>NC_057799.1:187670662-188000423 GCF_018294505.1 Triticum aestivum
AGTCAGAGTCTAGCTCGGCGAAGTTCGCGGCTCCGTCCCCTCTCCCGGAACCTACGGCAATCACGAAACGGGGTACTAACGTGAAAACCAACACATGCACAGAAACTTTGCCAAATATTATTCAAATAAATCCCATAAAAAACTAGACAAAATCTGGAGATTGACAGAAAAAGAATCACTCAAAAATACCTTTTCATTAAAAAGTTATAAAGGTTTCTGTCCAGGGACCTTTCTGTAATGAAACAGAAAAGTTCCAGGGTTTTAACTGAGAAAACAGAAAACGCTTCGGCTGGGAATGCGCAAGCGCAAGGAGAAAACGTATTTTGCCCGAAGGCGCCAACAGAAAACGGTTCGGGGAAATAAAACAGAGGCTGACACGCGGGGCCCGCATGTCAGGTTTGAAAGCTCGCCGGCGCCCGAAGACGGCGGTGGACGCCGGCGTCGAACCACGGCGAGTTAGGAGAAACGGAGGGTACCAAGAGCTTCAGTGTCTTCTTCCGCGTCGGTGGGTGGTGGACTCGTCCAACGGGGAGCACTACGTCGACGGCGACACTATCTCCGGCGGACGGCGGTTCGGGTGAGGTTGGGGAACTCCGGTGGAGGGCTGCAAAGTACGAATTGAGGCGCGGGTCAGAACGGGTGATGCAAGGAGAAGCTACTGGCAAGAGAATGGGGGCTGCGGAGCACACACGGGGGCGAATCGGGCTGGATCCCGTGGCGGGTCGCGGCGGCCGGAGTCGAGGAAGGAGACCCCCTCGCGGCTCTTCCAGTGGCTGGGCGTGCTCTAGGGGAAGTGTAGGGCTGGTGGGTGCTCGAGTTGAAGCTCGAGGCCCCTATTTATAGGCAGATCGACGGGGTGGCCGTGAACGAAGAATCTTCGGCGAGCGATTACGGCGGAGCAGTGGGTTGGCAGGGGGTTTGAGCGGTCGAGCAGCATCAGTGGATGTTACTGGACTCGATTTGCAGCTGAACGGGGTTGGTCTTGGCGTAATGGCGTCTGCCCACGGTGAGGTGACCGCACGGGCTCAACGGCGGCAGAGAGCGCGCTCCGCGCCCTGGGGTTCACGACGAGAGCGGCAGCGCATTCGGGGGAGTGGACGGCCATGCGGCGGGCTCCGGTGGTTTGGGCGGCGCTGGGTGGAGTCGGCGGCGCCGTGTCTCCCGCTGGCGTCCGCAAAGCCGTCGCCGGCGTCGGTCACGGGGCGGCGCACCTTCTGCTGCTCGTCGCCAACGCCCGCAAGATGCCAGGCACTCGTGCGGTGCAGGAACGAGAGGGCGAGGACGAGGAGCAAGGCGACGCGAGGGTACTGGCGAGATCGATGCCCGTTTCTGAAGAAAACGACAGCAGCCACTTGACTGAGCTCTGAACTTACTGAATCTTGACAGTGACCAAGCATTGCAGGTGTTCGACAGTAGGTTTTGGTAAAGAGATAAATTTTTCTGGAGCTGTAGCTTGGTGAGACGATCACTCAAAGCACCCAGGGGCTGCCTGAATTTACTTGGAATTTTTGGAGAAAGTTTTGAATGAATTTCACCAAATTTGGCAAATCTGGTCCAAACTTGCAGCTGCTGTAGTTTGAAATTTTTGAACTGGAGACCAGTGGATCTTCATGGTTCCAGGTTGAGGGTTCAAAGGACTAGGAGGGGAAAAAGGTTTGGTGGCAAAAATCAAAACAGAAAAAGGAGTTCCTTTGTAAATCTCCAAGAGGTAGAATAGAAGGCAGAAAATATTTGAATAGAATTTGAATGGAAAATAAATACATGGGGAGGTTCAACTTGCTGGATTTGATGTAAATCATGATCCAGAGGTGAGGGAGTGTTTAGGAGAGAGGATTTGAACTTATGCCATGGCAAGAAGGAATAGTTGAAAGTGGCAAAGTACTTTCCAAAAGCCATAGTGCATTCTCAAAAATATTTCAAAGGTTATTTTCTCAAATGAAAAACATTTTGTCTTGAGTCCAATGAAAAGCAAGAACCTCCAAGACCAAAGGAAGATCTTGGGTGGATCCAAACAAAACTTTTGCCATAAAGAAAAAAAATATTTGAGAGTGAGAGTTCTCTTGAAGAATTTTTTTTTAAAATCACTCCCTTCAAGTCAAATAAAATCTTTTGAAAGATCCAAATAAAAACTTGGGTGTCACAACACCTACCCCCTTAGGAAAAATCTCATCCTCGAGATTTCTGCTGATCCTCAAATAGATATGGATACTCTGCTCGGAGGAAATCTTCCCTTTACCATGTGGCTTCATCCTCGGTGTGGTTGCTCCACTGGACCCTGAAAAACTTTGTCGTTTTCTGACGGGTCCTCCGTTCAGACTCTTCTAAAATCTTTACTGGCCTTTCTCTGTAGGTGAGGTCTGGTTGCATATCAATGTCCTCATGAGGTACATGTTTCTCCGGGTTACTCACACATTTCCTCAACTGCGAGACGTGGAATACGTCATGGACGTCTGACAGCTCCTTGGGTAGGTCTAGCTGGTAGGCTACCGTGCCTCTTCGTGCCTTCACACAAAATGGTCCAATAAATCTTGGGGCTAGCTTCCCCTTAATTTTGAACCGTTGCAGACCCCTCATAGGAGATACTTGGAGGTATACGGAATCACCAGGTTCAAAGCTGACCTCACGATGCTTCTGATCATAGTAGCTCTTTTGTCGGCTCTGTGCTGTCTTGAGTCTGTCCCTGATTTGTTTAACTTTTTCCTCGGCCTCCTTAAGCATATCTGGGCCGAAGATACGGCTGTCACCTGTTTCTGACCAATTCAATGGGGTACGACACCTCCGTCCGTACAATGCTTCAAAGGGTGCCATTTGCAAACTGGTTTGGTAACTGTTGTTGTACGCAAATTCGGCATACGGCAAACTCTCTTCCCAACTGGATCCATAGGTGAGCACACAGGCTCTTAGCATATCCTCTAGGATTTGGTTTACACGTTCTGTTTGTCCATCTGTCTGAGGGTGGTATGCTGTACTGAAAGCTAGTTGCGTGCCCAGAGCTTGTTGTAGGTGATCCCAAAATTTGGAGACGAATTGGGTGCCTCGGTCTGATATTATAGTCTTTGGGACTCCGTGCAAGCAAACTATACGGGAGAGATAGAGTTTTGCCAGTCTTTGTGTGGAGTAGGTAGTCTTCACGGGAATGAAGTGAGCAACCTTGGTTAGTCGGTCTGTGATGACCCAGATGGCGTCATTTCCACGCTGTGATCGGGGTAATCCGACAATGAAGTCCATTCCGATTTCATCCCATTTCCACTCCGGTATCCTGTTAGGCTGGAGTAGCCCTGCTGGCTTTTGGTGCTCGGCCTTGATGCGCTGACATGAATCGCAACAAGCAACGAATGTGGCTATATCTCTTTTCATACCGTGCCACCAAAATCTTTCCTGAATGTCCTTGTACATTTTGGTTCCTCCAGGATGTATCGAGTATGGAGCGGTGTGGCTCTCCGTCAAGATCTGTTGCTTGAGTTCCTCAATGTTAGGTACGCAAAGTCTGTCCCGGTACCATAATGTTCCTTCACTGTCCGTGACGAATTCTGAAGTCTTACTACGGTTCATTTTCTTCTTTATGCCTTCGATACTGGGATGTCCCTGTTGAGCCTTCTTGATTTGTTCCACTAGGGTGGGTTGTATCTCCAGGTTCGATATGGTGCCCTCAGAGACTAACATCATGTTGAGCCGAGTGAACTCTCGCTGAAACTCAGGCCTCAAGTTTTGCTGACCGTCACTGTCCGGGCTGGGGTTTCGACTAAGGGCATCGGCCACTACATTTGCTTTTCCTGGGTGGTAGTGGATGCCGACGTCATAGTCTTT
Organism: Triticum aestivum; assembly: GCF_018294505.1. Taxonomy (NCBI): domain Eukaryota; kingdom Viridiplantae; phylum Streptophyta; class Magnoliopsida; order Poales; family Poaceae; genus Triticum; species Triticum aestivum. Next base: position 187,674,470 of record NC_057799.1, read on the forward strand.
GACCAGTTCCAACCAGCGTCGTTGGCGTAAATTCAGCTCTGGCTGTGTGAAGATATATTTGAGGCTCTTATGGTCCGTATATATTTCACAGCGATTTCCCAACAGAAAGTGCCTCCACTCCTTGAGTGCATGTATAACTGCTGCTAGTTCCAAGTCATGTGTTGGGTAATTTTCCTCATGTTTTCACAGCTGTCTGGAGGCATATGCGAAAACTTTGCCATCCTGCATTAGCACACATCCGAGACCTTTTCGGGACGCGTCACAATATACTTCAAAACTCTTGTGTATGTCTGGCACAGTTAAGACTGGTGCGGTTGTCAGCTTTTTCTTGAGTTCTTGGAAGCTCTGCTCACATGCTTCCGTCCATACGAATTTCTTGTCTTTCTTGAGTAGTTGGGTCATAGGTTTTGCCACAGTGGAGAATCCTTCAATAAATCTCCTGTAATATCCGGCCATTCCTAGGAAACTCCGCACATCTGTAACATTCGCGGGTGGCTTCCAGTCTAGTATGGCCTTGACTTTTTCTGGGTCTACGGCCACGCCTTCTTGGTTCAAAATATGGCCCAAGAAACCAACTTGTCTTAGCCAAAATTCGCATTTGCTAAATTTGGCGTACAACTGATGTTTCCTCAATTCTCCCAAAACAATCCTGAGGTGCTCAGCATGTTCTTCTGGTGTCCTTGAGTAAACCAGAATGTCGTCAATGAATACCACCACAAATTTGTCCATGAATTTCATGAATACTTTGTTCATGAGGTGGACGAAATATGCGGGGGCGTTTGTTAGTCCAAACGGCATCACCGTAAACTCGTATAACCCATATCTGGAAGTGAATGCTGTCTTGGGGATATCCTCTGTTCGTACCTTCAGTTGATGGTATCCTGATCTCAAATCAATCTTTGAAAATACTTTAGCTTGTGCGAGCTGGTCAAACAAATCATTTATCCGTGGCATCGGGTATTTGTTTTTGATGGTGACCATATTGAGGGCTCGATAGTCTATGCATAGTCTCAGTGTCCCATCCTTCTTCTTGGCGAACAATACGGGCGAACCCCATGGTGAGGAGCTGGCTCGTATAAACCCCTTGTCCAGTAATTCCTTTATCTGCTTCTTCAACTCCACCAATTCTGAGGGTGCCATTCTATACGGCTTCTTATAAATGGGAGCGGTGCCAGGTGCTAATTCAATGCTGAATTCGATCTCTCGGTCTGGTGGCATACCTGGTAGTTCTTCCGGGAACACATCAGGGAACTCGCATACCACTGGCACTTTTCTTAATTCTGCGATGTCCATCTTGTTCAGTTTTGGTTTCTGTGATCGTGGCCTTTCTTGAGCGGAAACTCTTATTGTCTTGCCGTGATGGTGAGTGAGAATCACTGTCCGATTGAAACAGTCGATGAATCCTTTGTTGGTGGTTAACCAGTCCATTCCTAAAATGACATCCAGTCCTTTACTTTCCAACACGATGAGATTCGCGTGGAATGGTAGTCCTTCGAACTCAATGACCACTCCCTGGCAGTAACCCTGAGCAATTTGCTTATTTCCGGGGGACTTGATGATCATAGATTTTTCCAAGGGGAGTATCGGAAAACCATGTTGCGAAACAAAACTCTTCGAAACGAACGAATGGGAAGCTCCAGAATCAAACAAAACCGTGGCAGGTACTGTGTTGACAGGGAACGTACCGAGCACGATGTCTGGGGCATTCTGCGCTTCTTCCCTGGTCACATGGTTCAAGTGACCCTTCCTGTGGTTGTTGCTGGGATTGAAGTTGTTGCGCTTGGGGGCTGGATTGTTTCCACCATTGTTCGGCTTGGGTGCCGAGTCTCTTGGCTTCGGGCACTGTTTAGCATAATGCCCTTGTTGACCACAAGCATAGCAGGTGACCCCTGGACGGTATGTGAACTCCTTGTCTCTGGCATGAAATTGTCCGACGGGTCTTGGCTCAGTAGTCGTGGATCTCCTCGTGTCTGTCCTTGGGACCTCAGTCTTGCCTCGGTTGCTGCGGGCAAGAGTCGTCTTGTCCCTCTTCCGCTTGCGGATATCTTCCAGACTACGGCGCTCATTCTCCAGGGTGATGGCCTTGTCCACCAGCGTCTTAAAATCCGGAAAGGTGTGTACAATCAGTTGGCATCTTAATGCTGGTGCCAGGCCGTCCAGGAATTTTTCCATCTTCTTGTTTTCTGTCATGTGCTCGTCGTAGGCATAACGAGACAGTTGGGTAAACTGGCCGTTGTATTCTGTGACGGTCATGCCTCTTTGCTTCAGGTCATCAAACTCTCTCTTCTTGATCTTTAGGATGCTCCTGGGAATGTGTGCCCCACGGAAGCCTTCCTTGAATTCTTCCCAGGTGATGTTGTGTTCCCTGGGGTGCATGTGTAGGAAGTTTTCCCACCATGCTGCGGCTGCTCCAGTAAGGTAGTGTGGTGCATAAAGCACCTTCTCATGATCTGAGCATTGAGCGATAATCAGTTTCCTTTCAATCTCGCGAAGCCAATCATCGGCTTCCAGTGGCCTGTCGGTGTGAGCAAAAGTTGAGGGGCGAGTCTTCTGTAACTCAGATAACTTGGAATGTGGTTGATAGGGTTCACGGTGGTTTCCCATATTGATGACATGGTTCATCATCTCCTGGTGCTGTTGCTGGCTTTGCTCGAAGAGACGGCATACTTGAGATAGTGCCGCTTCGCTGTCCTGTTGGCTGGACTGACCCTGAGTGAAATTGTTGCTGGTCTGTGTTCCGTAAACCTCTTCTGGCTGATTGGGCATAGAGCGAGTCCAAGGGCGAGACATTTTTCCAGTCTGGGGTATCATTTGCAAAACCCATGAGAAAAAACTGCGTAGCGCAGGAAAACCCTTGCAAAGGCAATAATCAAAAAGGCTTCAAGGTTTTCAAGAAACACAAATGATTTTCACGGAGAAGAAGTGCTTAACACAAATCTTACATGCGAAAGCAAACACAAGATACAGCACTCAGGTTGTGCGTACACAATCCTGACATGTTATTAAAAACTAGCGTACTACTCCGGAAGGCAGCAAACACACCAATACAAACTAGCGTACAGATAAAACAACACATCATACAAGCAGGCATAACACGCGGCTACTCGGTGCTCTCAGTCGGAGATGGTGAAGATCTCCTTCCCCTTGCCGATGGCAAGGCTCAGCGGTCCAGGAGAATCAACCTCCTCCTCTCTAGCTGGTTCCTGGCGTGCGACGCTGCGCTGCGGTGATGGTGCGGGGGCGACTGGCGGTAGAGCGCGTGCGGCAGGCGGTGCGGCTCTGACTGGAGTAGGAGCGATGACTCGGTCGAACTCCTCAGTGGTAGGCAGACGGCGAGCAGTGGCCAAAACGGCCGGTGCATACGAGGCTGAAGACGAGACGAATGTCAGAGGCGGCGCCGTGTGGAGAAGCTCCTTCCTGCTGGCAGGACCGCCCCGGACTAAGTCCATGCGGGCAGCCACAAGATCATCTACGAGGTTGTCGAAAGACTCCTCCAGAGCCTTGAGATACTCCACAACCATCTCGATGGCTTCATCTCGCTCTCCCCGATGGCAGGCGAACGCATAGTGGCTGGTGTAAGGCACATGGCATGGGAGGTAGCGGTAGCGACGAGTCTTCATCGTAGGAAGGATGTCCCGAAGGCGAGCTATCGCCTCACGGGCAGCCATCTGCATGGCATGCCTCTCCGTAGGCATGGCCCTTCCCGTAAAACGGAAATGGCGAGCAGCAGATCGTCCTCCCCTGAATTGCACCACAGCCTGGTGCATAGACACGTCGTCACTGAGCTTGTGCTGATAGAGTGTGAACTCCGGGCGAGCTGCTGGCCCGATCGCGAGCTTGGTGATGGAGACGAGGAGCTTGACAAACCCCTCGGGCACGTTGGTGAACACTCGATTCTCACAGCTGCTGCCAGCCATCTACAAAAGTAGGCAAAAATTCTGAGTAGTCATGTCATAAATTTTATGATGACCAACAGAAAATAGCTACAATTGCAAAATGCTGAAGAAGCACTAAAGACGCTAATAACCGATTAGCGATCGCACCTAGTGGCTTCCTACAGTCAGCCTGGCTCTGATACCAAGCTTGTCACGACCGGTTTTTCAATAAAATAATTATTGAGAAACCAATCCCTGTTACGGACCAGCGAGGAAGAATTCCTTCTCACTGATAGACAATATATTGGTCACAGAAGAAAAATACCAGGAGTACTAAATATAATACAAGGTTGAGCAGAGACTGCCCAACAATTTATTACATGCACGCCGATAAAACAATACGGCGGATAGGGTGGCAAACTACTAACTCACGATAAAAACGGTGGTGGAAATATCATCGCGAAGCGAGTGACATGATTCCAGAATACTACAACTCTTCGAGCGTCGGAGTGAGGCTCGAGAAGACTTATTGCGGGTGGCGGAAGCGTAAACGATACAAGTGACCAATATCCGGGATCGCGCAGGACTGACTGGGACTCCTCTAGGCGTCGGACGCGCTATCAAACTCTTCATCCAAGAGATCGCCTTCGTCAACATCTGGCCAAATCAACAAGCCAGGTGAGTACTATGAAAGTACTCGCAAGACAGTTCGGACATAAGGTATAACAAATGCAAACATGAAGCACATGAATAAGTTAACCAGAGCGATCAGACATAGAGATAATAAATACTGGGTGCCAAGCGAGGGTCTGAATGATGCCTCGAGCGGAAACTGCAGAATAGTAATGCGGGTGCCAAACGAGTGTCTGAAAGACTCCTCGAGCGGAAAATGCGGAATAATAATACAGGTGCCAAACGAGTGTCTGAAAGACTCCTCGAGAGGAAAATGCGGAATAAAAATACAGGTGCCAAACGAGTGTCTGAAAGACTCCTCGAGAGGAAAATGCGGAATAAAAATACAGGTGCCAAACGAGTGTCTGAAAGACTCCTCGAGCGGAAAATGCAGAATAATAATGCCGCAGTCGGGCGTCGGGGCGACACCACATAAAGGGCTTATAACAGAAAGTAAAGACAGTGTATGCCGCAGTCGGACGTCTGAGCGACATCACATAAAGGGCTTATATCGAAAGTGAGAAACGAGTACACGCCACAGTCGGACGTCTGCGCGACGTCACATAAAGGGCTTATGTCACAACTCATTAATACAATAGCTCGGAGACATAAATTATCACAAGCATGAGACACAAAATAAAGTTAGTCCATCAACTGGAATAACAATAAATCTGAGATTTTACCGCTTGAGCTTGTTCACCGGGGGCAAGATTTTCACACGGATAGATTTGGATGTAAAGTCTACATTACTGATCATGGATACGATGATTTGGAAAGAATTGACTCTGCAGAGTTTGTACTTAACCACAGCCAACGGATTTCAGTAGTCACGGGGACTAGTTCCGTCTACGGTGTTCTGGAAGGAACACGTCTAACCAGTACACACCCAATTTAACCATCCGAAGCCAGGGATCACCCTCGGCAACATTCAGGAAAAACCCTGAGTCGGGGAGGCTACAACCTCGCGTAGCATGGGATCAAATTTCTATACGCGCGCTATAAGGGGGTGCCCCCCCTCTCGGTCCCAACCGGAAACACCCATGCCCCCTGACCGAATGACTGGCTTTAATCCTGGGCCAAGGTACCATCATCCCGGCCTCTCTGTTTGGTGTGTACACGGAAAGAGGTTACCAACTTACTAAACCGTATCCTGGCAATGAGACATGTGGTAGCACGGAAAGGGGAAGGGACGATAACACGGCTCCAACCATGTTAACGTCGGAAAAGTCGGATGACACAAGGCTGGCATGCTACAACAGTACCACCTTGCTGCCCTTCATGTCACCACATGATTAGGCCACCTCTCATCAGAGGTCATCGCAACTTTGGAACATGCGGGAAAAGATCGATAACGTGGCTCCAACCACGTTAACGTCGAAGAAAGTCGGATGACGCAAGGCTGGCATGCTACAACAGTACCACCTTGCTGCCCTTCATGTCACTACATGATTAGGCCACCTCTCATCAGAGGTCATCGCAACTTCGGAACAACCGGGTCGTTGCCTTACAAGCAACGAGATATTTACCGACACTCATATGCCACACACAAACTTTCACATGAACATGCAAAACATCTGCCATATCAAATGTTCAAACATGCTTGCCTGGTTCGGAGAAGTCGGAGTCTAGCTCGGCGAAGTTCGCGGCTCCGTCCCCTCTCCCGGAACCTACGGCAATCACGAAACGGGGTACTAACGTGAAAACCAACACATGCACAGAAACTTTGCCAAATATTTTTCAAATAAATCCCATAAAAAACTAGACAAAATTTGGAGATTGACAGAAAAAGAATCACTCAAAAATACCTTTTCATTAAAAAGTTATAAAGGTTTCTGTCCAGGGACCTTTCTGTAATGAAACAGAAAAGTTCCAGGGTTTTAACTGAGAAAACAGAAAACGCTTCGGCTGGGAATGCGCAAGCGCAAGGAGAAAACGTATTTTGCCCGAAGGCGCCAACAGAAAACGGTTCGGGGAAATAAAACAGAGGCTGACACGCGGGGCCCGCATGTCAGGTTTGAAAGCTCGCCGGCGCCCGAAGACGGCGGTGGACGCCGGCGTCGAACCACGGCGAGTTAGGAGAAACGGAGGGTACCAAGAGCTTCAGTGTCTTCTTCCGCGTCGGTGGGTGGTGGACTCGTCCAACGGGGAGCACCACGTCGACGGCGACACTATCTCCGGCGGACGGCGGTTCGGGTGAGGTTGGGGAACTCCGGTGGAGGGCTGCAAAGTACGAATTGAGGCGCGGGTCAGAACGGGTGATGCAAGGAGAAGCTACTGGCAAGAGAATGGGGGCTGCGGAGCACACACGGGGGCGAATCGGGCTGGATCCCGTGGCGGGTCGCGGCGGCCGGAGTCGAGGAAGGAGACCCCCTCGCGGCTCTTCCAGTGGCTGGGCGTGCTCTAGGGGAAGTGTAGGGCTGGTGGGTGCTCGAGTTGAAGCTCGGGGCCCCTATTTATAGGCAGATCGACGGGGTGGCCGTGAACGGAGAATCTCCGGCGAGCGATTACGGCGGAGCAGTGGGTTGGCAGGGGGTTTGAGCGGTCGAGCAGCATCAGTGGATGTTACTGGACTCGATTTGCAGCTGAACGGGGTTGGTCTTGGCGTAATGGCGTCTGCCCACGGTGAGGTGACCGCACGGGCTCAACGGCGGCAGAGAGCGCGCTCCGCGCCCTGGGGTTCACGACGAGAGCGGCAGCGCATTCGGGGGAGTGGACGGCCACGCGGCGGGCTCCGGTGGTTTGGGCGGCGCTGGGTGGAGTCGGCGGCGCCGTGTCTCCCGCTGGCGTCCGCAAAGCCGTCGCCGGCGTCGGTCACGGGGCGGCGCACCTTCTGCTGCTCGTCGCCAACGCCCGCAAGATGCCAGGCACTCGTGCGGTGCAGGAACGAGAGGGCGAGGACGAGGAGCAAGGCGACGCGAGGGTACTGGCGAGATCGATGCCCGTTTCTGAAGAAAACGACAGCAGCCACTTGACTGAACTCTGAACTTACTGAATCTTGACAGTGACCAAGCATTGCAGGTGTTCGACAGTAGGTTTTGGTAAAGAGATAAATTTTTCTGGAGCTGTAGCTTGGTGAGACGATCACTCAAAGCACCCAGGGGCTGCCTGAATTTACTTGGAATTTTTGGAGAAAGTTTTGAATGAATTTCACCAAATTTGGCAAATCTGGTCCAAACTTGCAGCTGCTGTAGTTTGAAATTTTTGAACTGGAGACCAGTGGATCTTCATGGTTCCAGGTTGAGGGTTCAAAGGACTAGGAGGGGAAAAAGGTTTGGTGGCAAAAATCAAAACAGAAAAAGGAGTTCCTTTGTAAATCTCCAAGAGGTAGAATAGAAGGCAGAAAATATTTGAATAGAATTTGAATGGAAAATAAATACATGGGGAGGTTCAACTTGCTGGATTTGATGTAAATCATGATCCAGAGGTGAGGGAGTGTTTAGGAGAGAGGATTTGCACTTATGCCATGGCAAGAAGGAATAGTTGAAAGTGGCAAAGTACTTTCCAAAAGCCATAGTGCATTCTCAAAAATATTTCAAAGGTTATTTTCTCAAATGAAAAACATTTTGTCTTGAGTCCAATGAAAAGCAAGAACCTCCAAGACCAAAGGAAGATCTTGGGTGGATCCAAACAAAACTTTTGCCATAAAGAAAAAAAATATTTGAGAGTGAGAGTTCTCTTGAAGATTTTTTTTAAATCACTCCCTTCAAGTCAAATAAAATCTTTTGAAAGATCCAAATAAAAACTTGGGTGTCACAAGACTCCTCGTCATGTCCGTGATCACATCCGGGACTCCGAACTACCTTCGGTACATCAAAACGCATAAACTCATAATACCGATCGTCATCGAGCATTAAGCGTGCGGACCCTGCGAGTTCGAGAACTATGTAGACATGACCGAGACTCATCTCCGGTCAATAACCAATAGCGGAGCCTGGATGCTCATATTGGCTCCCACATATTCTACGAAGATCTTTATCGGTCAAACCGCATAACAACATACGTTGTTCCCTTTGTCATCGGTATGTTACTTGCCCGAGATTTGATCATCGGTATCTCAATACCTATTTCAATCTCGTTACCGGTAGGTCTCTTTACTCGTTCCGTAATGCATCATCCTGTAACTAACTCATTAGTCACATTGCTTGCAAGGCTTATTGTGATGTGCATTACCGAGAGGGCCCAGAGATACCTCTCCAACAATCGGAGTGACAAATCCTAATCTCGACCTATGCCAACTCAACAAACACCATTGGAAACACCTGTAGAGCATATTCATAATCACCCAGTTACGTTGTGACATTTGATAGCACACTAAGTGTTCCTCCGGTATTCGGGACTTGCATAATCTCATAGTCATAGGAACATGTATAAGTCATGAAGAAAGCAATAGCAACAAGTTAAATGATCACTGTGCTAAGCTAACGGAATGGGTCAAGTCAATCACATCATTCTCTAATGATGTGATCCCGTTCATCAAATGACAACTCATGTCTATGGTTAGGAAACTTAACCATCTTTGATTAATGAGCTAGTCAAGTAGAGGCATACTAGTGACACTCTGTTTGTCTATGTATTCACACATGTACTAAGTTTCCGGTTAACACAATTTTAGCATGAATGATAAACATTTATCATGATATAAGGAAATATAAATAACAACTTTATTATTGCCTCTAGGGCATATTTCCTTCAAATTTGTGGCGCCGTTGCTGGGAGGATCCTCAACATAACCAGGTTCCTAATCACCAATCTCATATCCTCGCAATTTACATTATTTGCCATTTGCCTCTCTTTTTCCTCTCCCCCACTTCACAAAAATTTGCCGTTTTATTCGCCTCTCTTTTTCCGTTCGCCGTTTTCTTGCCGGATCTATTTTTGTGTGCAATCTTGTTTGCCGTCATGGATAGTTCTTCCTCTATTTCTTGCACTCCCGAGGACGAGGTCCTCAACTTTAAACAAAGGGGAGGAGAAAATTTAAAAGATGCTTGGCATAGAATTTGCAATGCTCATATAGATCTATCCGTAAGCAATCTACCGTTGTGCTTCTACGTTGTTTTTATGTTGGCATCACCACTTGGTATAGATTCGTCCTTGATACGATTACCAGTGGAAATTTCTTAATGAGTCCTCCTTTTGATGCTCTTAATGCTATGGGAATTTTAGTGGGCTCCCCACCTCTTATGGCTAATGGAACAATTTTGACCCTTGAACATGTTATGGAAAGACTAGATGCTATTGAAAAAAAAATGCTCACCGAAGATCATATGGAAATTATACATAAAAGATGCATAATTTTGCTACTAATCTTGGATCAAAAGCAGGTGATATTTTTAAGTTGTTAAAAGAAAGGGGTACCTTAATCCATGAAAGAATACAAGAAAGCCCGTCTCGGATCGGTAAATTGGAAGAAATATTTAGTAATCTAAGCACGGCTTTTATTACCACTAAAATTACCGAGGAAACACTAGTAAAGAGTAGGAGATCTAAGAACAAGGGTGCAACTTCTAGTAAAGAGGATCCTAAGATGATTAGTATCCACCCTGATTTTGTTGAAGTGATTAGAGATCCTTTTTGCAAGAATGAGTTCTTTAATTTTATTCCTAGGAGCATTATTATTGAAAATCTTTATGCTAAATCTCTGAAGGATTCTAAGTGTTTGATTGAAGAGTTGGACAAAGATGACAAAACTTAGATCCTTGCCTTACGCCTAGCTAAGGGCGTAAAACTATAGCGCTTGTTGGGAGGCAACCCAATGAATAAAATTTATTTTTGCTTGTTTTATTTATTTTCTTGTGTGTTTGCAGAATTATGCTACTGGTATGATTGTGTTTTTTGTGTTTTAATTAGTGTTTGTGCCAAGTAAAGCCTTTAGGATCTTCTTGGGTGATAGTTGTTTGATCTTGCTGAAAAAGACAGAAACTTTGTGCTCACGAAAATAATTGTTAAAAATCACCAGAACGTGATAAAATGCCAATTCTTTTTGCAGATGACCAATATACAAATTACCCTGGTCGTCCTAATTTTTCAGATTTTTTTGAGTTACATAAGTATTCGTCAAAGTCAGATTACTACAGACTGTTCTGTTTCGACATATTCTGTTTTCTTTGTGTTGTGTGCTTATTTTGATGGCTCTATGGTTTTCTTTGATGAGTTTTTGCCATAGAAAAGTTGGAATACAGTAGATATAATACAAAAACAAAATATGAATTGGTTTGATACAACAATTATAGTAGTGGTTTGCTTTGTTATACTAACGGATCTCACAAAGGTTTTGTTGAGTTTTGTGTGATTGAAGTTTTCAAGTTTTGGGTTATCTGACGATGGATGAAGGAAGGATGTAAGAGCCTAAGCTTGGGGATTCCCCGGCATCCCAAGATATTATCCAAAAAAGAGTAACCAACTAAGCTTGGGGATGCCCCCGAGTGGCATCCCCGCTTTCTTCCAACAACTATCGGTATTTTACTCGAGGCTATATTTTTATTCGTCTCATGATATGTGTTTTGCTTGGAGCGTCTTGTATGATATGTGTCTTTGATTGTTTCATTTTGTGTTTTAAGTCATCAATCCTTGCTGGACACACCTATTTGAGAGAGCCAAAATTATATCATGACTTGTTAGAATTGCTCTCTGTGCTTCACTTAAATCTTTTATGAGCTAGGACTTGCTCTAGTGCTTCACTTATATCTTTTTGAGCACGCTGTGCTTAGTATTTTTGAAGAAACGCTCTCTTGCTTCACTTAGATTTATTTGAGAGTTAGTAAAATTTTGAAGAAATTCTCTCTTTCTTCAGTTAAATTATCTTGACAGAAAGAAAATTTGTTATGCTCATGATCTTCACTTGTATTTGTTTGAGCTTATGAAAAGCAACACATAAAAATTAGTTCCAAAGTGATAGATATTCAAGAAGGATAAAGAAAAAAAATGTCATGAAGATCATTGGACAAAATAAACTTGATTCTTAGTAATAGTTTTGAGATATGATGATGTGATATGTGAGTTATGTTGATGAGTAATTGTGCTCTAGTAAGTATTGGTGTTAAGGCTTGTGATTCCCTATGCATGCAGGAAAGTCAATAATCTTGTAATGAAAATTATATGCTACTTGTGATGCATTATTCGGTGTTAATTATTCTTAATTCTTGCTTATGAGATTATTCGTTTCTTGGTTGGCCGCTTCTCAATCTTTTTGCTAGCCTTCATTTTGCACCAAGTATGACCTCTACTTGTGCATCCAAAATCCTTTAAACTAGTTTTGCCACATGTGTCCACTATATCTACCTATATGCGGTATTCTTTTGCTGTTCTAAGAAAATTTGCATGTGCCATCTCTAATTTTCAAAATAAACTTCTCTTTTGTGTGTTTGTTTCGCTCGCGGAACGGTAACGAGTGGCTAATATTTTTCATGCTGGATGTGTTATTCTCACGATGAGTGTTTATTCACTTGTCATTGCACGAGAGTAAGTCAAAGGTTTTAGGGATGCCCAGTCCTGAAATGCAAAAATGAATTTACTTTATGTTGCCAAATAATAAATTCCTTGGAAAGTGTTAGTATGGCGGGCAACCGTGGATACGGCTAGCCATGGAAAGTGAAAGAATGGTGGAAAAAGGAATAAACTTTATTTTCTGTTTGGGAACCACCTATGCCATATCTAGCATGGAAAGTGTTCGTAGCTCTACGTCGTTTTCGTTGGTGGGATGGATGCACCTCCCAAAATGTTTTTATCTCTAATTTTTTCGCTTTGAGCTCTGGCACCTCTACAAATCCCAACTTCCCTCTACGAAGGGCCTTTCTTTTACTTTATGCAATTTTTTATTTTTGAATTTGAGTCTCCATCTTCTCTTATAAAAGCACCAACTAAGAGGCAATATGATCGTACTTAAGTATTGGGTGCAGCTAATATTCGAGTGTGTTTCATGAATGGATCAATGTTTGAGCATGATGGCCTAGGGATAACTTGTTTTAGCATTGATATATTGAAAGACATGGTTGCTTGTTGATATGGTTGAGTATCTAAATTATTATGTCAAAACTAGACTATTGCTTTGAATCACATAAAAGTCCAAATGTCCATGCTATAAAAAAAATAATATGATATGACTTGATGAACAACACTCCACATCAAAAATTCTGTTTTTATCACTTACCTACTCGAGGATGAGCAGGAGTTAAGCTTGGGGATGCTGATACGTCTCCAACGTATCTATAATTTTTGATAGTTCCATGCTTTTTTATTATCAATCTTGGATGTTTTATAATCATTTCATAGCCATTTCATATCATTTTTGGTACTAACCTATTGAAATAGTGCCCAGTGCCAGTTGCTGTTTTCTGCATGTTTTTTACATCGCAGGAAATCAATATCAAACAAAATCCAAATGCCTCGAAACTTTACGGAGATTTTTTATGGGCCAGAAGGAAGAAGATGGGCCTTGGTTGCACCTGGGGGGAGTCCCGAGGAGGGGACAACCCACCAGGGCGTGCCAGGAGGCCCTGGCGCGCCCTGGTGGGTTGTGCCCACCTCGGGTGCCCCCGGACCGCCTCTTTGCTCTATAAATACCCCAATATTCTAGAAACCCTAGAAGCATCGACGAACTATTCATCCAGCCACCGCAGAGTCCAGAACCACCAGATCCAATCTAGACACCATCATGGAGGGGTTCACCACTTCCGTTGGTGCCTCTCCGATGATGCGCGAGTAGTTCTTTGTAGACCTTCGGGTCCGTAGTTAGTAGCTAGATGGCTTTCTCTCTCTCGCTGAATTCTCAATACAATGCTCTCTTGGAGATCTATATGATGTAACTCTTTTTGCGGTGTGTTTGTTGGGATCTGATGAACTTCGAGTTTATGACCAGTTATATCTTTTTATATCCATGAAAGTTATTTGAGTTTCTTTGATCTCTTATATGCATGATCTCTTATAGCCTCGTATTTCTTCTCCGATATTTGGGTTTTGATTGGCCAACTTGATCTATTTATCTTGCAATGGGAAGAGGTGCCCGGTAGTGCGTTCAATCTTACGATGCTTGATCCCAGTGACAGAAAGGGAACCGACACGTATGTATCGTTGCTACTAAGGATAAAAAGATGGGATCCCTATCTGCCGCAACAGATAACGGATCTTGTCTACATCATGTCATCGTTCTTATTGCATTATTCTGTTTTCCATGAACTTAATACACTAGATGCATGCTGGATAGCGGTCGATGTGTGGAGTAATAGTAGTAGATGCAGGAAGGAGTCGGTTTACTAATCTTGGACGTGATGCCTATGTAATGATCATTGCCTGGATATCGTCATAATTATTTGAAGTTCTATCAATTGCCCAACAGTAATTTGTTTACCCACCGTTTGCTATTTTTTTCGAGAGAAGCCCCTAGTGAAACCTACGCCCCCCGGGTTTTCTTTCTCATATATTTGCCTTGCGATCTACTTTTCCTTTGCGTTTTTATTCAGATCTATTAAACCAAAAATACAAAAATAGCTTTCTGCGTTTTATCTCTATTTATTTATTTGGCGTTCGATCTATCAATCTACTACAATTTACCTCATGTATGTTTGCCTATCTTGAGGCGCCGTACCCCGAAAAGGATTGACAACCCCTTTAAAATGTCTGGTTGCGAGGTGTTGTTGTTTGTGTGCAGGTGCTGTTTACATTGTGTTGCTTGTTCTCCTACTGGTTCGATAACCTTGGTTTGATCACTGAGGGAAATACCTACCGTCGCTGTGCTACATCATCCCTTCCTCTTGGGGGAAATACCAACGTAGTTGCAGCGACCATCACGCCTGAGAAGGCCACCGTCGAGTGTCTACTCCCCCTCCGAGGGGCGGATCGTATGCGGCCCAGCGGTATGATGACATGCGCCCGTATGGTGATGAGCGGAGAGATCCAATCGACCCAAGAGAGCTTGGACTTGATGCGAGATCACTTGTCGTACAAGGTTTGGTCAACAGAGGCCAGGCACACAGAGAAGGACAAGTCAGTGACCGTCCGAGTGGAAGCAGAGTGCATGTTTCAGGACCTGAATGTTTTAGCAGAGCCATCCGAGCTGCTGAGATCCCTCCCAACTTCAGGTTGGCGACGGGCGTGAGTAAGGTCACCGGTGAGTCAAAGCTCGAAACTTGGCTAGAAGATTACCGAATGGCAGTGCAGATTGGCGGAGGCAACGACAACATAGCCATGAAGCACCTCCCCCTGATGCTCGAAGGTTCGGCAAGAGCTTGGTTGAACTAGTTGGCCCTTGGAAGTATTTTCGGTTGGGAAGAGTTGGCCGAGTGTTATCAAAACATTCGAGGGCACCTGCAAGTGACCTGCTGGACTGACTGAATTGCGGCACTGCGTTCAGAAACAGAACAAGACTTTGAGAGACTTCATCCAGAGATGTACTACTCTTCATCATATTGTAGAAAATGTGTCAGAGCACCAGGCAGTTTGCGCCTTCAAGGAGGGTGTTCGTTACAAGAGCTCAACCTGAAATTCGGTCGGTCAGGGGACATGTCCCTTGCCCGAATGATGGAAATTGCCAATCGGTATGCTAACGGTGAGGAGGAAGACCGACTCTGTAGTGGCAAGAATCAACCAGTCGCCCAAGACACCAGAGGAGGAAATTCCAGTTGGAAGCAAAAGCGCAAGGCTGAGCCTGCAGGTCCTGCTGAGGCCGCCGCTTTGAATCAAGGAAGTTCAAGGGAAAGCCTAAAGGGCCATGGATCCCCAAAAAAGTGAAAGACCAGGCAGGAAATGATGTTCTTGATTTTCTGTGCCACATACACACCAAAACAGATGCAGAGGGTAACTTGATTCTGCCCAAGCATACCACTCGTCAGTGTCGACTCCTGATTCAGAGTTTCCGAGAAAGTCAGCCCAGTGAGAAGGAAAAAGGACCTGATAAGGAAGAAGATAAGGAGGAAGATGATGGTTACCCCAATGTCAATGCTACTTTCGTGATTTTTGCTCACATCGAGAGCAAAAGTTGACTGAAAGTTATAAATAGAGAAGTGAACATGGTTGCTCCAGCAACTACGACGTATTTGAAGTGGTCAAAAACTCCCATTACATTCAACCAGTCAGATCACCCAGTGCACGTTGCTACCCCCGGGCGGCAAGCGTTGGTGGTCGACCCGGTCGTTGGGGGCACCCGACTGACCAAGGTGCTGATGGATGGCGGCAGTGGCTTGAACATTCTGTATGCTGAGACCCTCCAAGGGATGGGCATTCCGATGTCCAAGCTCAGTGAGAGTAACATGCGATTTCATGGAGTCATCCCAGGAAAGAAAGCAGATTCACTCGGTCAGATCACTCTTGACGTGGTTTTCGGTGATTCAAATAATTACCACAAGGAAAAGTTGACGTTTGAGGTGGTGGATTTTCACAGTGCCTATCATGCTATTCTGGGTGGACTCGCATATGCTCGTTTAATGGCTCGACCATGTTACGTATACCTCAAGTTGAAGATGCATGGTCCTAGAGGCATGATCACAATCACGGGGAATCGGCAAAGAGCGGAAGAGTGCCTCCAGAAGGGCTCAAAGATTGCCGATGAAAAGATGGCAGTAGTAGAGATGGAAGAATACAACAAGAATGTAGATCCGAGTGATTTGTTGCGAGCTAAGAAGCCTGCTTCAGAGTCCGCATTTCAGTCAGCTGGTGAGACAAAGCCTGTTCATATTCACTCGACCGATCCCAATGCTGCTCCGACCCACATCTCAACAACACTCGATAGTAAATAGGAAGAAGCGCTCGTCCAGTTCCTCCTTGAGAACTGGGACATCTTCGCATGGAAACCATATGACATGCCGGGTGTACCCAGGGGATTGGCTGAGCACCGTTTGTGCGTCAACCCAATAGTAACCTTTCAAAGAACATCTCCGTCGGTCCGCAGTGGAGAAGAGGAAAGCAATTGGTGAAGAGGTAGCTCGGCTTCTGGCAACTGAGTTCATCTGTGAGATATACCACTCTGAGTGGCTCGCCAATGTTGTCATGGTCCCCAAGAAAGATGATTCGCTTCGTATGTGTATCAATTTCAAGCACATCAATCGGGCCTGCCCGAAGGATCACTTCCCTCTCCCCGCATCGACCAAATTGTCGACTCAACTGTGGGATGTGAGCGTTTGTCCTTTTTGGATGCGTATTCCCGGTACCATCAGATCCGACTATACGGACCCGATGATATAAAAACAACCTTCATCACCCCATTCGGGTGTTATTGCTATATTACCATGCCCTTTGGTATCAAGAATGCTGGCGCCACGTTCATGCGCATGATTCAGAAGTGCCTTCTCACCCAAATCAGCCGGAACATGGAAGCATACATGGATGACATCATGGTCAAGTCACGTAAAGGCTCTGACATGTTGACTGACCTCGCTGAAACATTTGCCAACTTAAGAAGATATGATATCAAGCTCAATCCGTGAAAATGCACATTCGGTGTCCCAGGTGGAAAGTTACTCGGTTTTCTTGTTTCCAAATGAGGAATCGATGCAAACCCAGAAAAGAATGGAGCAATCCTTTGAATGAAATGCCCTGTGCATGTGCACGATGTTCAGAAGCTTACTGGTTGTTTGGCTGCACTGAGTCGATTCATCTCTCATCTCGGTGAAAAGGCATTGCCTCTTTACCGACTGATGAAGAAGTCCGACAAGTTCGAGTGGACTCCTGAAGCTGAAGCAGTGTTTGTAGAGCTCAAAGCCCTGCTTTCCACCCAGCCGGTGCTTGCTGCCCCAGTAAGCAAAGAGCCTCTATTGTTATATATTGCAGCCACTAGACAGGTTGTCAGCACAGTGCTCACAGTCGAGCGGGAGGAAGAAGGCAAAGCTTATAAAGTTCAGCGCCCAGTGTATTATATCTCTGAAGTGTTGACTCCGTCCAAGCAAAGGTATCCGCATTACCAGAAGCTTGTCTACGGGATTTATCTGACCACGAAGAAAGTTGCACATTATTTCGCAGACCACTCAATTTCAGTCATCAGTGATGCCCCATTATCATAAATCCTGAACAATCGAGATGCAACCGGTCGAATGGCCAAGTGGGTGATACGTCTCCAACGTATCTATAATTTATGAAGTATTCATGCCATTATATTATCATTCTTGGATGTTTTACAATCATTTTATAGCAACTGTAAATCATTTTCTGGGACTAACCTATTGACCCAGTGCCCAGTGCCAGTTGCTGTTTTTTGCTTTGTTTTTTAAATCGCAGGAAATCAATATCAAATGGTGTCGGTGTACTAAAATAGGGGTTCTATTTTAGTCCCCTTACTAAGTGCACTGGCAGTCGGAGCCGCGCGGCCACGACCACGCTAAGCAGGGCAATGGAGAGGGCCGGAGCCACAGAAACAATCAGCGCAACGCCAAAGACCGAGACCACAGAGAGGAGATGGACGAAGCAGGTTTCCCTGGCAGGACCCTTTTCGGGGCAGCCTCAGCAGCCCCGGCAAGACCCTTGCCGGGGCGGCTCGCCCACACTAGCGGAGTGAGCCACCCTCGAACCCACGGTCTCCAACACCATCAACCATGTTGGGCCAGGGCTCGGGAGGCACCTCCATGGTGACATGCAGATCTTTGTGAAGACAAAGAATATTCAAGATCAGATGAGGATTGGAAGGCAATGATCCTTGACAAGATTCTTGCCGAGGAAACCCACGAGACCCCCGGCAAGATCCTTGCCGGGGACGACAGTGCGCCACGGCTAGACCCTTGCCGGGCCACCCGGCAAGGCCCTTGCCAAGGGCGTCAGCGGGGCCATTGCCAGGCCCGCACCAACCAAGTCTCCACCACCGTTCACATGCAGCTGCCAGGTCAACCAGCTGGGCAGGCACCTGCGTGGCAACATGCAGCTTCCAGGCCAACTCAGCACACGCCTGCGTGGCGGTATGCAGATCTTCGTGAAGGCTCCACCACCGTGCCACCTCAGCTGCTTGCCTGCCTACATGGCGCCGCATGCATCGCTGGCCAGGGCGCGTGTCGAAGCGAGGAGGAGCGGCGACGGACGGGATGGGCCTCGCTCCCGCCCCCGATAAAGCAAGAGGAAACCTAAGCTACACATTAAATGTGTCTGGTCCCGTAATAGCTAGCGATAAGCTTAACCACAGTACCCCGATGCCACCTCCTGGTGCCACTGTGGCGATCCCTTTGCCTATAAAAGGAGACCCAGGGCATCCATGAGAAGGATTCGGACTCTTGGACAAGTTACGCCCCTTGTAACTAGTTCGAGAACCTCAAGAACACAAATATACACATCCAAGCAGGACTAGGGTATTACGCACCTCTGCGGCCCGAACCTGGGTAAACGCTCCGCGTGCTTGTACTGACTGCTGATCCTGCTCTCCTCACCACCCAACGCCCCGCAACCGCAGAAGGGATCCTCGTGATCCCATAGGTGTCGTTTCCCACCGACATCTTTGGCGCGCCAGGTAGGGGGCGCGCAGTAGTGAGCATCTGGTTTTGCAGCCAGTGGCATAGTTCTTCATCACCATGGCTCCCAAGAAGAAGATGACCACGGCGATCGGTTCGTCTGGGACCGGACTTCCTGTACCGGTGCGGACCAGTAGCGGGCCAGTCGCGGAGAGAACCCGTGGCGCGGCCCGCGAACATCCACATCACCCTGGCAGTCCAAGCCTGGTGAGCGGTGTCGTTCGTATGCCGGGCGACGAGCCACGCGTCGCGAGCTCCAGAGACGGAGTTGGGCCCCCCGCATGCGGCGCGGGGTCCTCTAGGGGCGTCGTCGTGCCACCAGACGGCGGCGCGGCGACCTCCAAGACACCAACACCGGCGCCCACGGCGCGCTCTTCTCAGGTCGTGTGCGATGAGCAGTGCCGCCCCGCTGGTGACCCTGGGCGCTGCCCTGGGAAGAGTCCCATGCGCCCTTCACATGATGAGGTACTAGCGGAGGTGGCGGACGGCCGCAGGGCCGTGATAGGGCTCCTTCTAACATGGTTAGAAGAAGACGAGGAGAAGACAACATTCATCACCCCATGTGGTACGTATTGCTTTTTACGGATGCCTTTCGGGTTGAAGAGTGCTGGCTCAACCTTTGCAAGAGCAGTCCAAATTGGTTTTGAGCCCCAGCTACATAGAAATATGGAAGCTTATATGGATGACATAGTGGTCAAAACCAAGGACAAAACAACACTTGTGCAAGATCTGGAGGAAACATTTGCAAACCTGCGCAAGATCAACCTCAAGCTGAACCCTGAGAAGTGTGTCTTCGGTGTCCCATCCGGCAAGCTTCTCGGGTTCTTTGTGTCGCAGTGCGGGATTGAGGCAAACCCAGATAAGATCAAGGCCATCGAGCAGATTGAGGCACCTAAGCGAATCAAAGACGTGCGTCGGCTCACTTGCTGCGTTGCCGCCATGAGCAGATTCATCTCCAAGTCCACGGAGCGTGCCCTTCCCTTTTTCAAGATCTTGAAGAAGACGGGCCCAATGGAGTGGACCCCGGAGGCCGAGGCAGTGCTGCAGGATTTGAAGAGGTACCTCTCCTCTATCCTAGTGCTGGTTGCGCCCAAACCACAAGAACCGTTGCTGCTGTACTGTAACGCCCCAGGACTGATGCTTCTGATGCCTTCCATGTATTTCGAGTTTCGTCGTGTGATTTATTTGTTTGTTGCATTCATCATGTAATCATGAGCATTGCATTCTCATGTTTTCATAAAACTTGCATCTGCTCGTAGTTGCCGCTTCTTTCGTGTCTCGGTTGACCTTCTCTCAGATCAACCGGACCGCTCTCTTCTCTCTCTTTTTTGAGCTCATCAAGTTCCTTGCTTTCGTTGACCGTTCCGAGACCAACCGGGTTTTTCGAGTCCCTCTCCTCTGGCCGCTTAATCTTTCTCCACAGTGCATAGACCCCTTGTGTGCGTGTCCGAAACTTACCCAAACCCGAACTGCTCAGTCATCACCGTTGGATTCGGATCATCCTCAAGCATCCCAAAAATATCTTCGGTCCTTTGTTTCAACTTCCCTACCTATTTATTCTCGACCATCGGATTGCGATCGGATGGTCCAACTCCCCTCTTTTCCATATATATAGTCCACACCTAGTCTATTTTGAATAACCCTAAAATTTCTCCCCCTTGTCCCATCTTCCGCCGCCGCCACACACCCACCTTCCCCTCCACCTCCTCGATTTGCAAACCCAGCCAACCATCGTTTGAACCCCGACCACCGAGCACCTCCCACCTCGAGCTCCTCCCCCAGATCACCACGCCGCCTTCATGAGCCGTCCCCTCGATCCACCCATCCACCTCGAGCACCCGTAGGTACCTTCGTCCGTGCGCCATCGGAGCCCCAAGATGTCGCCCCGTCGTCCTTCGTCCTCGCAACAGCCTTCATCAACAATCACAGGAGCTCCTCCCGAGCGGGAGCGCTCGCGCCCGAGTTCCCAGCTGGCCCAAGCTCTCCTCCAACCAGAACCCCAGCGCCAGCAGCAGCCATCTCCCTTGCGAGCCCCAGCTTCCTCGCGCTCCGTCGCCGTCCCGCTCGTCCAAGCGTCCGCTGTTCGCCGCTATGGATGCCGCCATCCGAGCTGCTCAAGCCGACGCCGTCCAGGGTCCTGACGACCTCGCCGTCCTGGCCTTCTCCGCCGCGCCGGCGAGCGCGACGCCGGAGCACCACAGGTCGCCGTGTCTCCTCCTCCCATCCTTCTCCTGCTCGCCTCCCCTCTGTCTCTCATCCCTCTCGTTTTCTCTCTGACTAGGAGCACCAACTGCCGCCACCATCGCCGGAGATGGGCTCCCGACGCCCAGGTCCGCTCGGATCCGGCTGCATCCGCGCCATCCTGGTCGCCAAGTCCCGCGCCGCCGTCGTCTTCACGAACTGCACCGAGCGCAGTCGAGCCCTGCTTCCCCTGCGCGCGTTCCCTCCTGTGAGTTCAGATCGAGCAGCAGCAGGTCGTCGGTGCGTTGACCTCGTCCCCTCCACCTCCTCGTTCGATCCAGCCAGGAGCAGCCCAGGGACCGGCCTCTTCCAGCCTTTGCATCGAACGGGCCAAGGCCCACTGGGTGAGCAGCCCCCCAGCCCCTGTGCTCTGTTGGCCCAGCAAGTTTATGCCCGATGCGTGTTTTTTTCCTCTGTTGCGATTTAGCTATTATCTGGGATTTACTGTTTTACAGAAAAGTCCCTCTAGATCATGCATTTAATAACTCACAAACCGTGCATCACATGTAAATAATTTATATATGTAAAATGCTTAGAATTTTGTGTAGATTAATAATTTGCAACTCTCATCCATGTTTAAAATGTTTAAACTTGCTGTTTGTTTAATTTTGCATAAATAGCATGTTAAAATGATTTATTCCATAACTAAATAACCGTAGCTCTATTTAAATAAAGCTTATATGTAAATGGGGTGGAAAAATGCCTAGTTTAACATGGTGAACTCATCTTGCATGTTTAAGAACTCTAAAATATGGTTTAGGGCAGAACAGTACCAAATCTAAAATATGCACATGGGGATTTTCCGGAATTGTTGTTTGTTGTTTCGGCCTCATTTAAACTTGCCTAGATAGGTAGTTTTATTATGCTTTACCTTTTTCCATGTTAACCAACATTTAATATTGATGTTTACCTAAACGAGAGAGAACTAAATAACTCGAATGTGGTGTTTTGTCAATATGTAACTCGTTGCATATTGAGCTCCACTTAACTTGTAGTATTGTTTGTGCACTTTGCCATGCCATGACTCATTAAACCGGACATGCATCATACTTGTTTGTGCATCATGCCATGTTTATGTGATGATTGTTTACCATGTTGCTTGCTTCTTTCCGGTTTGTTTCTCTCGGTAGCTTTGGTTTCGTTCCGGAGTTGTGAGGATTCGTTCGACTACGTGGGTTTGTCTACTTCATGGAATCGTTCTTCTTCCTTGCGGGATCTCAGGCAAGATGACCATACCCTCGAAATCACTTCTATCTTTGCTTGCTAGTTGTTCGCTCTATTCCTATGCCGCGCTACCTACCACTTGCTATATCATGCCTCCCATATTGCCATGTCAAGCCTCTAACCCACCTTTCCTAGCAAACCGTTGTTTGGCTATGTTACCGCTTTTGCTCAGCCCCTCTTATAGCGTTGCTAGTTGCAGGTGAAGATGAAGTTGGTTCCATGTTGGAACATGGATTTGTTGGGATATCACAATATCTCTTATTTTAATTAATGCATCTATATACTTGGTAAAGGGTGGATGGCTCGGCCTTATGCCTGGTGTTTTGTTCCACTCTTGCCGCCCTAGTTTCCGTCATATCGGTGTTATGTTCCTTGATTTTGCGTTCCTTACGCGGTTGGGTGATTTATGGGACCCCCTTGACAGTTCGCTTTGAATAAAACTCCTCTAGCAAGGCCCAACATTGGTTTTAACATTTTCCACCTAAGCCTTTTTCCCTTGGGTTCTGCAGACTCAAGGGTCATCTTTATTTTAACGCCCCCGGGCTAGTGTTCCTCTGAGTGCTGGTCCAAACCGAGTGATGTCCGGCGCCCCCTGGGCAACCAGGGTCTATGCCAACCCGACGTCTTGCTCATCCGGTGTGCCCTGAGAACGACATATGTGCAGCTCCTATCGGGATTTGTCGGCACATTCGGGTGGCTTTGCTGGTCTTGTTTTACCATTGTCGAAATGTCTTGTAAACCGGGATTCCGAGACTGATCGGGCCTTCCCGGGAGAAGGAATATCGTTCGTTGACCGTGGGAGCTTATGATGGGCTAAGTTGGGACACCCCTGCAGGGTATTATCTTTCGAAAGCCGTGCCCGCGGTTATGAGGCAGATGGGAATTTGTTAATGTCCGGTTGTAGAGAACTTGACACTTGACTTAATTAAAATGCATCAACCGCGTGTGTAGCCGTGATGGTCTCTTTTCGGCGGAGTCCGGGAAGTGAACACGGTTTGGGTTATGTATGAACGCAAGTAGTTTCAGGATCACTTCTTGATCACTTCTAGCTTCTCGACCGTTGCGTTGCTTCTCTTCTCGCTCTTATTTGCGTAGGTTAGCCACCATATTTTCTTAGTGCTTGCTGCAACTCCACCTCATTACCCCATCCTACCCATAAGCTTAAATAGTCTTGACCCTGCGGGTGTGAGATTGCTGAGTCCTCGTGACTCACGGATACTTCCAAACAATTGCAGGTGCCAATGATACCAGTGCAGGTGATGCTACCGAGCTCTAATGGGAGTTCGACGAGGAACTTGGTCATTACTATGTTTCGTTTCCTGAGGATCAGTAGTGGAGCCCAGTTGGGACGATCGGGGATCTAGCAATTGGGGTTGTCTTCTTTCATTTTGGTTCCGTAGTCGGACCTGGATTGTTCTCTGTATGATGTATGTTTAATTTATGTATTGTGTGAAGTGGCGACTGTAAGCCAACTCTTTATCCCATTCTTGTTCATTACATGAGATTGTGTGAAGATGACCCTTCTTACGACAAAACCACCATGCGGTTATGCCTCCAAGTCGTGCCTCGACACGTGGGAGATATAGCCGCATCGTGGGTGTTACAAGTTGGTAATCAGAGCCATCCCCGACTTAGGAGCCCCCTGCTTGATCGAATCGCTGACGTTGTTGAGTATAGAAAAAAATGTTTTGAGTCTTAGGATTATATATATATCGGAGAGTAGGATTCTTTTACTCCTCAGTCCCTTCGTCGCTCTGGTGAGGTCTCCTGACGTAGATGTTTTGCCTTTCCTCTCCTCAAATTTCACTAAATTTTTTTTAGGATCACGCGGGTATCTTGGAATCGTTCCGGTGGTTTTGTGACGAGAACATTGTTCTTGGTGCCTCCTGACATTTAGGGGTTGTGGCAGTGTCCCGGGGAGTTCTGCTCCGAGGTGTTGTCGTCACAATTTTATCGTTGCAGTTCTGGAATACCTGAGGTTTTTTTCGCCGACATTGAAAATCTCTTTTATGAAGTTGTTGGTGAGATTACCTCGACGCCACCCAGTACTGGGGTGGGAGTTCGGGAGTATTGCCATAGCTCGTATAACGGATGCTTTTCGAAGGTTGAGGCACACGATTTCCGGAGTTTTTCTTGGTTATGTGTTGACGGATGGATACAGCTGGATCTAGTATTGTTAGTTTGGGTGAGATATATTGCGTCCCCCGTATCCCCAACACCTGATTGCATAACCAGAAAGTGTCGGGAGTTTATAGGTGGGAATTCAAGTAGCTCCTAGAATATCTTTTCGACAGATGTATGATTTGAGATTGGGGTCCAACGTCTAGTGGTTCGCTTTTCACGGTCGATTTACAGTGGATGTGAGACGTCTTAAAGAATCCTTGGCTATGCCGATTCGGGGACGTCTTGTTTGTCATTCGTGACGTCCGCTATACGTCCTGCCCGTGGGGCCTCATCACAAACACTTTGGCCAAAATCTCTATCATATGTTTATTTCCGGCTTATTCTGCGAGCCAATCCTTTGTTTTGTTTTAAGTTGTGGTATTCGAGTTGCTTCATTGTCAGGTGTTGATTCCCTACCTTTTCTAAGTGGTGTTCTCATATTCCTATGTGGATACTAATCCTTCTTGATCATCGAGATTGCCATCTTAATTCTATTTCCAACCGGTGCGTTTCTCTTCGAGATGATCCCATCATTCTCCCCATCCGGAAGATCAATTATAAGTTTTCTCAACGCTGTTTATTCCATATGCCCCAAGTTGCCTTTGTTTTTCCCGCCCTCCCACCCTTTTTTCTTCAAGGACCTAGATTTCTTAATCAAGTATCCTTTTATTGATGGGAAGTCTCTCCATTCTTTTCCGTCAATGTTCTTATCCGGTGATTCTTAGGAAGATACTAACAGAGCTTAAAATCTAGTATTCTTTGTCTCTTTTCTTCTCTGGTGGATTAATTTCAAGCTTCGGTGTTGATTATATCTCTTCCTTTTGTTTCACATATCTTCCCATGTGAATTTCTTATCCAAGGCTCTCTTATTTATTCACCTTGCTCAGTTCATATCCGGAGTGTTGAAGATATCTTGGAAGATTCGTGTTTCCATTCTCAATCCGTTCTAGTTATTTTGAGGTTGTTATCTCATTCAAGCCATTTAATTCAACCGGTGCAATCCCCCCTTTCAATCAATCGTTCAATGGTGTATCTTTTAGTGGGCCCTAACCCACAGGTCTTTTCCCAGGATCTTACCTGACTCTTCTAACTTTTCCAGAGTTGTTCGCAATTTCATTGCAAAGTTTGACGTAAGAATGGGTTATCATCAGTCAAATGTCTTTCTCCAAGATCTTTCAAATTCTTTCCATCACTCGTTCAATCTTTCTATTTGTCATTCTGGAGTGCCTCAACAATTCACGGTGGTGTTTCTCATCGTCATTCTCTGCATTTGAAGACTGAAGAAGATTTTCTCTTAAATCTTGCTCCGTTCTCTTAAAGATGCGTAGTTCAAGCTTGATGTCATCCTCTCATAATTGTTTTCGATTGTGAGAACTCTTTTCACCCATCCGGAGCAATTCAGGAGTCTTTTCAGTTTGATTCTCCGGAGCCCATCATCTCAGAATTATTCATTCCAGCTTTCAGCTCTTGTTCCCCAAATCTTACCGGTGCATCGTTTAAATACCCTCTAATCAGTTCACGATCTCTTCGTTCTCATGTATCTAAATCCCCTAAAGTATCTTCTTTCGTTTTTCTAATTCTTCCCGGTGATTCGTGCTCTTTTCTTCGTTCATTTTCAATTCTTACGGTGGTCCTTTCAAGATTACTCTTCTCTTGTTATCGTATCAATTCATTCGTTCTTTCCAAATCCTACCGGTGGTTCGTTGAAGACCTTCTCAAGTTTGCGCTATATCTCTCTTAATCCTTTCTATGAGAATAAGTGGTATGCCAAATCCGCTGCTTGTCATCAATTTAAATTGGTGAAGGATACGCATAACGTAATTTTTATTATTGTTTCATCCAAGTGATCTAGTTTCTTCATTTCAGAGTTGTTCATCATGTCACATTTCTCGGTTCGAGATGCTTCACCTTTTCTTTTCCGGAGTTCCAAAATTTTCCGCATTATCTCGTCGGGAAGCTCCATCTAAATCATCGCAAGGTTCACCTTGTGTTTTCAAATTCTCTTTCTTTCTATAATCCTTTTATTACCGAAGTTCTTCATGGAGGCTCTACATGGTGGTTCGTCAAGGATTCTTTTCATTCTTCATTTGTTCTTCAAGATTTCTCTCAGAGCTATGATCTGCTAAACTTTACTCAAAATTTAACATGGTGTTCAACACATGTTTTGTTTTGAGGAGTTGAAGCATTCTTCATGTTGCATTCAAGGGCAATTCTTTCTACCTTATCTTTTGAAATGGTGTGATGTCATTCTTGATAATTTCCCTTCGTGTTTCATGATTCACAAGTTATCAAGAATGAGGTATTTAAACCCATCATTTTCTTCCTTGGAGTTATCTTGGGTTATATTTCACCTAAAGCCTTCCCTAAGGAACGTTGCTATTGTGGTGCTCATCAGTGATCCAAGTTTCTCCTTCTCTTCTCGGTGAAAGAGCTTCATCTCCGTGTTGCTCTCAAGCAACCAAATTGTTTTCCATAGTGGCATGTATTCACCTCTAAGTTTTGAGTTGTTTCCATAAGCCCACAACAAGCTTATTCTTACCGTTGTTGTTTTTCAAACAACTCTGTTCAATCCTACTTCGTAAGGATGCTCTTTCAAATTCATTTATGGTAGGAGATGTTGGTTTCATTCTTCGTTCTATTCATTCCAACTATCTTCTATTATTTCTTCCGGAGGCATTGTGATGTTGCTCGCTTCGACCCATCATCTTGTTTTGTCAAGATCATGTTATTTTATTGCTTATCCATTTAACCGGAGTGTTGTGTCTATCATTCCTCTTTTAACCGGAGTCTCATCCAAGTGCTTTCATTTTGCCAAGTTCATATTCTGTTCCTTCCATTTCCAACCGGAGTGTTGTCGCAATTGTTCTTTATCGTTCCTTGTACATCTTGTTTCAACCGGAGTGCTTGCATGTACTTCTTGTCCATTGTAACCCTTTTCTTATGTCTTTCAACCTACAAGGTTCTCTTGGTGTTCCTTGTTTCCGTTTACTACGGAGTGCTCTCAATTCGCTCATCTCCGTTGTGTCATTTCTTTCGAGCTGTTCAACTTTCAAGGTTCTTTGGGTTCACTAGTTTGTCAAAGAAGCAACTTTGTTTTACCTCTTCCTCTTCCGTTTCTCTCCGGCGCCATCCTTAGATCTCGAGACGAGATCCTCTTGTAGTGGTGGAGTGTTGTAACGCCCCAGGACCGACGCTTCTAATGCCTTCCATGTATTTCGAGTTTCGTCGTGCGATTTATTTGTTTGTTGCATTCATCATGTCATCATGAGCATTGCATTCTCATGTTTTCATAAAACTTGCATCCGCTCGTAGTTGCCGCTTCTTCCGTGTCTCGGTTGACCTTCTCTCAGATCAACCGGACCGCTCTCTTCTCTCTCTTTTCTGAGCTCATCAAATTCCTTGCCTTTGTTGACCGTTCCGAGACCAACCGGGTTTTTCGAGTCCCTCTCGTCTGGCCGCTTAATCTTTCTCCACAGTGCATAGACCCCTCGTGTGCGTGTCCGAAACTTACCCAAACCCGAACTGCTCAGTCATCACCGTTGGATTCGGATCATCCTCAAGCATCCCAAAAATATCTTCGGTCCTTTGTTTCAACTTCCCTACCTATTTATTCTCGACCATTGGATTGCGATCGGATGGTCCAACTCCCCTCTTTTCCATATATACAGTCCACACCTAGTCTATTTTGAATAACCCTAAAATTTCTCCCCCTTGTCCCATCTTCCGCCGCCGCCACACACCCACCTTCTCCTCCACCTCCTCGATTTGCAAACCCAGCCAACCATCGTTTGAACCCCGACCACCGAGCACCTCCAACCTCGAGCTCCTCCCCCAGATCACCACGCCGCCTTCATGAGCCGTCCCCTCGATCCACCCATCCACCTCGAGCACCCGTAGGTGCCTTCGTCCGTGCACCACCGGAGCCCCGAGCTGTCGCCCCGTCGTCCTTCGTCCTCGCAACCGCCTTCATCCACAATCACAGGAGCTCCTCCGGAGCGGGAGCGCTCGCGCCCGAGTCCCCACCTGGCCCAAGCTCTCCTCCAACCAGAACCCCAGCGCCAGTAGCAGCCATCTCCCTTGCGAGCCCCTTCTTCCTCGCGCTCCGTCGCCGTCCCGCTCGTCCAAGCGTCCGCTGTTCGCAGCTATGGATGCCGCCATCCGAGCTACTCAAGCCGACGCCGTCCAGGGTCCCGACGACCTCGCCGTCCTGGCCTCCTCCGCCGCGCCGGCGAGCACGACGCCGGAGCACCACAGGTCGCCGTGTCTCCTCCTCTCGTCCTTCTCCTGATCGCCTCCCCTCTATCTCTCATCCCTCTCGTTTTCTCTCTAACTAGGAGCACCAACTGCCGCCACCATCGCCGGAGATGGGCTCCCGACGCCCAGGTCCGCTCGGATCCGGCTGCATCCGCGCCATCCCGGTCGCCAAGTCCCGCGCCGCTGTCGTCTTCACGAACTGCACCGAGCGCAGTCGAGCCCTGCTTCCCCTGCGCACGCTCCCTCCTGTGCGTTCAGATCGAGCAGCAGTAGGTCGTCGGTGCGTTGACCGCGTCCCCTCCACCTCCTCGTTCGATCCAGCCATGAGCAGCCCAGGGACCGGCCTCTTCCAGCCTTTGCATCGAACGGGCCAAGGCCCACTGGGTGAGCAGCCCCCCAGCCCCCCTGTGCTCTGTTGGCCCAACAAGTTTATGCCCGATGCGTGTGTTTTTCCTCTGTTGCGATTTAGCTATTATCTGGGATTTACTGTTTTATAGAAAAGTCCCTCTAGATCATGCATTTAATAACTCACAAACCGGGCATCACATGTAAATAATTTATATATGTAAAATGCTTAGAATTTTGTGTAGATTAATAATTTGCAACTCTCATCCATGTTTAAAATGTTTAAACTTGCTGTTTGTTTAATTTTGCATAAATAGCATGTTAAAATGATTTATTCCATAACTAAATAACCGTAGCTCCATTTTAAATAAACTTTATATGTAAATGTGGTGGAAAAATGCCTAGTTTAACATGATGCACTCATCTTGCATGTTTAAGAACTCTAAAATATGGTTTAGGGCAGAACAGTACCAAATCTAAAATATGCACATGGGGATTTTCCGGAATTGTTGTTTGTTGTTTCGGCCTCATTTAAACTTGCCTAGATAGGTAGTTTTATTGTGCTTTACCTTTTTCCATGTTAACTAACATTTAATATTGATGTTTACCTAAACGAGAGAGAACTAAATAACTCGAATGTGGTGTTTCGTCAATATGTAACTCGTTGCATATTGAGCTCCACTTAACTTGTAGTATTGTTTGTGCACTTTGCCATGCCATGCCTCATTAAACCGGACATGCATCATACTTGTTTGTGCATCATGCCATGTTTATGTGATGATTGTTTACCATGTTGCTTGCTTCTTTCCGGTTTGTTTCTCTCGGTAGCTTTGGTTTCATTCCGGAGTTGTGAGGATTCGTTCGACTACGTGGGTTTGTCTACTTCATGGACTCGTTCTTCTTCCTTGCGGGATCTCAGGCAAGATGACCATACCCTCGAAATCACTTCTATCTTTGCTTGCTAGTTGTTCGCTCTATTCCTATGCCGCGCTACCTACCACTTGCTATATCATGCCTCCCATATTTCCATGTCAAGCCTCTAACCCACCTTTCCTAGCAAACCGTTGTTTGGCTATGTTATCGCTTTTGCTCAGCCCCTCTTATAGCGTTGCTAGTTGCAGGTGAAGATGAAGTTGGTTCCATGTTGGAACATGGATTTGTTGGGATATCACAATATCTCTTATTTTAATTAATGCATCTATATACTTGGTAAAGGGTGGATGGCTCGGCCTTATGCCTGGTGTTTTGTTCCACTCTTGCCGCCCTAGTTTCCGTCATACCGGTGTTATGTTCCTTGATTTTGCGTTCCTTATGCGGTTGGGTGATTTATGGGACCCCCTTGACAGTTCGCTTTGAATAAAACTCCTCCAGCAAGGCCCAACCTTGGTTTTAACATTTGCCACCTAAGCATTTTTCCCTTGGGTTCTGCAGACTCAAGGGTCATCTTTATTTTAACCCCCCCCGGGCCAGTGTTCCTCTGAGTGGTGGTCCAAACCAAGCGATGTCCGGCGCCCCCTGGGCAACCAGGGTCTATGCCAACCCGACGTCTTGCTCATCCGGTGTGCCCTGAGAACGAGATATGTGCAGCTCCTATCGGGATTTGTCGGCACATTCGGGTGGCTTTGCTGGTCTTGTTTTACCATTGTCGAAATGTCTTGTAAACCAGAATTCCGAGACTGATCGGGCCTTCCCGGGAGATGGAATATCCGTCGTTGACCGTGAGAGCTTATGATGGGCTAAGTTGGGACACCCCTGCAGGGTATTATCTTTCGAAAGCCGTGCCCGCGGTTATGAGGCAGATGGGAATTTGTTAATGTCCGGTTGTAGAGAACTTGACACTTGAATTAATTAAAATGCATCAACCGCGTGTGTAGCCGTGATGGTCTCTTTTCGGCGGAGTCCGGGAAGTGAACACGGTTTGGGTTATGTATGAACGTAAGTAGTTTCAGGATCACTTCTTGATCACTTCTAGCTTCTCGATCGTTGCGTTGCTTCTCTTCTCACTCTTATTTGCGTAGGTTAGCCACCATATTTGCTTAGTGCTTGCTGCAACTCCACCTCATTACCCCATCCTACCCATAAGCTTAAATAGTCTTGATCTCGCGGGTGTGAGATTGCTGAGTCCTCGTGACTCACGGATACTTCCAAACAGTTGTAGGTGCCGATGATACCAGTGCAGGTGATGCTACCGAGCTCTAATGGGAGTTCGACGAGGAACTTGGTCCTTACTATGTTTCGTTTCCTGATGATCAGTAGTGGAGCCCAGTTGGGACGATCGGGGATCTAGCAATTGGGGTTGTCTTCTTTCATTTTGGTTCCGTAGTCGAACCTGGATTGTTCTCTGTATGATGTATGTTTAATTTATGTATTTTTTGAAATGGCGACTGTAAGCCAACTCTTTATCCCATTCTTGTTCATTACATGGGATTGTGTGAAGATGACCCTTCTTGCGACAAAACCAACATGCGGTTATGCCTCCAAGTCGTGCCTCGACACGTGGGAGATATAGCCGCATCGTGGGTGTTACATGTACTTAGCGGCAACGAATCAGGTGGTTAGCGCCGCACTGGTGGCGCAGAGAGAGGTCGACGAAGAGGCAGCGGCGGTGGCAGAATCAACGGAAGGCGAGCCGGAACCCTCCCCGGCAGGGCTCGGTCCCGGCAAGACTGAGTCCCCGGCAGAGGCTGACGCCAGTGCGACAGGGCCCGCGCGGCTAGGTGAAGTGACGCAGAAGAAGAAAATGGTGCAGCACCCAGTTTACTTCGTCAGCTCCCTCTTGCAGGGGGCTAGGTCGAGGTACTCAAGTGTGCAAAAATTGCTCTTCGGCCCCCTTATGGCCTCGAGGAAGCTGCGTCATTACTTCCAAGCGCACGAGATCACCGTGGTCACCCACCTCCCGTTGCAGCGGATACTGCATAACCCAGATGCAACGGGGAGGATCGTGGAATGGGCCCTGGAGCTGTCGAGTTTCGGTTTAAAGTTCGAAAGCACCTCGACGATTCAGGGCAGAGTCTTGGTGGAGTTCATTGCAGAATGGACCTCGACGCCCGACGAAGAGGTACAGGAGACCACTCTCCCCGGCAAGGAAACGGGCCACAACTAGATCATATACTTTGATGGGGCTTTTTCGCTGCAAGGCTCCGGTGCTGGCGTGCTGCTTGTCGCACCCATCGGAGAGCACCTCAAGTATGTCATCCAAATGCACTTTCCCCGGGAGATGTCAAGTAACAACACTGCCGAGTACGAGGGCTTGCTTGCCGGTCTCAGGATCGCAGCGGACCTCGGAGTCAAAAAGCTCATCGTCAAGGGTGATTCGCAGCTCATCCTCAGGCAGATCAACAAAGATTATCAAAGCCTGTTGATGGAAGCTTACGTGGATGAAGTGAGGAAACTAGAGGAGCGCTTTGATGGTATACAAGCAGAGCATGTCCCTCGGATGGAGAACGACATCGCCGACTACCTGAAAGCGCGCTGCCCTCAAGCTACCTGTGGAACTAGGTACTTTTGTGCTTCAGTTAACTCAACCATCCATCGAAACATCAATCGGGCAGAACAAGCGGAGGAAGCTAGGCTCCGGCAAATACTTCCCCACCGAGCTCCCCTAAGCCACTGGCGAAGATGTTGCCGTGGATGCCGATCCTGCCGCAGGGCAATCGACTTCGGCAGGGCCTCAGGGCATGGCCGTAGAGACAGCCACTCCCGTGGCAGAAGAGATGCCTTTGGTCCTTGCCGTCGAGCCACAGGCTCTGGCATGGGCGCAGCACAACGTTCGATTCCTCCAAATAGGAGAGCTTCCTGAGGAGCAGGAAGAGGCAGAGAGAGTAGCCCGCCGGTCTTCTCTGTACCAATTCGTTGACAACGTCTTGTACAGAAAAAGGTCGAATGGGGTGAAATTGAAGTGCATCTCCCGGGAGGAAGGACTAGAGCTATTGGCAGAGATACATGGAGGCATATGTGGCTCCCACATAAGGTCGAGGGCCCTTGCTGGCAAGGCTTTCCGGCAAGGTTTCTTCTGGGCCACTGCCCTCCAGGATGCGATGGCACTAGTAACCAAGTGTGAAGCGTGCCAGTTCCATTTGAAGAAGCTTCATCAACCAGCTCAAGCCCTTCAAACCATCCCTCTCTCCTGGCCCTTCTCGGTCTGGGGGCTTGACATATTGGGCCCTTTCCCTCATGCCGTCGGGGGATTTGAGTACTTGTACGTTGCAATCGACAAGTTCACAAAGTGGCCAGAGGTGGAAGCGGTGAGGAAGGTGACAGCGCAGTCAGCCATCTAGTTCTTCAAAGGGCTAGTTTGCCGTTTTGGTGTACCCAACAGGATCATCACCGATAACGGCACACAGTTCACAAGCCACGCCTTCATGCAGTACATTGAGGATCTCGGCGGCAAGGTCTGTTTTGCTTCCGTGGCACACCCGCGAAGCAACGGCTAAGCAGAGAGAGCAAATGCCGAAGTTCTGCGAGGCTTAAGAACGAAGACTTTTGACAAGCTGCGCAAGAGTGGAAGGCACTGGATTGACGAGTTGCCGGTGGTTCTTTGGTTGACCAGAACGACGCCAAATCGAGCCACCGGCCAGACACCCTTTGGCCTGGTCTACGGGGCAGAAGCAGTTCTCCCCACGGAACTCATATACGGGTCACCTCGAGTGCTCTCTTATGATGAGCTTGAGCAAGAGTGATTGCGGCAAGATGACGCAACGTTCCTTGAGGAAGATCGTCTCCGGGCGGCTGTGAGAGCAGCACGCTACCAGCAAGCCTTGCGCCGCTACCATAGCCGCAAGGTTCATGCCCGGAGCCTTGAGGAAGGCGACCTTGTTCTTTGGCACGTTCAGTCGGCCAAGAATTCCAACAAGTTGACGCCGAAGTGGGAAGGCCCTTATCGGGTAACACGAGTCACCAGGCCCGGCGCAGTCCGCCCGGAGACCGAATATGCCATTCCAGTGAGCAACTCCTGGAACATCGAGCATCTTCGCAAGTTTTACCCATAAGGCGCGGCTGCCGGGCCTCCCGGCAAGCCAACTTTTGTACAAGCCTTGCCGGCAAGGCATGTAACCCTCTGTACAAAGCCAGGCGCAGATCCTGAGCATAAATAAACGAAGCGCTGGCGCCCTAAGTCATAGCATGCATCCTAGATTGAGTCACTCCCTC
Source organism: Triticum aestivum (assembly GCF_018294505.1). NCBI lineage: Eukaryota > Viridiplantae > Streptophyta > Magnoliopsida > Poales > Poaceae > Triticum > Triticum aestivum. The sequence continues at coordinate 187,708,806 of NC_057799.1, forward strand.
GGTTAGGGTTGATAGTGCTTAGCGGCGACTAACCCCTAGCATAGAGGTCGAGTTTGCGTCATTTTGTTCCTATCCATCCTCTCTGGTGCGCAGGGTACATGATATGTTTCCGCCAAGCCAAGTGGAAGGAAGAGAACAAGCCAGCACCCCAGGCCCGGCAAGCCGAGCTTGCCGAGGGCAGAAGACACGGAGGTGCACCCACGGCAAGTCAAGGTTGCCCGGGGCTGCAGATTCAGATAAGTTTTTCCATCCCCTGTCATGCATTTCCGTATGAAACTTGGGACGTATGGAACCTCGTTTTGTTCCAAGGCTGCCGTGCTCCCCTCGTTCCTATCACCCAAGAGCTTCTTGGTTCGGAATATGGTTGTAGCCGCGGCGGCAAGGGAGCAAGCGTAGGGCCCACCCCCACCTCGTCCCTGCCTCCGCCAAAGGCGTGAGTATGGACGAATGGAGTGGGGGAACGGCAAGGCCTGTTGCCGGGCGACGATGCTTATATTAAAAATAATAAGGATTTGTTCCTTGGTATGGGCTTTGCTCACATGCACGCACAAGACCTGGCAAGCACCTTTTTTCCATTAATACGTTCCATACAGGTATAGTAAGTACGAAACATAAACATGAACATGGAGATTATAGGTTTTAGATCTAAATAAGGCCCGTAGGCTTACAAGTTAAAAAAAGATAAGGTGCCCGTAATCCCTTTCTTGTCCCTCTCCTCAGGAAATGAAACAAGAAAGCAAAAGGGAAAAAGGAAAAAGGGGCGCCTAGGCGAGGTATGAGCAGCAAAAGGCACTAGGAGAACATCCCGATGGCCACCCCGAAGGGAAGCTGGTCATGATGATGACGGGAGAAGAGCTGGAAGACGAGGCGGTAGGACCGGCAATACGCGACGAAGGCGTCGGTGCCCGCGTACTCCGGCTTGACGGCCCGCCACCTGCCCTCTTCGTCTTCTCCGGCCTCCCAAGCCAGCCGCCCAAGGAGGCGACCCCGAGAAGTTCAAGGAGCCGGCGACATGGATGATAGGGTCACCGGTACCGCCCCGGAGCGGCGCGCTCGACGCCTAGTCGGACCCGTCGTCCTGCCGTCCATTACCCTTGTCATCGTTGCCGCTGTCCTCCTCGTCACTCTCGCTCGAGGAGGAGTTTTCGTCATCAGAGGAGCTCTCCACGCAGCACCTTATGCGAGTCCCGAAGTGCCCAAAGACCGTGACGAAGAGGAGGCCGCCCTCCATTAACTTGAATTGGAGAGTGAGCCCCTCCGTCAGGCTGTGGATGCGGGAAAAGGTCTTCCACCCTCCGCGAAGATACATGACGTGAGGGGCGGGGAACTCGACGTCGACCCATGTACCACTGTTCCCGCAGCCTCTCATATGCAGCCGCAGTGCCTGCGGCGGGTCCAGCTCCATCTCCCGTGCAAATGGGGTCGGGAGACGAAGACGACGGCGCGGCGGCTGGCGCAGCCTGAGGAAGAGGGAGGGGCCACTGGCGGAGGCGAGGCCGATGCGCCGCCCCGTCCTCCTCTTCCCGGAGCACCGCGACGTCCTCGACCTCGCCCCCTGCCCCTTCCTCTAACGGCTGGCTCTGCCACCACGAGCTCTTGGGGAGGAGCGACGCATTGTCTAGCCGAGACCCTCGCCACCACCGATGAAGCGTCGCCGCGCCCCCTCGCCATGGCAGAAGGAAGGAGGGAGCATGAATGGAGAGAAGCATGTGACGAAGGATTGAGAGGTGCCGTTCCTCCTGCTCCCCTCTTTATAAAGGGGCGGGGGCGGGGCTTAGCCGCCCCTTTCGGCCAATCCGGCTCATTGAAGTGACAGCGGGTGGGGCCGTCGACCGCCCTCCCCGCCCAATTGAAGGCGCGTGGGAATTGACCCACGTGTGCGCGACTTCCCGTATCCCGCGCGCCTGTCATTCGCTCTGGGTCATGCATGCAGCGAACGTGGCACAAGAGACGGGTGTAATGGGACATGTGGAGCAGCGGTTCCCCAAGTGCGGAGAGTAAATGAGCAGCGGCCCTGCGGTCTCGAAGAGACACGCAGGCCGCCTCTTTACTGTTCGCCACAGATGGCGTCAGCATGCTTTGGTCACCCCCACGCGCAACCCCCACGTCACGCAATCAACGCGGGTCATGGGGAAGCGCAGCAGGCAGAAAGTTACTACGGTAAAAAAAAACCGCCCCGCCAACCTGCACACTGTTTTTGGGCCTAGCCCAACAACCGCACCGCGCTTATGTGTGGCCCAGGCCCGGGGGCTCCTGTCGGTGTACTAAAATAGGGGTTCTATTTTAGTACCCCTTACTAAGTGCACGGGCAGTCGGGGCCGCGCGGCCACGACCACGCTAAGCAGGGCAAGGGAGAGGGCCGGAGCCACAGAAACAATCAGCGCAACGCCAAAGACCGAGACCACAGAGAGCAGATGGACGAAGTAGGTTTCCCCGGCAAGACCCTTGCCGGGGCAGCCTCAGCAGCCCCGGCAAGACCCTTGCCGGGGCGGCTCGCCCACACGAGCGGAGTGAGCCACCCTCGAACCCACGGTCTCCAACACCATCAACCACGTTGGGCCAGGGCTCCGGAGGCACCTCCATGGTGACATGCAGATCTTTGTGAAGACAAAGAATATTCAAGATCAGATGAGGATTGGAAGGCAACGATCCTCTATAAGATTCTTGCCGAGGAAACCCACGAGATCCCCGGCAAAATCCTTGCCGGGGACGACAGCGCACCACGGCTAGACCCGTGCCGAGCCACCCGGCAAGGCCCTTGCCAAGGGCGTCAGCGGGGCCACTGCCAAGCCCGCACCAACCAAGTCTCCACCGCCGTTCACATGCAGCTGCTAGCTCAACCAGCTCGGCAGGCACCTGCGTGGCAACATGCAGCTTCCAGGCCAACTCAGCACATGCCTGCGTGGCGGCATGCAGATCTTCATGAAGGCTCCACCACCGCGCCACCCCAGCTGCTTGCCTGCCTACATGGCGCCGCATGCATCGCTGGCCAGGGCGCGTGTCGAAGCGAGGAGGAGCAGCGACGGACGGGACGGGCCTCGCTCCCGCCCCCGATAAAGCAAGAGGACACCTAAGCTACGCATTAAATGCGTCTGGTCCCGTAATAGCTAGCGATAAGCTTAACCACAGTACCTTGATGCCACCTCCTGGTGCCACTGTGGCGATCCCTTTGCCTATAAAAGGAGACCCAGGGCATCCATGATAAGGATTCGGACTCTTGGACAAGTTACGCCCCTTGTAGCTAGTTCGAGAACCTCAAGAACACAAATATACACATCCAAGCAGGACTAGGGTATTACACACCTCTGCGGCCCGAACCTGGTAAATGATCCGCGTGCTTGTACTGACTGCTGATCCTGATCTCCTCACCACCCAGCGCCCCGCAACCGCAGAAGGGATCCTCATGATCCCATAGGTGTCGTTTCCCACCGACAAACGGAGTCCAAACACCGCGAAACTTTTTGGAGATTTTTTATGGACCAGAACACCCAGGGTGGGCCAGAGCAGCACCTGGCGGGTGCCCCGTGGGGGGCACAACCCACCAGGGCGCGCCTGGGGGCCCAGGCGCGCCCAGGTGGGTTGTGCCGACCTCGGTGGCCTCTCGCACCCCCTCTTTACCCTATAAATTCACAAATATTCCAAAAACCCTCGGGGTTACTGTAGATCGGAAGTTCCACCGCCGCAAGGCTCTGTAGCCACCGAAAACCAATCCAGACCCTTTCCGGCACCCTGCCAGAGGGGGGATCATCTCCGGTGGCCATCTTCATCATCCGACGGCCACCACGATGAGGAGGGAGTAGTCCACCCTCGGGGTTGAGGGTTTATACCAGTAGCTATGTGTTTAATCTCTCTCTCTCTCTCTCTCGTGTTCTTGAGATGTCACGATCTTGATGTATCTCACACTTTGTTAATTTAGTCGGATCATATGGTGTTTTCCCCTCTCTATCTTGTTGTGATGAATTGAGTTTTTCCCTTTGAGATTTTGTTGTTATCGGATTGAATACTTTTATGGATTTGAGAACACTCGATATATGTCTTGCAATTGAATACTCGTGGTGACAGTGGGGCATCGTATTGATTCACTTGATATATGTTTTGGCACTCAACTAGCGGATTCCCGAGGTGACATTGGGGTAATCTATGCATAGGGGTTGATGCATGTTCTTGTCTTTGTTTCTCCGGTAGAAATCTTGGGGAACTCTTTGAAGTTCTTTGTGTTGGATTGAATATTATGAATCTGAATTTGCTTTGGTGTTATTTTAGTATGAACTCTTGGTTAGATCGATCAGAAAGAATAGCTTCGTGTTATTTTAGTACGAACTTTAGGATAGATTGATCGGAAAGAATAGCTTTGAGGTGGTTTCGTACCCTACACACAATTCCATCTTATGTTCTCCGCTAGATAGGAACTTTGGAGTGATTCTTCGTTGCATGTTGAGGGACGGTTATATGATCCATGTATATTAGCATTGTTGAGAGATTGCACTAGCAAAAGTACGGACCCTAGGTCTCATTTTCAAGCATTGCAGCGTTTTTGTGCCTGTTTACTATTTGCTACCTTGCTGTTTTTATTTATTCAGATTATAAAAATATATTTCTACCATCCATATTACACTTGTATCACCATCTCTTCGCCGAACTAGTGCACCTATACAAATTGCCACTGTATTGGGTGTGTTGGGGACACAAGAGATTTCTTGTATTTGATTGCAAGGTCGTTTGAGAGAGACCATCTTCATCCTACACCTCCCACGGATTGATAAACCTTAGGTCATCCACTTGAGGGAAAATTGCTACTGTCCTACAAAACTCTGCGCTTGGAGGCCCAACACGTGTCTACAAGAATAAAGTTGCATAGTAGACATCCAGCTCTTTTCTGGCGCCGTTGCCGGGGAGGTGAGTGCTTGAAGGTATATCTTCAGATCTTGCATTCAAATCTTTTAGTTTCTTGTTTTATCACTAGTTTGGTTTATAAAAATAAAATTACAAAAAAAATGGAATTGAGGTTGCCTCGTATTATTCGTCTTTATAATGTCTTTCATGAAAATGATGGAAAGGAAAATTGTGCTCAATTGTTAGAAGAAGAATGCTATAAAATGTTTGGCATAGAATCCATGAATGATGAGCATGATTGCAATGTTGCTAGTATGAATTCTTTGAATATCCATGATGCTAGTGATATGCAAAGCCATAAGCTTGGGGATGCTATGTTTGATGAAGATGATATTTTTATTCCCCCAAGTTTTGATGTGAAAATTTGTTACAATGGTAGCATGCCTCCTATTTATGATGATTACAATGATGAATGTGGGTTCGGAAGAGTGTCAACTCTAGGTAATGATCCCACTATTTTGGAGGGTGTTGAATCTTATCACAATGATGAAAGTGGATTTGGAGAGGTCATGACTTTATTTAGTGATGAATCCACCATTTTGGAAGAGGTTTCAATTGATTATGAAAACAAAGTTGCTATCTATGATGATTATGGTGATGACATGTATGCTATATTGAACAATGATAACCTCATCATGATTTTAATTTTCAATCACATGACAGTTATTTTGTTTAATTTGCTCCCACTACTATGAATGAGAATAAATTTGCTTATGTGGAGAGTAGTAAATTTTCTATGCTTGTGGATCATGAAAAGAATGCTTTATGTAATAGCTATATTTTTTGAATTCATTCATGATGCTACTGAAAATTACTATGAGAGAGGAACATATGCTTTTACATATTGCAATAATATCAAGGTTCCTCTCTATGTGTTGAAAATCTTGAAGTTCTGCTTGTTTTGCCTTCCTATGCTAGTTGATTCTTGTTCCCATAAATTGTTTGCTCACAAAATCCCTATGCATAGGAAGTGGGTTAGACTTAAATGTGCTAGTCATATGCTTCATGATGCTCCCGTTATGTTTCAATTCTTATCTTCTATATGAGCATCATTGAAATCATCATGCCTAGCTAAAAGGCATTAAAGAAAAGCGCTTGTTGTGAGACAACTCAACAATTTTACCTACTGTTTATGTGTTTTCACATGATTAAGCTACTATAGTAATCATGTTTTATTGCTCTCGTTTCAATAAAGTTCCAAGTAAGACCTTCGGGATGGCTTACGGCGATAGTTGATTTGATCTTGCTAAAAAACAGAAACTTTTGCGCTCAGGAAAACAATTCTCATTTTTAACAGAAGCGTGATAAAATGCTGATTCTTTTTACAGAAGATTAGTAGACAAATTTCTCAGGTTTTCCTATTTTTCGGATTTTTTGGAGGAGGATAAGTATGGTTGGAGTACAGATTACTACAGACTGTTCTGTTTTTGACAGATTCTGTTTTCAGTGCATAGTTTGCTTGTTTTCTTGTTTCCATGGCTTATATTGCTCAATATAAATTGTGGAAACGATATGCTACAGTAGGCATTGTGTGGAAACAATTATGAATCTTGTCTTTGATAGTACCAAAGTGAAATGGTTTGCTCTTTATCATACTAACCTATCTCATGAAGTTCCGTTAAGTTTTGTGTGATTGAAGTTTTCAAGTTTTGGGTGAGATGTCGATATGAGGAGAATAAGGAGTGACAAGACCCTAAGCTTGGGTATGCCCAAGGCACCCCAAGGTAATATTCAAGGAAGATTCAAGCAACTAAGCTTGGGATGCCCCGGAAGGCATCCCCTCTTTCGTCTCCAACATTATCGGTAACCTCACTTGGAGCTATGCTTTTATTCGTCACCTGATATGTGTTTTGCTTGGAGCGTCAATTTATTTTGTTAGGATTTTCTTGATGTTATTTAGAATAATTTTTTTATCTTTTATTTCAATAAAATTGGCATTTATAGCCTTTACTATGCTTATTTTACAAGTCTACATGTTGCTGTTTGAAAACAGAACATTTACTGCTGTTGCAAAAATTCCCTAGAAAAGTCAGAACGTGATAAAATGTTGAAACTTTTTGAAAAATGATCTATGTAGAGGCTTTTAGTATGCAATGTTGAATAATAATTTTGGTGATTTTCTACAGTAGAGAATGATAAGGATTTTGCATTGGTTAATACTAACTTATCTCACGAGTTCTTGTTGAGTTTTGTGTGGATGAAGCTTTTGAGATTTAGGAAAATCGCGATATGAGATGAATTGAGGAGACACAAAAGCTCAAGCTTGGGGATACCCAAGGCACCCCAAGATAATATTTCAACAAATTCTCAAGCATCTAAGCTTGGGGATGCCCCGGTAGGCATCCCACCTTTCTTCTTCAACAATTATCGGTTAGTATCGGTTGAGCCTAAGTTTTTGCTTCTTCACATGATGTGTGCTATTCTTAGAATGTCATTTTATTTTGTTTTTGCTTGCTGTTTTAATAAAATATTTAGATCTGAAAGTTTTTGAGTAAAATAGAGTCCTCAAATAGTTATGTCGGTGCAACAAACCCTGGGTCTATTGACTAGACTGTCCACAGGCACGGGAACCAGATGGAAGCACCAAGGCTAAGCCAAGAGATTTGGAGAGCCAACACCGCAGCCCAGGAGAGACCAAGATCGATCGAGAAGAGCAAGATATCGGCAGGAAAAGGGCCTCCCTTGCCAGGTAGGCAAGCCCTGCACGGGGAGAGGCCCCCGCCGGAAGCAGCAAGCCAGAGCACCCCGACAGGGTCTGCCGGGGCTCGCGAGGGGCAGAACCACCCCACCAACCACTCAAGCGCAATCCACTTCATCAATCAGTGCGGTGTCAAGCCGCGAGATGATTAAGCGGCAGCCATTTTCCACATGACGACCATTTCCTAGGGAGGAAACCTGCAGATGACACCCGTCCTGCGACGTGTCAAGAGAACAGATGCGGAGCTGGCGAGATAGCCCGGCAAGCCTCGCTGAGCGACTAGTGATGTGACACTGAGCGGTGCATTTAATGCACCCTGTCAGCCTGCAGAGTTACGTATGATAGCACTGTTTGCTATCATATCAGTGGATAATGACCACTTTGCCATGGTGACCCCTTAATCTATAAAAGGAGGCCCATGGCACTCGTAGGAGGGGTTAGCTGGTTGGAAAGTTGACAAACCCAAGCCACCATACGTGCGTAGTCACCGCGGCCCCAAGGCAAACCCCTGTCGGGCAATTGTACTACGCGTCGCAACACTCATTCCACCATCATTCCACCAAAGAAGGAGTAGGGTCTTACGCCTCGCGGTGGCCTGAACCTGGGTAAATTGTTTGTGTGCTCTCTGCAGTGCTGACGTACACTGATCTGCTCTTTGTGCAACGCGACGTCCCCCTGCCGAACCAGCAAGGGGCCACCTGGTCCCATAGGTGGCCGCGGATATCCCGCGACAAGTTACCAGGGAGGCTAGGTAAGTGGCATTCACACCCCGTCAATGAAGCTCTTTTATATGTCATTTACTCTTGTGCTTCACTTATATCCTATGAGTAAATTGTTGAATAAATTGAATGTCATGAAGTTGAAATCATATCATGCCTAGTGGTAGCTTCACATTGGGTTTAGAAAGTGAAATCTTTTGAGGCTTGACAATCACAATATTGGTCATACAAGCAATTCACGAATAATTAGTATAAGGAAGAGAACTTTCACATATAAATACACTATCATGGAAATCTTTTGTGATTGTGAGCTCCCATCAAAATATTATATGCCAAAATTGTTGACATTGGACAAGGAAGACAACGTAATGGTTTATGTTTGTTCATATTCTCATAGAAGTTATATTGTCATAGATCCTTCAACATGTGGTGCTTGCCCCCCATCTTTGCTAGCCAAAAATTCCGCACCAAGTAGAGATACTACTTGTGCATCCAAAAACCCTTAAACCCAAATATTATTTTAAAGAGTCCACCATACCTACCTAAGGATTGAGCAAGATCCTTCAAGTAAGTTGTCATCGGTGCAATAAGGCAATAAAAATTGCTTCTAAAAGTGTGAGATCATTTAGTGTAAGAGAAAATTGAGCGTTGTACGAACTTGTGATGGCAAAGAATAAAAGCGATAGACTGCATAATAAAGGTTGCTATCATAAGGGGCAATATAACATGAAGTACTTTTGCACTAAGGGGTTGAGCATACAAATAAATAAGCGCATGGCAACCTCCGCTTCCCTTTGTGAAGGGCCTATCTTTTACTTTTTAGTATTTACTTTTATGCAAAGAGTCAAAGTTTTTGTCTCTATTCCCTTTTTATTTTTCTCTTTTGGCAAGCATCATGTGGTGAGGAAAGATCTTGGCACATATATCCAGTTGGATATGGGTAGCATGAGTTATTATTGTTGACATCACCCTTGAGGTGAATACGTTGGGAGGCAAAACAATAAGCCCCTATCTTTCTATGTGTCCGGTTGAAACGTTTTGCTCATGTGTATGCGGTGAGTGTTAGCAATCATAGAAGATTATAAGATGGTTGAGTATGTGGAGCTCTTACTTAAACTCTGTTGAATAAGTTGAATTGCAATTGCTTGGTGACTAATAACATAGGTTGTTGAGTTTCAAGAGAGTTCATTGTTTGAACCTTAACATGTGAATTGGTTTCTACTATAACATGAGAAGTTTTATATAAAAATTGCTGTTATGATGCTAGGAAAAGTGATTGAAATTATCATTGATCAAACTTATGCACTTTGCTAGCATTCACACTTCATAAATGCGCAAGGTTCGTCTAGGTGTCAGAACAACATCGGGGCGCATGGCTTGGACAAATAAAGCCCTCGCTTGCAGCGATCACAGGGATCCCGCCTGTGTTAGCATGCTTGCCGCTGGCGGCAACAGTCTACGGAGGCTTGGCAAGCGGCAGCGCAGTATGGAGACTGGTCAAGATAAAGAGAGGAGGAGAAGAATCAGGAAGACGACGGATCACGGAGGAGATTTATTGACCACGGTTGAGATCTATTATTAATGGAGAGGAGAACGAAGGAACAATCCAACGAAGATGAAATAAGACGAAGGGGCAGACTGTACGTACCATGTTTGTGTAATGTGGGCAACCTGTGGTGGGTCTCTTTTTTTGCATGGTGTGGTGGGTCTCGTGTAAGCTAGTAACTGAAGGTTGATGTGGCTATTTTGTATGAAAGTCAACCTGTGGTGGGTCCTTCACGTAAGTTGGTAATGTAACGCTGATGTGGTTGGGTTGTTGAGGTGGATAGCTTGCATGTAAAGAGAAACATGTTAGTGGGGATGAACTATTTAGGTATTATAGATTATTTCTTTTACGATTTACCTACTTGAGGACGTGTAGGAATTAAGCTTGGGGATGCTGATACGTCTCCAACGTATCTATAATTTAGGAAGTATTCATGCCATTATATTATCATTCCTGGATGTTTTACAATCATTTTATAGCAACTTTATATCATTTTTTGGGACTAACCTATTGAATCAGTGCCCAGTGCCAGTTGCTATTTTTGCTTGTTTTTTACATCGCAGGAAATCAATATCAAATGGAGTCCAAACACCGCGAAACTTTTTGGAGATTTTTCATGGACCAGAACACCCAGGATGGGCCAGAGCAGCACCTGGGGGGTGCCCTGAGGGGGGCACAACCCACTGATAACCCACAAGTATAGGGGATCACAACAGTTTTTGAGGGTAGAGTATTCAACCCAAATTTATAGATTCGACACAAGGGGAGCCAAAGAATATTTGAAGGTATTAGCAGCTGAGTTGTCAATTCAACCACACCTGGAGATTAATTATGTACAACAAAGTGATCAGGAGCAAAGTAGGATGATAGTTTTGATATTAGCGACAACAGCAATGGTAACGTTAACAGTGATAGCAGTAATTTTGTAGCAAGTGTAACAGTGATAGCAACAGTAGTAATTTAGCAGAAACAACATAGATAAATTCGTAGGCATTGGATCGGTGCCTTGTTGGATGATATTCATCATGAGACAGTTATAACCTAGGGAGACACGACACTAGCTCCAGTTCGTCAATATAATGTAGGCATGTATTCCGTAAATAGTCATACATGATTATGGAAAGAACTTGCATGCCATCTTTTGTCCTATCCTCCCGTGGCAGCGGGGTCCATATTGGAAACTAAGGGATATTAAGGCCTCCTTTTAATAGAGAACCGGAACAAAGCATTAACACATAGTGAATACATGAACTCCTCAAACTACGGTCATCACCGGGAGTGGTCCCGACTATTGTCACTCCGGGGTTGCCGGATCATAACACGTAGTAGGTGACTATAACTTGCAAGATCAGATCTAGAACATGGATATAATGGTGATAACATAAACGGTTCAGATCTGAAATCATGGCACCCGGGCCCAAAGTGACTAGCATTAAGCATGGCAAAGTCATAGCAACATCAATCTAAGAACATAGTGGATACTAGGGATCAAGCCCTAACAAAACTAACTCGATTACATGATGAATCTCATCCAACTCCTCACCGACCAGCGAGCCTACGAAGGAATTACTCACTCCAGGTGGGGAGCATCATGGAATTGGCGATGGAGAAGGGTTGGTGATGACGAAGAACGAAGATCCCCTCTCCAGAGCCCCAAACAGACTCCAGATCCGGCCTCCTGATGAAGAACAGGGGGAGACGGTGGCTCCGTCTCGTGGATCGCAATAATTCTTTCTCCTTGATTTTTTTGGAAAAATAGGATTTTATAGCGTCGGAATCAGGGTCTGCGGGGCCACCAGGTGGGGACAACCCACCTGGGCGCGCCAGGAGAGGGGGGCTGCGCCCTGGTGGGTTGTGCCCACCTAGGTGCCCCTCTCCGGTAGGTCTTAGCTCCAGATATTCTTATTTATTACATAAAAATTCCTCGCAAAGTTTCGTTCGATTCCGAGAACTTTTATTTCTGCACAAAAACAACACCATGTTAGTTCTGCTGAAAACAGCGTAAGTCTGGGGTTAGTTTTATTCAAATCATGCAAATTAGAGTCCAAAACAAGTGGAAAAGCATTAGGAAAAGTAGATACGTTGCATACGTATCAACTCCCCCAAGCTTAAACCTTTGCTTGTCCTCAATCAATTCAGTTCATAAACTGAAAGTGAAACAGAAAAACTTTTACGAACTCTTTTGCTCCTGTTTGCATAAATAAGCTTAAACCACACCCAGGTTTTTAGCCAACATTATAACTAACCATGCCGACAATAACTCTTAAAGGTTATAATGACTCATATCAATGACATAATCAGCTAACGAGCAATAATAAGGTATCTCAAACGGCAACACGTTGTCAAAACAACAATGATACAATATGACAATAGTGGTATCTCGCTAGCCCTTTCTGAGACCGCAAAACATAAATGCAGAGCACCTCCAAAGTCCAAGCGGCGACTAAACATTCTAATTCATGGTAGAAAAGATCCACTCATGATGCACCCAACATTAGCTACACACAATGCATAATTCATGACAGCTATGCTCTCAGGTTCTAGCGCTTGTTTTAGAAGGTGATGACACAACATAAAAGTAAATAGAAATTCCATTCGCAGAGGGAAGCAGTGATTTGTAGAGGTGCCAGAGCTCAAGTTTTAAAATAGTGCTAAATGATATTTTGAGACATGCACCCTTCTCATTTACTTCACGACCATCAGTTATCAATATCTTCCATGCTAAGCATGCTAGTGGCGGTTCCCAAGGGATAAGAGTAAAGGTTTTGACTCCATTGGGAGTTTTTGTTTGATTATTTGAGAGATTAACTCTTTTTCTGTTTGCAGTTTGGGACTGGGCATCCCTATTATTGCCCTTTTCTCGTGCGATGGGAGTGAATAAACACTCGACCTGAGAATAACCCGCTTAGCATGGAAGATACCAACCACCTCCTGTCGTTCCATGAACGATCCAGACTCACAAAAAGGATATATTTTTAGAAGTTTTTAGAGGTGGCACATGCAAATTTACATAGGACGGCAGGGTAATACCACATATAGGTAGGTATGGTGGACTCATCTAGAATAACTTTGGGTTCAAGATTTTTGATGTACAAGCAGAATTCCCACTTAGTACAGGCGAAGGCTAGCAATTAGATTGAGAAGCGGCCAACTAGAGAGCAACAACGATCATGAACATGCATTATGCATAAGTAACATTGGACACTAGCATGAGTAGGATATGAACACCATGAACATAAATATCATAGAGGCTATGTTGGTTTTGATTCAACTACATGCATGAACATGTGCCAAGTCAAGCCACTCGAACATTCAGAGGAGGATACCATATCATCATACTACATCACAATCATTTTAACGCAATGTTGATATCCAAGATAAATCATTATCCACTCCCAGCTACTTATGCATGGCATGAGAAACTATAATCTCTAATTGTCATTGCAAACATGTTTAATCATAATGGGCTGAATCATGGATACTAGGTTAAACATATTTACACAAACAGAACAAGTCGAGTTCATACCAGTTTCTCTCTGCCACGACCAGTTCATCGAATATCGTCATTATTGCCTTTCACTTGCACGACCGAACGATGTGAAAATAATAATAGTGCAAGAGTGCCATGGACTAAGCTGAAATCCACAAACATTTTATTCAACAGGTGAAGACAAGGTAAAATGGGCTCTTTATTAGTGCAACAATTATTCCTATGAGAGCCACTCAACATATTCATCGTGGTCTTCTCCTCGTACAACTCAAATAGAAAGAAAAGAAATTCAGAGAAACACACTGAAATATTTTTGGAGATTTTGGTTTTCTTGAACAAGCAAATAAAAGGGAAAAACAAAAATAAGAAAAACTATTTACACGGGAAAGCTCCCTACAAGCAAAAGAAGAACAAGGAAATATTTTTGGGTTTTCTTTTTAATATTAGTACTAAGCATGCATAGAAAGTAAACTAACTACAACTAATTTTTTTTGGTTTTTCTAAAGTTTTTCAAACACACAAGAAGAAAGCAAGAAAAAATAAAATCTAAACATGGATGATACAATGAAAAAGTGTGAACACCGACAACGGGAATAAGTGGACATGAATGTAAAGTCGGTGAGAAACACATACTCCCCCAAGCTTAGGATTTTGGCCAAACTTGGTAATCGATCAGTAGCCTGGATGGTAGTAGGGGTACTGAGGAGCGGGCATCCACTGATCCCACTGCTGAGGCTCCTCCACTGCCTCTGCAACAGCCTGAGCGCTCCGGGAGGCATGATGTCTACAGGCATAATCCTACATCCACCCCTGGCAACAGGATCAAACAAGGCAGGAGCAGGCAACGAAATAATATCACGAGTTTCAATGCTAAAAACCAAGTTATAAGGAATAGGAATGTCAGGGGATTTATCATCAGTAAAATGGTGGTGATCCATGGCAGCACGGTCTAGGTAAACCTTGGCCAGAGGATAATCATGAGGGCGTATCTCAACCTCGAAGTGAGCCGCCCAACGAGTAGCATAAATCCCACCATGAATTGTACCCTTGGATTTATTAAGGTGGAGGCGACGAGCCACAAGAGCTCCCAAGCTATAAGTGTTGTCGCCCTCTAATGCACGACGCAAAATAGCAAGGTCTGGTGAGCTGAGCGCACCCACCTTCTCCCTAGCAAGCAAGCACTTAGCGACGAATAAAGCAAAATAATGCACTGCAGGAAAGTGTATGCCAGTGGCAGTGATGACCGACACCCCTCTCTCGTCTCCCACTGTCAAAGTACGATAAAAAGTTTCAAACTCCACCAGCCTAGGCTCGGCTAAGCTCCCATCAGAGGGGATCATGCATATGCAACAAAATTCAGTAAGTGGTATCTGATGGTTTTCAGGAGGATTATTCCTAGGCACGAAAGTAAAACTTTGAACAAAAATGTTTGTGAGGATTTGGTGCTGTTCACACTCATCTGCGATGAAGTCGGTGAGGCCGGCATTACCAGCATATTGTGTGAACTCCTGAAGGATTCCAACCTCTTCTAGGAACGGGGTGTGCGGCCATTCACACGGCCGTACTTCCGCCAACCTCCGAGGATGAAGATCACTATCAGATGACTCCCCAATATACCCTTGGAGTTCTTCTTAGAGCCAAACTTCCTAAAGATATTCATGGTTTTCCTATGAACAAAATTCTGAAATTTATTAGCCCACAAAATTTTCTCAATAAAACTTCACAAAAATGATACCAACTACTCATAGGGATACATAGAGGCCATAGCAAGAATTCAAACTACTTAGAACACTAATAATTGAACATGAAAGCTCATCTACAGCAGCACCAAGAGTAACTATTTACTTAAAATATAAACCACTAAAACAAAAACTAATTGGACAAACGGTGGAGTCACATACCAAGCAACAATCCCCCAAAACATTTTCGGAAACGAAGCTTCGAGCAAAGAGATCGAAATCCGTGGGCTTGAGAGCAAGAACACGCGAGAGAGAGAGCTATGGCGATTTTTTTCTGGAGGTAGGTGATGATGTGGTATGAAGAGATAGGTGAGGGGGCCCACGTGGGGACCACAACCCACCAGGGCACGCCTGGGGGTCCTGGCGCGCCCAGGTGGGTTGTGCCCACCTGGTGCACCTCCCTTTGATATTATTTGCACCAGAAATTCAGAAATATTCAGAAAAAGTTTAGATTAAATTTTCAGGGCATTCTGAGAACTTTTATTTTTTGGTCATTTTTATTGCACGGGTAAATCAGAAAACAGACAAAACATGGCATTTTATTTTATTTAACTAATAAAAACAGAAAACAAAAAGTAGGGACAGAAGGTAGTGCTTACTAAATTCATCAACTTCATACCGCTAAAAATGATCCATTAATAAGGTTGATCAAGTCTTATTAACAACCACTTTCGATTAGCATGAAATCGAAGAACTTTCGTAAATCACTAAGTTACCTCAATGGGGATATGAATGTCCCCAACAATAAGCATTTCATATTTCTTTTTGACAGTAGGTAGAGGTATTTGAAAACTTCCAATAGTGATTGTCAGAGATTTTTCAATAACATTAATACCATTCACTTGGAATTGTTTCTTCGAAAAGTGCACCGTATGCTCATTACCATTGATATGAAAAGTGACCTTGCTTTTATTGCAATCAATAACAGCCCCTACAATATTCAAGAAGGGTCTACCAAGGATAATCGACATGTTATCGTCTCGGGCATCTCAAGTATAACAAAGTTAGTCAAAATAGTAACATTAGCAACAACAACGGGCACATCCTCACAGATACGGAAATGTATGGCAGTTGATTTATCAACCATTTGCAAATATATTTCATTAGGTCTGAGTTTATTCAAGTCAAGTCGTTTATATAAATAGAAAGGCATAACACTAACACCAGCTCCTAAATCACACAAAGCAGTTTTCACATAATTCTTTTTGATAGAGCAAGGTATAGTTGGTATTCCCGGATCTCCAAGTTTTTTAGGTACTCCATCTTTGAAAGTATAATTAGCAAGCATAGTGGAGATTTCAGCTTCCGATATTTTTCTTTTATCGATGATGATGCCTTTCATATACTTTGGATAAGGAGGCATTTTCAAGATTTCAGTCAGCGAGTGCGCAAAAAGACTGGCCTCGGCATTTCAGCAAAGCATTCAAATTCTTCATCATCATTCTTTTTAGTTGACTTAGGTGGAAAAAGGTATAAGTTTTTGAACCCACGGTTCTCTTTCTTTACCGTGTTTTCTTGCAATGAAGTCTGTTTTATCATACCTTTTGTTCTTAGGTTGTGGGTTATCAAGACCAACAGGTGGTTCTATCTCAATATCATTATCTGGTTCTTTTTCATTGTTTGGTTGAGTATCTTCATGAACATCAGCATTATCTTTTTCATTATCAGAAGGTGGATGTTCATTACTAGATTGAGTTTCAGCATCAGAGATAGAAGTTTCATTAACATTATCAGGAGGTTTTTCTATTTCAGGTTCGCTAGAAGTATGCAAAGTCCTATCATTTTTCTTCTTCTTTTTCTGTCTAGAAGGACTAGGTGCACTAGTGTTATTTCTTTGTGAGTCCTGTTCAATTCTTTTTGGGTGTCCCTCAGGATAAAGTGGTTCCTGAGTCATTTTACCTCCTCTAGTTGCAACTCTAACAGCAAAGTCATCTATATTATTATTCATTTCATCAAGCAATTTGTTTGAGATTTAGCAACTTGTTCTAATTGGGTTTGTACCATAGAAGCATGTTTTCCAACACCTCTAACATCATTTGAAATCCTTAACAAGTCACTCAAGCGAGCAATCATACCAGAATTGTATTTCAATTGTTTCATAGCATTTGCATTGAAGTGATCTTGTTTTCTAATGTAGTTTTCAAACTCATAAAGGCATTGGCTAGGATGCATATTGTGAGGATTATCATTATCATTGAACTTCATAAGATAATTTACCTCTACCACCTTAGGCAGTGGTGGTGTATTAAGCCCATGTATTTCTTCAATAGGAGGTAAATTTTAACATCCTCAGCTTTAATACCTTTTTCCTTCATAGATTTCTCTACCTCTTGCATATCTTCAGGACTGAGATATAATATACCTCTCTTCTTCGGAGTGGGTTTAGCCGGTGGTTCAGGAAGAGTCCAATCATCATAATTTTTCAATATGTTATTCATTTCTTCAGCTTGCCCAACAGTTCGTTCCCTGAAAACACAACCAGCACAACTATCTAGGAAGTCCCTAGAAGCATCGGTTAGTCCATTATAGAAGATATCAAGTATTTCATTTTTCTTAAGAGGACGATCTGGCAAAGCATTAAGTAATTGGCAAAGCCTCCACCAAGCTTGTGGGAGACTCTCTTCTTTAGTTTGCACAAAGTTAAATAATTCCTGTAAGGCAGCTTTTTCTAATGAGCAGGAAAATATTTTTAGAGAAGTAATAAATCATATCCCGGGGACTACGCACACA
This sequence comes from Triticum aestivum, assembly GCF_018294505.1. Classification (NCBI taxonomy): domain Eukaryota; kingdom Viridiplantae; phylum Streptophyta; class Magnoliopsida; order Poales; family Poaceae; genus Triticum; species Triticum aestivum. Next base: position 187,726,621 of record NC_057799.1, read on the forward strand.
ACCAGGAGGAAGAGTATTGTACCAAGCTTTAGCATCACCCTCTAATGAGAAAGGAAATAATTTGAGAATATAGTAATAATGAGTTTTCTCATCATGAGTAAAAAGGGTGGCCATGTCATTCAACTTACTAAGAAGTGCCACAACAGTTTCAGTTTCATAACCATGAAAGGATCAGATTCAACCAGAGTAATCAACTCTGGGTCAACAGAGAATTCATAATCCTAATCATCAATAAAGATAGGTGAAGTAGCAAACTTAGGATCATATTTCATTCTAGCATTCAGAGATTTTTCCTTATACTTGCATAATAATTTCTCTAGATCATCTCTATCCTTACAAGCAAGAATATCTCTAGTTGTCTCCTCATTCATAACATAACCTTCCGGTACCTTAGGCAATTCATATCTAGGAAGGCTAGTTCTAGCAGGTGTTTTAGGAGTTTCAGTTTCAAGCTCATCATCAGAATTCAACAACATCATGTTGTATTACACTAGCAATTTGTTTATCAAGAAATTCACCAAGTGGCACATCATCATTATCAAGCAAGGTACTAGCATCATCATAAGCATTATCCATAGCAGAAGTAGCATCATCAATAACTTGCGACATATCAGAATTAATAGCATGTGGTGGTGTTGCAAGTTTACTTATAACAGAAGGTGAATCTAAAGCAAACTGGATGGCAGTTCCTTACCCCCCTCGTCTTTGAGGGAAATATCTTAGTCTTAGCATCCTTCAGATTCTTCATAGTGATAATATGATAATAATCCCAAGTGACTCAACAAATAGTGATAATATGCTCCCCAGCAACGGCGCCAGAAAAAGGTCTTGATAACCCACAAGTATAGGAGATCACAACAGTTTTCGAGGGTAGAGTATTCAACCCAAATTTATAGATTCAACACAAGGGGAGCCAAAGAATATTTGAAGGTATTAGCAGCTGAGTTGTCAATTCAACCACACTTGGAGATTAATTATCTACAGCAAAGTGATCAGTAGCAAAGTAGTATGATAGTTTTGATATTAGTGACAGCAGCAACGGTAATGTTAACAGTGATAGCAGTAATTTTGTAGCAAGTGTAACAGTGATAGCAGCAGTAGTAACTTAGCAGAAACAATATAAGATAAATTCGTAGGCATTGGATCGGTGACTTGTTGGATGATATTCATCATGAGACAGTTATAACCTAGGGCGATACGGCACTAGCTCCAGTTCATCAATATAATGTAGGCATGTATTCCGTAAATAGTCATACATGCTTATGGAAAGAACTTGCATGACATCTTTTGTCCTATCCTCCCGTGGCAGCGGGGTCCATATTGGAAACTAAGGGATATTAAGGCCTCCTTTTAATAGAGAACCGGAACAAAGCATTAACACATAGTGAATACATGAACTCCTCAAACTACGGTCATCACCGGGAGTGGTCCCGACTATTGTCACTCCGGGGTTGCCGGATCATAACACGTAGTAGGTGACTATAACTTGCAAGATTAGATCTAGAACATGGATATAATGGTGATAACATAAACGGTTCAGATCTGAAATCATGGCACCCGGGCCCAAAGTGACTTGCATGAAGCATGGCAAAGTCATAGCAACATCAATCTAAGAACATAGTGGATACTAGGGATCAAGCCCTAACAAAACTAACTCGATTACATGATGAATCTCATCCAACTCCTCACCGACCAGCGAGCCTATGAAGGAATTACTCACTCCCGGTGGGGAGCATCATGGAATTGGCGATGGAGAAGGGTTGGTGATGACGAAGAACGAAGATCCCCTCTCCAGAGCCCCAAACAGACTCCAGATCCGGCGTCCTGATGAAGAACAGGAGGATACGGTGGCTCCGTCTCGTGGATCGCAATAATTCTTTCTCCTTGATTTTTTTGGAAAAATAGGATTTTATAGCGTCGGAATCAGGGTCTGTGGGGCCACCAGGTGGGGACAACCCACCTGGGCGCGCCAGGAGAGGGGGGCGCGCCCTGGTGGGTTGTGCCCACCTAGGTGCCCCTCTCCGGTAGGTCTTAGCTCCAGATATTCTTATTTATTACATAAAAATTCCTCGCAAAGTTTCGTTCGATTCCGAGAACTTCTATTTCTGCACAAAAACAACACCATGTTAGTTCTGCTGAAAACAGCGTAAGTCTGGGGTTAGTTTTATTCAAATCATGCAAATTAGAGTCCAAAACAAGTGGAAAAGCATTAGGAAAAGTAGATACGTTGCATACGTATCAACTCCCCCAAGCTTAAACCTTTGCTTGTCCTTAATCAATTCAGTTCATAAACTGAAAGTGAAACAGAAAAACTTTTACGAACTCTTTTGCTCTTGTTTGCATAAATAAGCTTAAACCACACCCAGGTTTTTAGCCAACATTATAACTAACCATGCCGACAATAACTCTTAAAGGTTATAATGACTCATATCAATGACATAATCAGCTAACGAGCAATAATAAGGTATCTCAAACGGCAACACGTTGTCAAAACAACCATGATACAATATGACAATAGTGGTATCTCGCTAGCCCTTTCTGAGACTGCAAAACATAAATGCAGAGCACCTCCAAAGTCCAAGCAGCGACTAAACATTCTAATTCATGGTAGAAAAGATCCACTCATGATGCACCCAACATTAGCTACACACAATGCATAATTCATGACAGCTATGCTCTCAGGTTCTAGCGCTTGTTTTAGAAGGTGATGACACAACATAAAAGTAAATAGAAATTCCATTCGCAGAGGGAAGCAGTGATTTGTAGAGGTGCCAGAGCTCAAGTTTTAAAATAGTGCTAAATGATATTTTGAGACATGCACCCTTCTCATTTACTTCACGACCATCAGTTATCAATATCTTCCATGCTAAGCATGCTAGTGGCGGTTCCCAAGGGATACGAGTAAAGGTTTTGACTCCATTGGGAGTTTTTGTTTGATTATTTGAGAGATTAACTCTTTTTCTGTTTGCAGTTTGGGACTGGGCATCCCTATTATTGCCCTTTTCTCGTGCGATGGGAGTGAATAAACACTCGACCTGAGAATAACCCGCTTAGCATGGAAGATACCAACCACCTCCTGTCGTTCCATGAACGATCCAGACTCACAAAAAGGATATATTTTTAGAAGTTTTTAGAGGTGGCACATGCAAATTTACATAGGACGGCAGGGTAATACCACATATAGGTAGGTATGGTGGACTCATCTAGAATAACTTTGGGTTCAAGATTTTGATGTACAAGCAGAATTCCCACTTAGTACAGGCGAAGGCTAGTAATTAGATTGAGAAGCAGCCAACTAGAGAGCAACAACGTTCATGAACATGCATTATGCATAAGTAACATTGGACACTAGCATGAGTAGGATATGAACAGCATGAACATAAATATCGTAGAGGCTATGTTGGTTTTGATTCAACTACATGCATGAACATGTGCCAAGTCAAGCCACTCGAACATTCAGAGGAGGATACCATATCATCATACTACATCACAATCATTTCAACGCAATGTTGATATCCAAGATAAATCATTATCCACTCCCAGCTACTTATGCATGGCATGAGAAACTATAATCTCTAATTGTCATTGCAAACATGTTTAATCATAATGGGTTGAATCATGGATACTAGGTTAAACATTTTACACAAACAGAACAAGTCGAGTTCATACCAGTTTCTCTCTGCCACGACCAGTTCATCGAATATCGTCATTATTTCCTTTCACTTGCACGACCGAATGATGTGAAAATAATAATAGTGCAAGAGTGCCATGGACTAAGCTGAAATCCACAAACATTTTATTCAACAGGTGAAGACAAGGTAAAATGGGCTCTTTATTAGTGCAACAATTATTCCTATGAGAGCCACTCAACATATTCATCGTGGTCTTCTCCTCGTACAACTCAAATAGAAAGAAAAGAAATTCAGAGAAACACACTGAAATATTTTTGGAGATTTTGGTTTTCTTGAACAAGCAAATAAAAGGGAAAAACAAAAATAAGAAAAACTATTTACACGGGAAAGCTCCCTACAAGCAAAAGAAGAACAAGGAAATATTTTTGGGTTTTCTTTTTAATATTAGTACTAAGCATGCATAGAAAGTAAACTAACTACAACTAATTTTTTTTGGTTTTTCTAAAGTTTTTCAAACACACAAGAAGAAAGCAAGAAAAAATAAAATCTAAACATGGATGATACAATGAAAAAGTGTGAACACCGACAACGGGAATAAGTGGACATGAATGTAAAGTCGGTGAGAAACACATACTCCCCCCAAGCTTAGGATTTTGGCCAAACTTGGTAATCGATCAGTAGCCTGGATGGTAGTAGGGGTACTGAGGAGCGGGCATCCACTGATCCCACTGCTGAGGCTCCTCCACTGCCTCTGCAACAGCCTGAGCGCTCCGGGAGGCATGATGTCTACAGGCATAATCCTACATCCGCCCCTGGCAACAGGATCAAACAAGGCAGGAGCAGGCAACGAAATAATATCACGAGTTTCAATGCTAAAAACCAAGTTATAAGGAATAGGAATGTCAGGGGATTTATCATCAGTAAAATGGTGGTGATCCATGGCAGCACGGTCTAGGTAAACCTTGGCCAGAGGATAATCATGAGGGCGTATCTCAACCTCGAAGTGAGCCGCCCAACGAGTAGCATAAATCCCACCATGAATTGTACCCTTGGATTTATTAAGGTGGAGGCGACGAGCCACAAGAGCTCCCAAGCTATAAGTGTTGTCGCCCTCTAATGCACGACGCAAAATAGCAAGGTCTGGTGAGCTGAGCGCACCCACCTTCTCCCTAGCAAGCAAGCACTTAGCGACGAATAAAGAAAAATAATGCACTGCAGGAAAGTGTATGCCAGTGGCAGTGACGACCGACACCCCTCTCTCGTCTCCCACTGTCAAAGTACGATAAAAAGTTTCAAACTCCACCAGCCTAGGCTCGGCTAAGCTCCCATCAGAGGGGATCATGCATATGCAACAAAATTCAGTAAGTGGTATCTGATGGTTTTCAGGAGGATTATTCCTAGGCACGAAAGTAAAACTTTGAACAAAAATGTTTGTGAGGATTTGGTGCTGTTCACACTCATCTGCGATGAAGTCGGTGAGGCCGGCATTACCAGCATATTGTGTGAACTCCTGAAGGATTCCAGCCTCTTCTAGGAACGGGGTGTGCGGCCATTCACACGGCCGTACTTCCGCCAACCTCCGAGGATGAAGATCACTATCAGATGACTCCCCAATATACCCTTGGAGTTCTTCTTAGAGCCAAACTTCCTAAAGATATTCATGGTTTTCCTATGAACAAAATTCTGAAATTTATTAGCCCACAAAATTTTCTCAATAAAACTTCACAAAAATGATACCAACTACTCATAGGGATACATAGAGGCCATAGCAAGAATTCAAACTACTTAGAACACTAATAATTGAACATGAAAGCTCATCTACAGCAGCACCAAGAGTAACTATTTACTTAAAATATAAACCACTAAAACAAAAACTAATTGGACAAACGGTGGAGTCACATACCAAGCAACAATCCCCCAAAACATTTTCGGAAACGAAGCTTCGAGCAAAGAGATCGAAATCCGTGGGCTTGAGAGCAAGAACACGCGAGAGAGAGAGCTATGGCGATTTTTTTTCTGGAGGTAGGTGATGATGTGGTATGAAGAGATAGGTGAGGGGGCCCACGTGGGGACCACAACCCACCAGGGCACGCCTGGGGGTCCTGGCGCGCCCAGGTGGGTTGTACCCACCTGGTGCACCTCCCTTTGATATTATTTGCACCAGAAATTCAGAAATATTCAGAAAAAGTTCAGATTAAATTTTCAGGGCATTCTGAGAACTTTTATTTTTTGGTCATTTTTATTGCACGGGTAAATCAGAAAACAGAAAAAACATGGCATTTTATTTTATTTAACTAATAAAAATAGAAAACAAAATGTAGGGACAGAAGGTAGTGCTTACTAAATTCATCAACTTCATACCGCTAAAAAATGATCCATTAACAAGGGTTATCAAGTCTTATTAACAACCACTTTCGATTAGCATGAAAATGAAGAACTTTCGTAAATCACTAAGTTACCTCAATGGGGATATGAATGTCCCCAACAATAAGCATTTCATATTTCTTTTTGACAGTAGGTAGAGGTATTTGAAAACTTCCAATAGTGATTGTCAGAGATTTTTCAATAACATTAATACCATTCACTTGGAATTGTTTCTTCGAAAAGTGCACCGTATGCTCATTACCATTGATATGAAAAGTGACCTTGCTTTTATTGCAATCAATAACAGCCCCTACAATATTCAAGAAGGGTCTACCAAGGATAATCGACATGTTATCGTCTCGGGCATCTCAAGTATAACAAAGTTAGTCAAAATAGTAACATTAGCAACAACAACGGGCACATCCTCACAGATACCGAAAGGTATGGCAGTTGATTTATCAGCCATTTGCAAATATATTTCATTAGGTCTGAGTTTATTCAAGTCAAGTCTTTTATATAAATAGAAAGGCATAACACTAACACCAGCTCCTAAATCACACAAAGCAGTTTTCACATAATTCTTTTTGATAGAGCAAGGTATAGTTGGTATTCCCGGATCTCCATGTTTTTAGGTACTCCATCTTTGAAAGTATAATTAGCAAGCATAGTGGAGATTTCAGCTTCCGGTATTTTTCTTTTATCGATGATGATGCCTTTCATATACTTTGGATAAGGAGGCATTTTCAAGATTTCAGTCAGCAAGTGCGCAAAAAGACTGGCCTCGGCATTTCAGCAAAGCATTCAAATTCTTCATCATCATTCTTTTTAGTTGACTTAGGTGGAAAAAGGTATAAGTTTTTGAACCCACGGTTCTCTTTCTTTACCGTGTTCTCTTGCAATGAAGTCTGTTTTATCATACCTTTTGTTCTTAGGTTGTGGGTTATCAAGATCAACAGGTGGTTCTATCTCAATATCATTATCTGGTTCTTTTTCACTGTTTGGTTGTGTATCTTCATGAACATCAGCATTATCTTTTTCATTATCAGAAGGTGGATGTTCATTACTAGATTGAGTTTCAGCATCAGAGATAGAAGTTTCATTAACATTATCAGGAGGTTTTTCTATTTCAGGTTCGCTAGAAGTATGCAAAGTCCTATCATTTTTCTTCTTCTTTTTCTGTCTAGAAGGACTAGGTGCACTAGTGTTATTTCTTTGTGAGTCCTGTTCAATTCTTTTTGGGTGTCCCTCAGGATAAAGTGGTTCCTGAGTCATTTTACCTCCTCTAGTTGCAACTCTAACAGCAAAGTCATCTATATTATTATTCATTTCATCAAGCAATTCTGTTTGAGATTTAGCAACTTGTTCTAATTGGGTTTGTACCATAGAAGCATGTTTTCCAACACCTCTAACATCATTTGAAATCCTTAACAAGTCACTCAAGCGAGCAATCATACCAGAATTGTATTTCAATTGTTTCATAGCATTTGCATTGAAGTGATCTTGTTTTCTAATGTAGTTTTCAAACTCATAAAGGCATTGGCTAGGATGCATATTGTGAGGACTATCATTATCATTGAACTTCATAAGAGAATTTACCTCTACCACCTTAGGCAGTGGTGGTGTATTAAGCCCATGTATTTCTTCAATAGGAGGTAAAATTTTAACATCCTCAGCTTTAATACCTTTTTCCTTCATAGATTTCTCTACCTCTTGCATATCTTCAGGACTGAGATATAATATACCTCTCTTCTTCGGAGTGGGTTTAGCCGGTGGTTCAGGAAGAGTCCAATCATCATAATTTTTCAATATGTTATTCTTTCTTCAGCTTGCCCAACAGCTCGTTCCCTGAAAACACAACCAGCACAACTATCTAGGAAGTCCCTAGAAGCATCGGTTAGTCCATTATAGAAGATATCAAGTATTTCATTTTTCTTAAGAGGACGATCTGGCAAAGCATTAAGTAATTGGCAAAGCCTCCACCAAGCTTGTGGGAGACTCTCTTCTTTAGTTTGCACAAAGTTAAATAATTCCTGTAAGGCAGCTTTTTCTAATGAGCAGGAAAATATTTTTTAGAGAAGTAATAAATCATATCCCGGGGACTACGCACACAACCAGGAGGAAGAGTATTGTACCAAGCTTTAGCATCACCCTCTAATGAGAAAGGAAATAATTTGAGAATATAGTAATAATGAGTTTTCTCATCATGAGTAAAAAGGGTGGCCATGTCATTCAACTTACTAAGAAGTGCCACAACAGTTTCAGTTTCATAACCATGAAAAGGATCAGATTCAACCAGAGTAATCAACTCTGGGTCAACAGAGAATTCATAATCCTAATCATCAATAAAGATAGGTGAAGTAGCAAACTTAGGATCATATTTCATTCTAGCATTCAGAGATTTTTCCTTATACTTGCATAATAATTTCTCTAGATCATCTCTATCCTTACAAGCAAGAATATCTCTAGTTGTCTCCTCATTCATAACATAACCTTCCGGTACCTTAGGCAATTCATATCTAGGAAGGCTAGTTCTAGCAGGTGTTTTAGGAGTTTCAGTTTTAAGCTCATCATCAGAATTAACAACATCATGTTGTATTACACTAGCAATTTGTTTATCAAGAAATTCACCAAGTGGCACATCATCATTATCAAGCAAAGTACTAGCATCATCATCAGAATTATCCATAGCAGAAGTAGAATCATCAATAGCTTGCGACATATCAGAATTAATAGCATGTGGTGGTGTTGCAAGTTTACTTATAACAGAAGGTGAATCTAAAGCAAAACTGGATGGCAGTTCCTTACCCCCCTCGTCTTTGAGGGAAATATCTTAGTCTTAGCATCCTTCAGATTCTTCATAGTGATAATATGATAATAATCCCAAGTGACTCAACAAATAGTGATAATATGCTCCCCAGCAACGGCGCCAGAAAAAGGTCTTGATAACCCACAAGTATAGGAGATCACAACAGTTTTCGAGGGTAGAGTATTCAACCCAAATTTATAGATTCAACACAAGGGGAGCCAAAGAATATTTGAAGGTATTAGCAGCTGAGTTGTCAATTCAACCACACTTGGAGATTAATTATCTACAGCAAAGTGATCAGTAGCAAAGTAGTATGATAGTTTTGATATTAGTGACAGCAGCAACGGTAATGTTAACAGTGATAGCAGTAATTTTGTAGCAAGTGTAACAGTGATAGCAGCAGTAGTAACTTAGCAGAAACAATATAAGATAAATTCGTAGGCATTGGATCGGTGACTTGTTGGATGATACTCATCATGAGACAGTTATAACCTAGGGCGATACGGCACTAGCTCCAGTTCATCAATATAATGTAGGCATGTATTCCGTAAATAGTCATACATGCTTATGGAAAGAACTTGCATGACATCTTTTGTCCTACCCTCCTGTGGCAGTGGGGTCCATATTGGAAACTAAGGGATATTAAGGCCTCCTTTTAATAGAGAACCGGAACAAAGCATTAACACATAGTGAATACATGAACTCCTCAAACTACGGTCATCACCGGGAGTGGTCCGAACTATTGTCACTCCGGGGTTGCCGGATCATAACACGTAGTAGGTGACTATAACTTCCAAGATCGGATCTAGAACATGGATATAATGGTGATAACATAAACAGATCAGATCTGAAATCATGGCACCCCGGCCCAAAGTGACAAGCATTAAGCATGGAAAAGTCATAGCAACATCAATCTAAGAACATAGTGGATACTAGGGATCAAGCCCTAACAAAACAACTCGATTACATGATGAATCTCATCAAACTCCTCAGCGACCAGCGAGCCTATGATGGAATTACTCACTCCCGGTGGGGAGCATCATCGAATTGGCGATGGAGAAGGGTTGGTGATCGTCATCAAAATGAAGATCCCCCTCTTCGGAGCCCCAAACAGACTCCAGATCTGGCCTCTCGATGAAGAACAGGAGGAGACGGCGGCTCTGTCTCGTGGATCGCGATAATTCTTTCTCCCTGATTTTTTCTAGAAAAATAGGATTTTATAGCGTCGGAATCAGGGTCTGTGGGGCCACCAGGTGGGGACAACCCACCTGGGCGTGCCAGGAGAGGGGGGCGCGCCCTGGTGGGTTGTGCCCACCCAGGTGCCCCTCTCCGGTAGGTCTTGGCTCCAGATATTCTTATTTATTACATATAAATTCCTCGCAAAGTTTCATTCCATTCCAAGAACTTTTATTTCTGCACAAAAACAACACCATGGTAGTTCTGCTGAAAACAGCGTAAGTCCGGGGTTAGTTTTATTCAAGTAATGCAAATTAGAGTCCAAAACAAGTGGAAATGCGTTAGGAAAAGTAGATAGATTGGAGACGTATCAACTCCCCCAAGCTTAAACCTTTGCTTGTCCTCAAGCAATTCAGTTGATAAACTGAAAGTGAAAAAGAAAAACTTTTACGAACTCTTTTGCTCTTGTTTGCGTAAATAAGCTTAAACAACACCCAGGTTTTCAGCCAACATAACTAACCATGCCGACAATAACTCTTAAAGGTTATAATGACTCATATCAATGACATAATCAGCTAACGAGCAATAATAAGGTATCTCAAACGGCAACACGTTGTCAAAACAACCATGATATAATATGAGAATAGTGGTATCTCGCTAGCCGTTTCTGAGACTGCAAAACATAAATGCAAAGCACCTCCAAAGTCCAAGTAGCGACTAAACATTCTAATTCATGGTAGAAAAGATCCAGTCATGATGCACCCAACATTAGCTACACACAATGCATAATTCATGAAAGCTGTGCTCTCAGGTTCTAGTGCTTGTTTTAGAAGGTGATGACACAACCTAAAATTAAATAGAAATTCCCTTCGCAGAGGGAAGCAGTGATTTGTAGAGGTGCCAGAGCTCAAGTTTTAAAACAGAGGTAAATGATATTTTGAGACATGCACCCTTCTCATTTACTTCATGACCATCAGTTATCAATATCTTCCATGCTAAGCATGCAAGTGCCAAGCGATAAAAGTAAAGGTTTTGACTCCATTGGGAGTTTTTGTTTGATTATTTGAGAGATTAACTCTTTTTCTGTTTGCAGTTTGCGATTGGGCATCCCTATTACCGCCCTTTTCTCGTGCGATGGGAGTGAATAAACACTCGAACTGAGAATAACCCGCTTAGCATGGAAGATACCGACCACCTCCTGTCGTTCCATGAACGATCCAGGCACACAAAAAGGATATTTTTTAGAAGTTTTTAGAGGTGGCACATGCAAATTTACATAGGACGGCAGGGTAATACCGCATATAGGTAGGTATAGTGGACTCATCTGGAATAACTTTGGGTTCAAGGTTTTTGATGTACAAGCATAATTCTCACTTAGTACAGGCGAAGGCTAGCAATTAGATTGAGAAGCGGCCAACTAGAGAGCAACAACGATCATGAACATGCATTATGCATAAGTAATATTGGACACTAGCATGAATAGGATATGAACACCATGAACATAAATATCATAGAGTCTATGTTGGTTTTGATTCAACTACATGCATGAACATGTGCCAAGTCAAGCCACTCGAACATTCAGAGGAGGATACCATATCATCATACTACATCACAATCATTTCAACACAATGTTGATATCCAAGATAACTCATTATCCACTCCCAGCTACTTATGCATGGCATGAGAAACTATAATCTCTAATTGTCATTTCAAACATGTTTAATCATAACGGGTTGAATCATGGATACTAGGTTAAACATATTTACACAAACAGAACAAGTCGAGTTCATACCAGTTTCTCTCTGCCACGGCCAGTTCATCGAATATCGTCATTATTGCCTTTCACTTGCACGACCGAACGATGTGAAAATAATAATAGTGCAAGATTGCCATGGATTAACCTGGAATCTACAAACATTTTTGTCGGGGTACAAAAGTAGGGGCTCTCCTTTTGACCCCTCTACTTGTGCACGGGCAGTCACAGCCACACATGCGGCCACACTTAGCAGGGCAAAGGGAGGAAGCATAAGCGCAAGAATACCAGAGCAGTGCTCCAGCCAGGGGCACACAAGACGGGCAGAGCAACGCCAAGACCAGAGACTCAAAGAGCAAGAGGGCGAAGTGGACTCCCCGGCAAGACCCTTGCCGGGGTAGCTTGCCCAACGCCAGCAGAGCGCGCCACCCTTGAGCCCAAGGATTCCAACACCACCAACCACATTGGAACCAAGGCTCGGGAGGCACCTCCATGGTGGCATGCAGATCTTTGTGAACATCATAAGCACACAAGATCAGATGAGGACCAGAAGACGACGATCCTCGACAAGATCCTTGCCGAGGAAATCCACTAGAACCCCGGCAAGATCCTTGCCGGGGACGACCACGATGCCACAGCAAGACCCTTGCCGGGGCCCCGGCAAGACCCTTGCCGAGGACACCTGCGGGACCACAGCCAGACCCACGTCTACCAAGACTCCACCGTCGTTCACATACAGCTGCCAGCCCAACCAGTTGAGCCGGCACCTGTGTGGCAATGTGCGGCCTCCAGGCCAACTCAGCAAGCACCTGCGTGGTGGCATGCAGATCTTCGTGAAGACCCTACCACCACGCCATCTCAGCAGCCAGCCAGCCTACGTGGCACTGCATGCCTCGTTGGCCTAGACGCGTGTCGGAGCGAGGCAGAGCGGCGACGGACGGGACGGGCCTCATTGCCATCCCCAATAAAGCAACGGGACACCTAAGGAGCACATTTAATGTGCCTTGTCCCGTAATGACAGGCGATAAGCTTGTACACTGTATACCTTTCCACCTCTTGTGTGCCGCGGTGGCAACCCCTTTTGTCTATAAAAGGAGGCCCGAGGCGTACTGGAGAAGGATTCGGATGTTTTGGACTAAGCACGGACCGTAGCTAGTTCGAGAGCTCAAGAACACTCAAATATACATCAAAGCAGGACTAGGGTATTACGCATCTTCGCGGCCCGAACTTGGGTAAACGATCCTTGTGCTGACTGCCAGACCCGCTCTTTGCACAACCCCGCGCCCACCAACCGTAGAAGGGATCTCAGTGATTCCATAGGCGTTGTTTCCACCGAGATCTTTGGCGCACCAGGTAGGGGGCCCAGTTGTGAAAATCCGGTCTAGCAGTTAGTTTAGCAGTTCTGCATTGCCATGGCACCCAAGAAGAAGACGATCACGTCGATCGGTTCATCGGGGGCCAAACGACCCGTACCAGTGCGGGCGAGTGGTGGGGCGGTCGCGAACGGAAGCCGAGGCGTGGCCCATGAACACCCACACCGCTCTGTCAGTCAAAGCCTGGCGAGCGGCGTCATCCGTGCTCGGGACGACGGGCCGCACGCCGCCAAATCCAAAGACAGAGCCCTCCCGCAGGCGGCGCGGGGCCCTCCAAGGGCGGCATCGTGCCACCCATGGGCGGCGCGGCGAATTCCAAGACGCCTACGCCGACGCCCACGACGCGCTCTTCCCAGGTTGTGCGCGACGAGCAGCGTCACCACGCTGGTGACCCCGGGTGCCGCCGTGGGAAGAGTGTTGTGCCTCATTCGCGGGACGTAGAAGGCCAGCATGCATGCCGAGGCACTAGCGAAAATGGCGCACAACCGCAAGGCCGTGATAGAGCTCCTTCTAACGTGGTTAGAAGTCGGAGCACGTCACGGTCCACACAGCTTTCGCCGCCACCCACGCCAGCAAAAGCCTTGGCGCGCGCACTTGCTCCTCGACTTTCCTCCTGCTGCGGAAAAGCTCGACGAGTGGAGAGCCACCATCCGGAGCCTTGTCGGCATTGCCAACAAAGATGAGCCGCGACCAGCGGGGCCCCCAGGCCGGCGCTCCGTCGAGCCACCGCATGCCAGTGGTGGAAGGACCGGAGGTGCTGCGGCCACGGTGCACTCTCCTCCCCCACGCCAGCCACCGCGGGTGTCGGTCCGTCGTGATGACGCTTGTGATAACATTTCCATAGCATCGTCCGACCCACGGACCCACCGCGATCAGCGCCAAGTTCTTCGGGAGCGAGCCCATGAAGACGCTCGAACCACCATCGAACGCCGGCGCGAAGCACGCCACCAGTCGGATAGGCGGGCGGGGCCCACTATGGACCACCCAGCACCGGGAGGCTCCGGCGGCCTACCCTACTAGGTGGGTTGCCCAGCCTTTACCCGTGAGCTGCGACAGTTCCAGTGGCCCTCCACCGCACGTTCAAGCCCGACGTTGGCGAGAAGTACAACGGCAAGACCCACCCGTCGGAGTTCCTTAGCATCTACACCATCGCGATGCAAGCCGCTGGAGCTCGCGACGACAAGGTGCTTGCCAATTACTTCCCGCTGGCACTTAAACCCAATGTCATGTCATGGTTGATGCACTTGCCGGCGGATTCCATTTCTCCTTGGTCGGATTTGTGTCATGAGTTCATTGGCGTCTTCACTGGAGGCCACCAAGCTCATGGCCAGGCAAGCGATTTGCATATCATCCCCCAGAAGGAAGGTGAAGACCTGCGCAAGTACATATAGAGGTTCAACCGGGTGCAGTACAACATCCCAGATGTTCATCCCGCCGCCGTGATCAGTGCATTCCATTAGAATGTGCGCAACCACAAGATGCGTGAAGAGCTGGCGATGAACAAGGTCAAAGATGTGGCCGAACTTTATGTTCTGGCCGATAGGTACGCTCGAGCTGAAGAGGGAAGGAAGTACCCCGGCAAGGACGCCGGTGCGGAAACCGACTGCACAGACAAAGACACAGCCGCCCCGACGAAGAAGGGCCGACGCCGCAACAGGAAGCGCAATGGCAAGACCGTGCTTGCCGTCGAGGGATCCAAGGACACCGGCGCCGCCAAGAAGGCCAAGGAAGACGACCCCGGCAAGGAAATTGCCGAGTGCGCCACTTGTCGGGCCTTGGCGGCTGTCGACAAGCCAGGAGGCTCCGATAAGCAATACTGCAAGATCCACCGCACCAAGGGCCACGACCTCCAGAACTGCCAACAAGTTGAGCTGCCTGCTAAGAAGTAAAAAGTTGAGTATGAGAGGCGGGACAAGGAGAAGGGTCAGGATGGTGCCGAGGGATCCGGTAAGAAGCATGGCGGCCAAGGAGGTCGCCGCGGCAAGGATAACCAGCAAGAGAGGCTCGCTCAGGGCCGCAAGAAGAAGCAAGAAGACGATGATCATGACGAGGACGACGAATCCGGTGAGCATGAGTTCCAAAAAGCTACGCAGGCCATGTGCGTCGACGGTGGCGCCTCGCTGCACACCTCTCACCGCCAGCTCAAGCAGTGGGCGCGTGAGATCACAGCAGCGGAACCATCATTCCATGCTCAAAGGCCACTGAAGTGGTCCAGCACGCCTATCATTTTTGACACCGAGGACCACCCTGATCGCACGACGGCGGTCGGGTGTTTTCCGTTGTTGGTTTCGCCAACAATATGCAACCTCAAGGTGACAAAAATGCTAGTTGACGGCGGGGCCGGTCTGAGCTTGATCTCGCCTGTTGTGATCAAAAGCCTGCAGATTCCTGATGGAGACCTCGAAGAGACGGGCACATTTCAAGGGGTCAACCCGGGAAGGAGTCAGCTGAAGGGTAAGGTCACGCTGCCTGTGACGTTTGGAGGCGAGTTAAACTATAGGACAGAGAGGATTGTTTTCGATGTAGCCGAGACCCCCTTGCCCTACAACGGGATCCTCGGCCGCCCAACACTAGCCAAGTTCATGGCGGCCTCACATTAGGCCTACAACACGCTGAAGATGTCTGGGCCGATGACCATCATCACCGTCCCCTCCGACAAGAAGGATGCGCTGATCTGCACTGACCAACTCTACCGGGAGGCGATTGCAGCGACTGCCGCCAAGGCACTTGCTCCTGCCGCCGGAGCCCCGAGAGGGAAGAAGACCGGCAAGACCTCTCGCACCCACTCCGGCAAGCGCACCTCTTCGGAGTGTAGTGCTCCCATCGAGGACGTGCCAGAGAGCTCCACCGGCAAGAGCAAGAAATCCAGAGCTGCACCACCAGAGACCAAGAAGGTGTCCATCAAGGAGGATGGCACGGGAGGGGCTTTTACCATATGCTCCACCCTCGACAGCAAATAGAGAGAGCTATGTGGTTTTTTTTTCTGGAGGTAGGTGATGATGTGGTATGAAGAGATAAGTGAGGGGGTCCACGTGGGGACCACAACCCACCAGGGCACGCCTGGGGGTCCTGGCGCGCCCAGGTGGGTTGTGCCCACCTGGTGCACCTCCCTCTGATATTATTTGCACCAAAAATTCAGAAATATTCAAAAAACCTTGAATTAGAAAACAGAAAACAAAAAGTAGGGACAGAAGGTAGTGCTTACTAAATTCATCAACTTCATACCGCTAAAAAATGATCCATTAATAAGGTTGATCAAGTCTTATTAACAACCACTTTCGATTAGCATGAAACCGAAGAACTTTCGTAAATCACTAAGTTACCTCAATGGGGATATGAATGTCCCCAACAATAAGCATTTCATATTTCTTTTTGGCAGTAGGTAGAGGTATTTGAAAACTTCCAATAGTGATTGTCAGAGATTTTTCAATAATATTAATACCATTCACTTGGAATTGTTTCTTCGGAAAGTGCACCGTATGCTCATTACCATTGATATGAAAAGTGACCTTGCTTTTATTGCAATCAATAACAGACCTCGCAATATTCAAGAAGAGTCTACCAAGGATAATCGACATGTTGTCGTCTCGGGCATCTCAAGTATAACAAAGTCAGTCAAAATAGTAACATTAGCAACAACAACGGGCACATCCTCATAGATACCAATAGGTATGGCAGTTGATTTATCAGCCATTTGCAAAGGTATTTCAGTAGGTGTGAGTTTATTCAAGTCAAGTCTTTTATATAAAGAGAAAGGCATAACACTAACACCAGCTCCTAAATTACAGAAAACAGTTTTCACATAATTCTTTTAGATAGAGCAAGGTATAGTTGGTATTCCCGGATCTCCAAGTTTTTTAGGTACTCCATCTTTGAAAGTATAATTAGCAAGCATAGTGGAGATTTCAGCTTCCGGTATTTTTCTTTTATCGGTGATGATGCCTTTCATATACTTTGGATACGGAGGCATTTTCAAGATTTCAGTCAGCGAGTGCGCAAAAAGACTGGGCTCGGCATTTCAGCAAAGCATTCAAATTCTTCATCATCATTCTTTTTAGTTGACTTAGGTGGAAAAAGGTATAAGTTTTTGAACCCACGGTTCTCTTTCTTTACCGTGTTTTCTTGCAATGAAGTCTGTTTTATCATACCTTTTGTTCTTAGGTTGTGGGTTATCAAGATCAACAGGTGGTTCTATCTCAATATCATTATCTGGTTCTTTTTCATTGTTTGGTTGAGTATCTTCATGAACATCAGCATTATCTTTTTCATTATCAGAAGGTGGATGTTCATTACTAGATTGAGTTTCAGCATCAGAGATAGAAGTTTCATTAACATTATCAGGAGGTTTTTCTATTTCAGGTTCGCTAGAAGTATGCAAAGTCCTATTATTTTTCTTCTTCTTTTTCTTTCTAGAAGGACTAGGTGCACTAGTGTTATTTCTTTGTGAGTCCTGTTCAATTCTTTTTGGGTGTCCTCAGGATAAAGTGGTTCCTAAGTCATTTACCTCCTCTAGTTGCAACTCTAACAGCAAAGTCATCTATATTATTATTCATTTCATCAAGCAATTCTGTTTGAGATTTAGCAACTTGTTCTAATTGGGTTTGTACCATAGAAGCATGTTTTCCAACACCTCTAACATCATTTAAAATCCTAAATAACAAGTCACTCAAGCGAGCAATCATATCAGAATTGTATTTCAATTGTTTCATAGCATTTGCATTGAAGTGATCTTGCTTTCTAATGTAGTTTTCAAACTCATAAAGGCATTGGCTAGGATGCATATTGTGAGGATTATCATTATCATTGAACTTCATAAGAGAATTTACCTCTACCACCTTAGGCAGTGGTGGTGTATTAAGCCCATGTATTTCTTCAATAGGAGGTAAAATTTTAACATCCTCAGCTTTAATACCTTTTTCCTTCATAGATTTCTCTACCTCTTGCATATCTTCAGGACTGAGATATAATATACCTCTCTTCTTCGGAGTGGGTTTAGCCGGTGGTTCAGGAAGAGTCCAATCATCATAATTTTTCAATATGTTATTCTTTCTTCAGCTTGCCCAACAGTTCGTTCCCTGAAAACACAACCAGCACAACTATCTAGGAAGTCCCTAGAAGCATCGGTTAGTCCATTATAGAAGATATCAAGTATTTCATTTTTCTTAAGAGGACGATCTGGCAAAGCATTAAGTAATTGGCAAAGCCTCCCCCAAGCTTGTGGGAGACTCTCTTCTTTAGTTTGCACAAAGTTAAATAATTCCTGTAAGGCAGCTTTTTCTAATGAGCAGGAAAATATTTTTTAGAGAAGTAATAAATCATATCCCGGGGACTACGCACACAACCAGGAGGAAGAGTATTGTACCAAGCTTTAGCATCACCCTCTAATGAGAAAGGAAATAATTTGAGAATATAGTAATAATGAGTTTTCTCATCATGAGTAAAAAGGGTGGCCATGTCATTCAACTTAGTAAGAAGTGCCACAACAGTTTCAGTTTCATAACCATGAAAAGGATCAGATTCAACCAGAGTAATCAACTCTGGGTCAACAGAGAATTCATAATCCTAATCATCAATAAAGATAGGTGAAGTAGCAAACTTAGGATCATATTTCATTCTAGCATTCAGAGATTTTTCCTTATACTTGCATAATAATTTCTCTAGATCATCTCTATCCTTACAAGCAAGAATATCTCTAGTTGTCTCCTCATTCATAACATAACCTTCCGGTACCTTAGGCAATTCATATCTAGGAAGGCTAGTTCTAGCAGGTGTTTCAGGAGTTTCAATTTCAAGCTCATCATCAGAATTAACAACATCATGTTGTATTACACTAGCAATTTGTTTATCAAGAAATTCACCAAGTGGCACATCATCATTATCAAGCAAGGTACTGGCATCATCATAAGAATTATCCATAACAGAAGTAGCATCATCAATAACTTGCGACATATCAGAATTAATAGCATGTGGTGGTGTTGCAAGTTTACTTATAACAGAAGGTGAATCTAAAGCAGAACTGGATGGCAGTTCCTTACCTCCCCTCGTCTTTAAGGGAAATATCTTAGTCTTAGCATCCTTCAGATTCTTCATAGTGATAATATGATAATAATCGCAAGTGACTCAACAAATAGTGATAATATGCTCCCCGGCAATGGCGCCAGAAAAAGGTCTTGATAGCCCATAATATAGAGGATCGCAATAGTTTTCCAGGGTAGAGTATTCAACCCAAATTTATAGATTCGACACAAGGGGAGCCAAAGAATATTTGAAGGTATTAGCAGCTGAGTTGTCAATTCATCCACACCTGGAGATTAATTATCTGCAATAAAGTGATCATTAGCAAAGTAGTATGATAGTTTTGATAGTAGTGACAGCAGCAACGGTAACGGTAACAGTGATAGCAGTAATTTTGTAGCAAGTGTAACAGTGATAGCAGCAGTAGTAACTTAGCAGAAACAATATAAGATAAATTCGTAGGCATTGGATTGGTGACTTGTTGGATGATATTCATCATGAGACAGTTATAACCTAGGGCGATACGGCACTAGCTCCAGTTCATCAATATAATGTAGGCATGTATTCCGTAAATAGTCATACGTGCTTATGGAAAGAACTTCCATGACATCTTTTGTCCTACCCTCCCGTGGCAGCGGGGTCCATATTGGAAACTAAGGGATATTGCCTCCTTTTAATAGAGAACCAGAACAAGGCATTAACACATATCGAATACATGATCTCCTCAAACTACGGTCATCACCGGGAGTGGTCCCAACTATTTTCACTCCGGGGTTGCCGGATCATAATACGTAGTAGGTGACTATAACTTGCAAGATCGGATCTAGAACATGGATATAATGGTGATAACATAAACGGATCAGATCTGAAATCATGGCACCCGGGCCCAAAGTGACAAGCATTAAGCATGGAAAAGTCATAACAACATCAATCTAAGAACATAGTGTATACTAGGGATCAAGCCCTAACAAAACTAACTCGATTACATGATGAATCTCATCCAACTCCTCACCGACAAGCGAGCCTATGAAGGAATTACTTACTCCCGGTGGGGAGCATCATGGAATTGGCGATGGAGAAGGGTTGGTGATGACAAAGAACGAAGATCCCCCTCTCCGGAGCCCCAAACAGACTCCAGATCTGGCCTCCCGACGAAGAACAGGAGGAGACGACGGCTCCATCTCATGGATCGTGATAATTCTTTCTCCCTGATTTTTTCTGGAAAAATAGGATTTTATAGCATCGGAATCAGGGTCTGCGGGGCCACCAAGTGGGGACAACCCACCTGGGCGCGCCAGGAGAGGCGGGCGCGCCCTGGTGGGTTGTGCCCACCCAGGTGCCCCACTCCGGTAGGTCTTGGCTCAAGAAATTCTTATTTATTATATAAAATTCCTCATAATGTTTCGTTCCATTCCGAGAACTTTTATTTCTGCACAAAAACAACACCATGGTAGTTCTGCTGAAAACAACGTCAGTCCGGGGTTAACTTCATTCAAATCATGCAAATTAGAGTCCAAAACAAGAGGAAAAGCATTAGGAAAAGTAGATACGTTGGAGACGTATCACCCACCAGGGCGCGCCTGGGGGCCCAGGCGCGCCCAGGTGGGTTGTGCCCACCTCGGTGGCGTCCCACACCCCCTCTTTACCCTATAAATTCACAAATATTCCAAAAACCCTCGGGGTTACCGTAGATCAGAAGTTCCGCCGCCGCGAGGCTCTGTAGCCACCGAAAACCAATCTAGACCCTTTCCGGCACCCTGCCGGAGGGGGGATCATCTCCGGTGGCCATCTTCATCATCCCGGTGGCCACCACGATGAGGAGGGAGTAGTCCACCCTCGGGGCTGAGGGTTTGTACCAGCAGCTATGTGTTTAATCTCTCTCTCTCTATCGTGTTCTTGAGATGTCACGATCTTGATGTATCTCACGCTTTGTTAATTTAGTCGGATCATATGGTGTTTTCCCCTCTCTATCTTGTTGTGATGAATTGAGTTTTTCCCTTTGAGATTTCGGTTTTATCAGATTGAATACTTTTATGGATTTGAGAACACTTGATATATGTCTTGCAATTGAATACTCGTGGTGACAATGGGGTATCGTATTGATTCACTTGATATATGTTTTGGCACTCAACTCGCAGATTCCTGAGGTGACATTGGGGTAATCTATGCAGAGGGGTTGATGCATGTTCTTGTCTTTGTTTCTTCAGTATAAATCTTGGGGCACTCTTTGAAGTTCTTTGTGTTGGATTGAATATTGTGAATCTGAATTTGCTTTGGTTTTATTTTAGTACGAACTCTTGGTTAGATCGATCGGAAAGAATAGCTTCGTGTTATTTTAGTACGAACTCTAGGATAGATTGATCAGAAAGAATAGCTTTGAGGTGGTTTCGTACCCTACAAACAATTCTGTCTTATGTTCTCCGCTAGATTGGAACTTTGGAGTGATTCTTCATTGCGCGTTGAGGGACGGTTATATGATCCAATTATATTAGCATTGTTGAGAGATTACACTAGTGAAAGTACGGACCCTAGGCCTCATTTTCAAGCATTTCAATACCGTTTTTGCGCCCGTTTACTATTTCCTACCTTGCTGTTTTTATTTATTCGGATTATACAAATATATTTCTACCATCCATATTACACTTGTATCACCATCTCTTCGCAAAACTAGTGCACCTATACAAATTGCCATTGTATTGGGTGTGTTGGGGACACAAGAGATTTCTTGTATTTGATTGCAGGGTCGTTTGAGAGAGACCATCTTCATCCTACTCCTCCCACGGATTGATAAACCTTAGGTCATCCACTTGAGGGAAAATTGCTACTGTCCTACAGAACTCTGCGCTTGGAGGCGCAACACGTGCCTACAAGAATAATCTTGCATGGTAGACATCAGTGGGCGATTGAACTCCTCCCTTTGGATATCAAGTTTGAAGCAAAAAAGGCGATCAAGTCTCAACCAATAGTAGATTTCCTGGCCGAGTAGATTGAACAGTAGCAACCGACTCAGGTTCACTCGGAACATTGGACTATGTTCTTTGATGGGTCCAAGGTGTTGAATGGTTCTGGTGCTGGAGTGGTCCTGGTATCTCCCAAAGGCGATAAGCTCAGTTATGTCCTCAAGATTCACTTTGACTCTTCAAACAATGAAGCTGAGTACGAGGCACTCCT
This sequence comes from Triticum aestivum, assembly GCF_018294505.1. Classification (NCBI taxonomy): domain Eukaryota; kingdom Viridiplantae; phylum Streptophyta; class Magnoliopsida; order Poales; family Poaceae; genus Triticum; species Triticum aestivum. The sequence goes on from NC_057799.1 coordinate 187,748,911, forward strand.
ATATGGGCTGCGTATGGCCATATCACTCGGCGTCCGACGCCTGATGGTATACGGCGATTCAGACTTGGTGGTCAATCAAGTAATGAAAGAATGGGATATCAGGAGCCCAACTATAGCTGGTTAGTGCAATGTAGTGAGAAAGCTAGAGAAGAAGTTTGAGGGGTTAGAGCTCCACCACATACCCCAAATCAAGAATCAAGCAGCCGATGATCTGGCAAAAATTGGTTCTACTCGAAAACCTATTCCCAGTAATGTGTTCTTGGAGCATCTCCACTCCCTGTCGGTTCAAGAAGATCCTTTTACAAAGGAGCCTCCACAACCGATAAGTTCAACTAATTCGACTGAAATTGAAGTCCCAGCTGTAGTCGATTTGATCATGGAGGTTTTAGTGATCACTCCTAACTGGACAGTGCCTTATATTGCATATCTGCTCAGGCAGGAGCTCCCAGAGGATGAAGATGAGGCCCGCCAGATCATCCGCAGATCTAAAGCCTTCACAGTAATAAGTGGGCAACTTTACAGAGAAAGTGTTACCGGGGTAGCTCAGCATTGCATCTCTCCAGAAGAAGGTCGACTGATCTTAAATGAGATCCACTCGGGGATCTGTGGCCACCACGCGTCCTCTCAGACTATCGTGGCCAAAGCATACCGAGCGGGATTTTACTGGCTGCATGCGAATGAGATGGCTAAAGATATAGTCGACAAGTGCGAGGGCTGCCAATTTTACTCAAACATGTCTCACAAGCCTGCCTCTTCCCTGAAGACTATTCCACTTGTCTGTCCATTTGCAGTTTGGGGATTGGACATGGTTGGACCTTTCAGGACCGGCAGAAGCGGCTTCACTCATTTGCTCATCGCAGTAGACAAGTTCACCAAATGGATTGAGACCAAGCCTATCAAGAAACTTGATTCGAGCACTGCCATTAGTTTCACCAGAGAGCTGATATTCCGATATGGAGTCCCTCACAATATTTATCACAGATAATGGCTCCAACTTTAATTCTGGTGAGTCAGAGCATTTTGTGCTTCCCAAGGCACTCAGGTTGATTACACATCCGTCGCGCACCCACAATCGAATGGGAAGGCGGAAAGAGCAAATGGCTTGATCCTTCAAGGACTAAAACCTCGACTGATGCGCGATCTCAAGCATGCAGCTAGAGCTTGGATGACTGAGTTTCCATCTATCCTATGGGGACTCAGAATGACTCCCAATCGGTCGAGTGATCGAACCCCTTTCTTCATGGTGTATGGCGCTGAAGCTGTGCTTCCAAGTGATTTGCTGCACAATGCCCCCCGAGTGGAACTTTTCTCAGAAGCTGAAGCAGAGCAGGCGCGCTAAGACGCAGTTGATCTCCTAGAGGAAGAAAGAGAGCTGGCTCTGATCCGGTCGATCATTTATCAACAAGACCTGCGTCGATTCCATGCCCGAAACGTCAGAGGCCGAGCATTTCAGGAAGGAGATCTTGTTCTTCGAGTGCACCAGAAATGGCCTCACAAGCTTGCTCCGGCATGGGAAGGGCCCTTCATCATCACCATGGTGCTCCACAACGGGGCGTATCACCTCTACAACGTAGCCAAGAAAGAAGACAAGCCACGTTCACGGAATGCGGATCTGCTCCGCTACTTTTATACCTAGAACACTCGGATCGACGAGTTGTAATAAAATCCTTCAGTTTGCTTATAAAAGACATGATTTTTGTAGTATCTAAATGATTGTTATCGCATGACCCAGTAGGTGGCTTAGCTGCGAACCCGATTCACCTAAGTTTCAAAAACACTCCGAGTGAAGAGTAACCCTCTCACTCAGGGGCTTAGCTACGGCCCCGTACTCCCCTGAGTAACAAAACTACTCCGAGTGGAGAGCCATCCTCCCACTTGGGGGCTTAGCCGCAAACCCGATTCGCCTAAGTTTCAAAAACACTCCAAATGAAGAGCAACCCTCTCACTTGGGGGCTTAGCTGCGACCCCATACTCGCCTAAGTAACAAAACTATTCCGAGTGGAGAGCCATCCTCCCACTCGGGGCTTAGCCGCGAACCCGGTTCACCTAAGTTTCAAAAACACTCCGAGTGGAGAGCAATCCTCCCACTCGGGGGCTTAGTCGCGATCCCGTACTTGCCTAAGTTACAAAACTACTCCGAGTGGAGAGCAACCCTCTCGCTCGGGGCCTTAGCTGCGACCCCGTACCCGCCTAAGTTACAAAACTACTCCGAGTGGAGAGCAATCCTCCCACTCGGGGGCTTAGCCGCGAGCCCGATTCACCTAAGTTTCAAAACTACTCCGAGTGGAGAGCAATCCTCCCACAGGGGGCTTAGCCGCGATCCCGTACTCGCCTAAGTTACAAAACTACTCCGAGTGGAGAGTAATCCTCCCACTCGGGGGCTTAGCCGCGATCCCATACTCGCCTAAGTTACAAAACTACTCCGAGTGGAGAGCAACCCTCTCGCTCGGGGGCTTAGCCGCAATCCCGTACTCGCCTAAGTTACAGAACTACTCCAAGTGGAGAGCAATCCTCCCACTCGAGGGCTTAGCTGCAATTCCGTACTCGCCTAAGTTACAAAACTACTCTGAGTGGAGAGTAATCCTCCCACTCGGGGGCTTAGCCGCGATCCCGTACTCGCCTAAGTTACAAAACTACTCCGAGTGGAGAGCAACCCTCTCGCTCGGGGGCTTAGCCGCGATCACGTACTTGCCTAAGTTACAAAACTACTCCGAGTGGAGAGCAACCTCTCGCTCAGGGACTTAGCCGCGATCCCATACTCGCCTAAGTTACAAAACTACTACGAGTGGAGAGTAACCCTCCCACTCGGGGGCTTAGCCGCGATCCCGTACTCGCCTAAGTTGCAAAACTACTCTGAGCTGTGCCACAAGTACGACGTCTGGTTGCACTCGGAGCTGCGCCACATGTACAACGTCTGGTTGCACTCTGAGCTGCGCCTCAAGTACAACGCATGGTTGCACTCTGAGCTGCGCCACAAGTACAACGTCTGGTTGCACTCGGAGCTGCGCCACAAGTACAACATCTGGTTGCACTTGGAGCTGTGCCACAAGTACAATGTATGGTTGCACTCGGAGCTGCCCCACAAGTACAACGTCTACTCCGAGTGAAAAGAAACCCTCTCACTCAGCTGTGATTCCCAATTCGTTCGAGTCAAGAAATCTAAAGGTGATAGAGACAAAGCAACTGCATTTGAAAGAAAAACCAAGTTCGGATAAATCCATGAAGGTTCAGAACCACCGACAGAAGTACTCGAGCATCAAGCCCGAAAGAGTTTTAACGATTACAGGATCACTCGGCATTCCGAGGCAAATAAAATCAAGTTATCTAGTTTTCACTCGGCAGGAGTAGGACTTGCTGGCTCGACGAAACTATCAAGGTTGATACCGTCTACAATGCGAGTAGCAGCATCGATGAAAGTATCCATTGAAGGATTGGAATTGAAGCTTCTTGGTGTTGGCAACCTTGAGAGCCACCAACTTCTCTTCTTTGACTTCCTTGGAGTGAACACGGACCAGCGACAGAGCCATGTCAGCACCGCAGCGAGCAGATGACTTCTTCCACGCCTGCACTCGTTCAGGGATGCCGTTGAGTCGAGTCATTAGTGACTCGAGGTCATTCTGGAACGTTGCACCGGGCCAGAGCTCTGTGTCGATCCGCGATACTACCACTTTTAGTCGACTAAGGTAGTCGAAAACACTGGCAAGACGAGATTCCAGTCGCAGCACATTCATAGCAGCTTCGTCCTTGATGGGGGAATTGATGGGGTCCAAACTTGTCTCGATCTGCCCGGTTTCTTCCTCAAAGTTCTGACAGAATTCTACACAAACAAAAAGGTGTTGAAATGACATAGACACAATGGAAAAGTTCTTTGCAGTCAGTCGGATAAAGAAAGGTACCTTCAAGCATGAGGAACATCTTCTTGGCAAGACCTCCTAGATAAGTTTCCAGTTCATCCCTCTTCCGAGTGAGTACGCTGACTCTTTCTGTCAAGGCCACCTTGTCCTCCTTCAGCTGCACAACTTCCTTCTTGGCTTCATCGACATCGGTTTTCAACTTAGCGCTCTCTTCTTCTATCTTGCTGACTGAAGCCAGCTTTTTATCGGCGAGTTCAGTTTTTTCTCGCGCTGTCTTCTGTGCTGCTGCGAGGTCAAGATCCTTCTGCTCCAGAGCCTGCTTCATTTTGTCTAAATAAATAACATTCTTCAGACGAGCTTGGAGTTGACGATTTTCACTACACACATCTGTTCGAGTGGAACCACTCGGTTTAAAGGTTGAAAAGAAAAGTTAGCAAGGCTAACAGTCGACAAATTGTTACCTCCCATAATGGCTGCTTCGTCTTGGGCCTTCTTCAAATTCTCCTTGGCCAACTCCATATCGAGGTTGAGTTGAATTTGTTTCCTCTCCAATTCAGCAAACTGGGCCCCAAGCTCACAGGATTTCTGCAATCAACGAACAAGACACGTCAGTCGACAAAAACAAAGATCAGTCGCTTCTGAGTGATAAGATACAAGTTCAGATAATTATGAAAAAAAGAGTTCTAAGACTACTGCCGAATCTAACATTCAACAACAGTCTTGGGGACTACACCCAGTTAGTGCACTTGGCGTGCCCCACTGGTTCGATTTCCCACTCGCCATGGCCCGGCCAGCCCGAGTGGAAGGAATAAAACAACAACAACATTTGTTCTCAGACCACCACCGACTGCACGCAGTCGACCGCGGTCTTGGGGACTACACCCAATGGGTGCACTTAGCGTGCCCCCACTGGCTCGGAGTTCACTCGACACGATCCGTCTAAGACCAAGTGGAAGTACTACAAACAAACAAGTTCTAAGGCTCCTGTGGTGAAATAACACTTTGCAAAGACCCCCGCCGAATCAAACATTCGACGGCGGTCTCGGGGACTACACCCAGTGGGTGCGCTCAGCATGCCCCCACTGGTGCAAGAGTTCACTCGACACAACCTGGTCGATTCAACTGAAAAAGCTTCAAAGCAAAAGAGGACACCCAGTGGGTGAACAGATGCAAGATGCAAACTCATGATAGATGCACATAAAGTTCCAAAACGTTCATCCACGGACATCTATGAGTAATAAAGCAGCAGTTTTCAAGTAGCATATCCTAACAGAGCAAAGATTAAGCTGAAAGTCAGTCGGAAATCAACTTACAATCCCACTTACTTGGACGTTGGTATGAAGAGCAGAGCTGGCATCATAGGCGACCTTGCTGGTTTCGTACACCACCTTCATCTGATCCATCATTAGACCTGCTTGGGTTATGGCTTCCTTGGCAGCGCCTACCTGGTCCTCCGAGACAAGATGAGTAACAAAAAGTGGAGTTGGTGGAACAAATGAGGCAGCTGGAGGAGCTGAAGCCTGGAGTTGTACAGTCAGAGCAGGAGCTTGAGCAGTCGACGCCGAAGGCCGGTCAGTCGACACAGGATCAACAAAAGAAACAGAAGTCCGAACTCGATCACCAAGTGACTGAACGACTGGGTTTGATGCTGATGTCGAGCGAGACACTTTGCTGTTAGGCACCTTCTTGCTCAGAGTCCTGCCCCTTCTCCCTTTATCCCTTCGTGGCACTTCTTCATGGTCATCGTCATCTGGAAGTTCAATAACATTTGGTGGCGCTACAAAACACTCGACCGTAAGAATTCAATCGACCATCAGAACAGTTGGTGAAGTAAGAGCAGGACTATGGAGATGTACCTGCCCGAGAAGTAGCCGTGTCTACAGTTTCCGCGTCGTCCTGCTCCTTATCGATGTCCATGGAAGTCCTGGAGGTAGCAGCACTGAAAGCTCCAAAATTCACTCGGTCAAGCAAGTGAATGAGTCGACAATAACATAGAAGACAAAGAGAAGAAACATAACACTTACACAGAAGCAACAGGAACATCCACCTTGATCTTGGGCAAGGCCTTCCGAGGCTTTGGGGGGACAACCTTGGGCTGCTTCGCAGCCTTCTCCGATGGATCTGGAGTCAAAGTCCGAGTACGCTTCGGAACCTGCGTGCTTGGCGGAATTGCTTTACCACACCCACCCGCGGGATCATGCTACTGCTTGGAACGCCGCTCAGAGCGAGGCGATGAGTCAACTTCTTTGCTGCTACCAGAATCCTCGCTGCCTCCCTCACTATCGTCTCTGGACTCCCAGTCGGCGCTTCCATCTTGGCTCCCCTCTCCTGATACGTCTCCAACGTATCTATAATTTTTGATTGTTCCATGATATTATATTATCCCTCTAGGATGTTTTATACGCATTTATATGCTATTTTATATGATTTTGGGACTAACCTATTAACCCAGAGCGCAGTGCCAGTTTCTGTTTTTTCCTTGTTTTTGAGTATCATAGAAAAGGAATACCAAACGGAGTCCAATGGACCTGGAATTTCACGGAGATTCTTTTTGGACCAGAAGAAGCCCACGGAGTACCGGAGATGGACCAGAAGAGTCCCGAGGCCACCACGAGGGTGGGGGGCGCCCCCACCCTCTGGGCGCCCCACCCCCTGGGCACCCCCTACCTCGTGGCCGCCTCGTGAACCCCTTGACTTGTTCCCGATGCCAACACATCTTATGTATACCTAAACTTCCAGAACATAACCTAGATTGGGAGTTCCGTCGCCGCAAGCCTCTGTAGCCACCAAAAACCAATCGGGACCCTGTTCCGGCACCCTGCTGGAGGGGGGGATCCCTCACCGGTAGCCATCTTAGTCATCCCAGCGCTCTCCATGACGAGGAGGGAGTAGTTCACCCTCGGGGCTAAGGGTATGTACCAGTAGCTATGTGTTTGATCTCTCTCTCTCTCTCATGTTCTTGATTCGGCACGCTCTTTGCTATTATAGTTGGATCTTATGATGTTTCTCCCCCTCTACTCTCTTGTAATGGATTGAGTTTTGCCTTCGAAGTTATCTTATCGGATTGAGTCTTTAAGGATTTGAGAACACTTGATGTATGTCTTGCGTGGGATGCCCGTGGTGACAATGGGGTATTCTATTGATTCACTTGATGTATGTTTTGGTGATCAACTTGCGGGTTCCATGTTCTTGGGAATCTATGCATAGGGGTTGGCACACGTTTTCGTCTTGACTCTCCGGTAGAAACTTTGGGGTACTCTTTGAAGTTCTTTGTGTTGGTTGAATAGATGAATCTAAAATTGTGTGATGCATATCGTATAATCATACCCACGGATACTTGAGGTGACATTGGAGTATCTAGGTGACATTAGGGTTTTGGTTGATTTGTGTCTTAAGGTGTTATTCTAGTACAAACTCTAGGATAGATCGAACGGAAAGAATAGCTTCGTGTTATTTTACTACGGACTCTTGAATAAGTCGATCAGAAACGATAACTTTGAGGTGGTTTCGTACCCTACAATAATCTCTTCGTTTGTTCTCCGCTATTAGTGAATTTGGAGTGACTCTTTGTTGCATGTTGAGGGATAGTTATATGATCCAATTATGTTATTATTGTTGAGAGAACTTGCACTAGTGAAAGTATGAACCCTAGGCCTTGTTTCCTAGCATTGCAATACCGTTTACGCTCACTTTTATCGCTTGCTACCTTGCTGTTTTTATAATTTCAGATTACAAAAACCAATATCTACCATCCATATTGCACTTGTATCACCATCTCTTCGCCGAACTAGTGCACCTATACAATTTACCATTGTATTGGGTGTGTTGGGGACACAAGAGACTCTTTGTTATTTGGTTGCAGGGTTGCTTGAGAGAGACCATCTTCATCCTACGCCTTCCACGGATTGATAAACCTTAGGTCATCCACTTGAGGGAAATTTGCTACTGTCCTACAAACCACTGCACTTGGAGGCCCAACAACGTCTACAAGACGAAGGTTGTGTAGTAGACATCATCCCCCTCCTGGAATTGTGCCCCGTTTGGCATCGAGTACATCTTGGTATAAATCTACAAAGCGCAAGTCAACAAAAATCAATCGGATTCAAGAGCAATTGCAGATCAAAGAAGAAAACACTCAGAATTTTTGAGCCTGACCTCTTCTGGCTCATGTTCGGCATCGAATGGCCGAATCCTCCTGGACCCCCTATGATTATGCTTGTTTCCAGTGATGCTCCACAGCCACTGAGCCACCGTCTCCTCGGCGACCTCCTCTGGGTGGACCCGAGCGGTGTCTCCAGGGCCCGAGTACATCCACATTGGGTGATCACGGGCTTGGAGAGGCTGGATGCGTCGACTAAGGAACACCTCCAACAGATCCATGCCAGTCACACCCTCCCGGACTAAGTTAACAACCTGGTCGACTAAAAGAGACACCTGATAACCGACAAGTATAGGGGATCGTTTGTAGTCCTTTTTGATAAATAAGAGTGTCGAACCCAACGAGGAGCTAAAGGTAGAACAAATATTCCCTCAAGTTCTATCGACGACCGATACAACTCTACACACACTTGACTTTCGCTTTACCTAGGGTAAGTATGAAACTAGAAGTACTTTGTAGGTGTGATAGGATAGGTTTGCAAGATAATAAAGAGCACGTAAATAAAATCTAGGGGCTGTTTAGATAAAGACACAACTAAGTTAGTTTTAGTAGAGAGCTTTTGTCAACAAGAAACTTATTTGTTCCTAGGCAATCGATAATAAGTACCGGTAATCATTCTTGTAATTTTATATGAGGGAGAGGCATGAGCTAACATAGTTTCTCTACTTGGATCATATGCACTTATGATTGGACCCCTAGCAAGCATCCGAAACTACTAAAGATCATTAAGGTCGTGAAACCCAACCATAGCATTAAGTATCAAGTCCTCTTTACTCCCATACATCATAGCCCACCTACTCGGGTTTAAGTTTCTATCACTCTCGCAGCCCACCATAAGCAAACCATGAACATATTGCAACACCCTACAGAGGGGGCCCCTCACGTTTGCGTGAGAACGGAGGGCACCATAGGACAGCACCATAAATAAAATATAAAATCATACCAACCAAGATCACGATTAACCCACAGGACAAAACAGATCTACTCAAACATCATAGGATAACCATAGATCATTGGGAAATAACATATGGAGTTGAGCACCATGGTTAAGTAGAGATTACAGTGTGGGGAAGAGGTGTTACACCGCTGCATAGAGGTGGAGAGAGTTGGTGTTGACGGTAGCAAGATCGCCGTCTCGATCGTTGCCCCGGTGGCACTCCGTCGCCACCAGGAGCGAGGGGGAGAGAGCCCCCCTACTTTTCCTTCTTCCTTGGCCTCCCCCTAGATGGGGAGGAGAGTTTCCCCTCTGGTCCATGGCTTCCATGGCCGCGGAGGGGTGGGAGCCCCTCCGAGATTGGATCTCCCTCTCTGTTCTCTTCTATTTCGCGTTCCCCAGATCTAGACCTTCACGGTTTCTTAAATTCCCGAAGATCCGTAACTCCGATTGCGCTGATATTTTTACACAATTTTTTTCCATAAATTATCTTTCTTGCGCCAGAAGAAGGGCCCCAAATGACCTTCGAGGAGGGCACAAGACACCTGGGCGCGCCAGGGGGTGTCTGGCGCACCCTGGTGGGTTGTGGGTACTGTGGGCGCCCGTTTGCGTTGATTCCACCTCCTAAAAATCACATATATTCCAGAATAATCCTCCGTAGTTTGATATGGATTTTCGGTGAAACAAAAACATGCAACAAACATGAACTGGCACTGGGCACTGGATAAGTAAGTTAGTCCAAATAAATCATATAAAAAGTTGCCAAAAGTATGTAAAAGTTGAATAATATTGGCATGAAACAATCAATAATTATTGATATGACGGAGACGTATCAACATCCCCAAGCTTAATTCCTGCTCGCCCTCGAGTAGGTAAATGATAAAAAAGTTAATTTTTGATGTGGAATGCTACCTAGCATAAACTTGATCATATATCTAATCATGGCATGAATATTAAGACACAAGTGATTCAAAGCAATAGTCTATAATTTGACATAAAGACATCAATACTCAGGCATCCCAACAAACAATCACGTCTTTCAAAATACACGCTAAAGAAAGTTATCCTTACAAAATCATATAGTCTTGTCATGCTCTGTGTTCTTAACACAAAGTATTTATCATGCACAACCCCGATGACAAGTCGAGCAATTGGTTCATACTTTTTAACGCGCTTCAACATTTTCAACGCTCATGCAATACATGAGCGCAAGCCATGGATATAGCACTACGGGTGGAATAGAGTATGATGATAGGGGTAAACATAAAGAAGACAAAAAGTAAGAAAGTCTCACATCGACGCGGCTAACCAATGGGCTATGGAGATTCCCAACAATTGATATCAACGTGAGGAGTAGGGATTGCCATGCAACGAATGCACTAAGAGATATAAGTGTATGAAAGCTCAATATGAAACTAAGTGGGTGTGCATCTAATCCTATAATGAAAAATTCCCACTAGTATATGAAAGTGACAAAATAGGAGACTCTCCATATGAAAACATGGTGCTACTTTGAAGCACAAGTGTGGTAAAGGATACTAACAATGCCCCTTCTCTCTTTGTTTATTTTTTCTTTTTTTTTTCTTTTTCCCCTTTTTCCTTTTTATATATATATTTTTTCTCTCATTGTCCGGAGTCTCATCCCGACTTGTGGGGAATCGTAGTCTCCATCATCCTTTCCTCACTAGGCACTTCTCTAAAAATGAATAATGATGAGCATCACACTTCTATTTACTTATAACTCAAAAGAAAAAGAAAAATTACAACTCGATACCTATTACAAAATATGACTCTATATGAATGCCTCTGGCAATGTACCAGGATGTGCAATGATCTAGCGTAACATGTATGAAAAATGATGAACGGTGGCTGAGCCACAACTACTATGTCAGCTATATGATGATGCAAAGCAATATGACAATGAATGCTCAAGTCATCAAACGGAAGCGGTGGAAGTTGCATGGCAATATATCTCGGAATGGCCATAGAAAAGCCATAATAGGTAGGTATGGTGGCTGTTTTGAGGAAGATATAATAAGGCTTATGTGTGATAGAGCGTATCATATCACGGGGTTTGGATGCACCTGCGAAGTTTGCACCACGTCTTGGTGTGAGAAAGTGCAATGCACGGTACCGTAGAGGCTAGCAAATTGTGGAAAGGTAAGAGTGCGTATAATCCATGGACTCACATTAGTCATAAAGAACTCATATACTTATTGCAAAAGTTTATTAGCCCTCAAAGCAAAGTACTACTACGCATGCCCCTAGGGGGATAGATTGGTAGGAAAATACCATCGCTCGTCCCCGACCGCCACTCATAAGGAAGACAATCAATAATAAATCATGCTCCAACTTCATAGCATAACGAGAGACTATACGTGCATACTTCGGGAATCACAAACCTTAACACCAATATTATTACTAACCACAACCGTTTACTAGTACCTCCCATATATTATCATCTCTATATCGCAAAACTATTGCAAGGAATCAAACATATCATATTCAGTGATCCATAAGTATTATGTAGGATTTTATGACTAACCATGCAGTTGAACAATTCCTTTTGACTCTCTAAATAGATATAAGTGAGGCATGAGAGTTTAATTCTTTCTACAAAGACCATGCTCTAATATATATAAGTGAAGCAAAAGAGCATTCTACAAACAACGGTTTTCTATATGAAGATAAACAGGCAATCCAAACTTCAAATGATATAAGTGAAGCACATGAAGCATTCTATAAAGCCACACTCTAAATATATAAGTGAAGTGCAGTGAGCATTCTATAAATCTACCATGGACTATCTCATACTAGCATGGTGCATAAAAGAAAAAGGGAAAAACTAAATGCAAAAGACGCTCCAAGATTTGCACATATCACATGAACGAAACGAAACCGAAAACATACCGATACTTGTTGAAGAAAGATAGGATGCCTTCCGGGGCATCCCCAAGATTAGACGCTTGAGTCTCCTTGAATATTTACTTGGGGTGCCTTGGGCATCCCCAAGCTTTGATCACTTCATCCACACAAAACTCAACATAAACTTTTAGTGGCGGGGTTAGTGAATATGGCAGTCAAATCCCATCATGTACCACTATAACATTATTGTATAATTATAAACAAACATTACCCACTATATGCTATCACAATTCTATAGCTCCAAATCAAGGAGGCTTCAACAAGAATTCAAACATACGCAAATAATGAAGCTATAACAGTAATCTGTGAAAACATAACGGTCTGTAAAGATTCGAACATACACCATACTTCTGTAACTGCAAAAATTCTGAAAAATTAGGACGAAATAAAAAATTTGTATAGCAAGACTGTTCAAAAAGTTTCAGAATTTTATCACGTTACAGTGAATTTAAACAATTGTATTTCTGGGAACAAAAGTTTCTGTTTCTGCACCGCACAAACCAACAAACAATCAAATCATCCTAAAGGCAAATCTTGGCACATTATTTTTATAATACAATGGAATTGTACAAGGGGATAATTATTTTTGTTGAAAAGTTTCTGTAATTCAAGATTCACAAAGTTTCCCTGGGCATGAACAAAGTTCAAGGCATGCGCCCGCTTCCACGGTGCTCGTCTATCTCACTTTCACTTTTCTTTTTGTGAAGTTTTAAGTTCCCCTCTATATTTTTTTGTTTTTAAACTTTATAAAAGCACTCAACAGAAATAAACAACTCTCTAAAACTTCCGGGTTGTCTCCCTGGCAGTGCTTTCTTTAAAGCCATTAAGCTAGGCATAAAGTGCTCAAGTAATGCATCCACCCGGATCCCAAGGTATATCAAAGCCAATTTGAATCAACAGTGATTTGGCGTTCAGTAGTGAGCACAAAGCAACATATATCAAGCAATGATGAAGTCTAACTCTCTTCCTATGCATCGGCATGTCATACAAGAACAATTCATGAACATCAATTAAAGGCCAAATACATAGCATAAGCAGTTTCTTGCAATTTTATTGTGTTGGAAACACAGAGAGGTGGAGATATAGTTCCTCTCTCATAATAATTGCAATTAGGAGCAGCAAGCACATTCATATTATATTCATCAAAATCATCATGTGCAATGGTAAAAGACAACCCATCAATATAATCCTTAACAAGAGCAACTTTCTCCGATATAGTGTAGTTGGGAGAATTCATAAAGATAATAGGACTATCATGTGTGGGTGCAATAGCAACAATTTCATTCTTAATGTAAGGAACTATAGCAAGTTCATCTCCATAGGCATAATTCATATTGGCATCTTGGCCACAAGCATAGCAAGCATCAAGTTCATCAAAAAAGGGATATTTCAAATGAATCAACGAGATCATAACAATTATCATAGCATTCATCCTTCGGTAAGACCGAAGGGAAATTAAAAAATGTATGAGTTGAAGAGTTACTCTCATGAGAAGGTGGGCACGGGTGATCAATCCGTTATTCCTCCTTTTGTTCTTCGCTCTCCTCATCATCTTTTTCATCCAATGAGCTCACAGTTTTGTCAATTCCTTCTTCCATAGAGTCCTGCAAAATATTATTCTCTTCTTGGATAGCGGAGACTTTCTCAATAAATGCATCAATGGAGGAATTGTATTTATAATTATCATAGCAATATTTAAGGATAGCAAAATTTTTAGGTTTATAAACTGAATCATCAAAATCATCAAACTTTTCAAAAAAAAAATTCAATTTCATAAGCACCCTTAAAAGCAACAAATTCTTCTATTCGTTCCACATCATAGTAATCATATCTACCATTGGCATAAGAAGCCAAGGTTTCATTATCATTAAATTCACATGAAAAGGGAAGACGACACCTATGGGATCCCCAGGGAATCCCTTCTATGGTTGGCAGGGGTGAAGAGCTGTGAAAAGAGCGGGTCTGGCGATCAACGCGAGGGGATTTTTACCCAGGTTCGGGCCGCAAATACTACATAACATCCTAGTCCTGCTTGTCTGTGTTGATCTTGTGTTCTTCAGTTCTTGGACTAGCTACTATGCGCGCACCGTCCAAAAAGTCTGAATCCTTCCATAGTATGCCTCGGGCATCCTTTTATATGTCAAAGGGGTCGCCACGGTGGCACACAGGAGGTGGAAAGTATCCAAAGTGTACAAGTTTATCGGCTGACACCGTAGGACAAACACACTTAATGCGCTGCCTACGTGCCCTCTTGCTTTATCCGGGATGGCAACAGGGCTCGTCCCGTTCATCGTCGCCTTGCCCTGCTTTGACGCATATCCAAGCTGACGAGGCAAGCAGTGCCATGCTGGCTGGCTGGCTGCTGCGCTGGTGCGGTGACAGGGTCTTCATGAAGATTTGCATGCCACCACGCAGGTGCTTGACTAGTTGGCCTAGAAGCCACATACTGCCACGCAGGCGCTCGCCTACTTGGCGGGCTGGTTGCCGCGTGGGGGCGGCCCCAGGGCGGCGAAGCTTTGGTAGGTGCGGGCCTGGCTGCGGCCCTGCAGATGCCCCCGACAAGGGTCTTGCCGGGTCTCGGCAAGGGTCTTGCCGGGGTCTCGTGGGCGTCCCCGGCAAGGGTCTTGCCGGGCATCTTCGGCCGTCCCCGGCAAGGATCTTGCCGGGGGTCTTCATCTTCTGGCCCTTTATCCAGACCCGCAGGCCTTTGGTCTTTCACAAAGATCTGCATGCCACCACGCAGGCGCCCCTGAGCTTTGGTCCTGATGTTGTTGATGGTGTTAGAACTCTCAGGCTTAAGGGTGGCGGCCTTGCTGGTGTCGGGCAAGTCGCCCCGACAAGGCTCTTGCCGGGGCTACGTAGGACGTCCCGGCAAGGGCGTTGCCGGGGGACATCCATGTTGCCCCTTTGCTCTTCATGCCTCTGGCTTGGGTGCTGCTTTGGCAGTCTCGTACCATTCCTTCCTCTGCCCCGCCAAGCATGGCCGCAAGTGTGGCTGTCGGTTCTATATCCGGCGTATCTCGTAGTAGGGGTCCTAAGCTAGGCGTCTTGGAGCGATGGTAACATGGACACGGGATTTTACCCAGCTTCGGGCTCTCTCGAAGAGATAATACCCTACATGCTGCTTTTGATTGTATTCATATGGGTGTAGTACAGAGTACATGTATCTACCATGAGATTGTAGTAATGAATATTAGATTGTCTATTGACTAGCCTGGCCTTGGTTTATATAACACACCCGAGGCCTAGGGTTTAGGGGAGACCTTGTCTTGTGCGCCAAGTTGTCGGCGTTCTGGGAACGGGGGTCCCCAGACTTGCCTGCCTGCGGCCCGCGGCGTGGCTTTGCTAGCAGGCCATACGACCCATCTTCATCAACAAGGCAATCAAGACCCTCGCGAGGGGGATGACGCAAGACCTCCTCAGGAGCGGCCCCGCCAGGCAGGCTCGCGAGGGGCGGAGAGATCAAGGCAAGGCAAACCTCGCGAGGTTCTCGTGACGTGAGCCATGACGATCGAAACCAGGCGGGCGCCAGCGCGTACAGCGTCCTTGTTTCCTCTTTGGTGCTAAGGAGGCAAGCGCATGCACGGAGGACCGAGGCATCAAGCAAAGGTTTCCATATCAGTGCAACGAGAACAAGACCAGTAGGACGACAAGACGGAGGTCACCATGGAGCCCAAGACGGTGTCACCACCAGAGCCTTTTGCAGGCAAAGACCGCTTTTGTCAGGATAAGCTGTACTAGTTGTCCCCCTTCAAATTGGCCGTTGTTGGCTCCCTTCCCGCTCAATATTTGGGGAGAGGACCAGGGCCTCTATAAATAGGACTAGCCACCACAGTAGAAGGCAACTAAGCCTGAGCTGATCGAATCCTCACACACACACAAGTTCGCCAAGCACAAGAACACCTCAACCTCAGGAGGCTGTTCTTGCCCCTTGTACTGTTCATCATCAGCCCAAGAGGCAATCCACCACCACCACACTGGAGTAGGGCATTACACCACAATGGTGGCCCAAACCAGTATAAATCTTGTGTCCCTTGTGTTATGAGTTCGTCGAGTTAGTCCGTGAGATCTTAACAAAACTAGGACGTGGATCGGTAGGGGGGAAATCTTCGTGCGCACTCCAGTGTTCGAACCTTGAGGGTTTTGCCGGAACCCGTGATCCGACATTTGGCGCGCCAGGCAGGGGTGCACCGAAGCTTCCTTTCCATCGCTCCGCGTCCCGTTGCTCCATCGTCTCCACGGCGGACGCTCGCCGCACTCGTGCTGAGCGCCGAGCTGCCCTCGCCGCCCGCGTCGCTCAGACGGCTCCCGTCGGCGGGCCACCCCATCGTTCTCCGTCGCCGACCGCCAACGCCGCCACCGGCCCGGCGGGGAACGAGCAGCAAGCGTCTTCGCGGCACCCCTCGGTGCAGCAGGACGGCCACACCGCCACTCCATTGCTCACCCCGGCCGGTTCGTCGTCCCATGCTCGTCGCGCTCCCATGGATGCGCAGGTTGCTCTGTGCATGGCGCGCGAGCTCCTGCGCTACCGCCCTGTCGACGACCTCTACAAAGACTGGCTCGACCTCATCGCCGAGCTTGTCAGCGCCACAGGGGGCTCCCCTACGCCATCCCTTTCGCTGCCTCGCCCTCCGTCAGCCATGGGCAGCGTGGCCCATGGAGCACCTCCACCACCTCTGCCCCAAGACGGAGGCTTGGCGCCAAGGCGAGCGGACTCACGGCGCGACCTGCCGCGTCCGGCGCCCATGCAAGAGAAAGAAGCTGCCAAGAGGTCCCACGACCGCCAGAAAACGCCCCCGCGCTTCCTACGCCACCATGGCAAGACCGCGCGTCGCCTGCAGTGGCGGTGCGCGGACCCCATCAAGAGCAAGCTCTCCACCAGTGTCGAGTCCCTGTGACCACGGCAGGCTGCCGCGCCTTCACCCCTGAGCTGCGTAGCGTCCCCTGGCCTGGCAAGTTCAAGCCAGACCTGCCTCCTCGCTACGACGGCACCCCCGACCGCGCGGAGTTCCTGCAGCTCTACGAGCTAAGCATCGAGACGGCCAACGGCGACGAGAAAGTCATGGCGAACTGGCTCTCAAGGATGACGCCCGCTCCTGGCTCCTAAACCTGCCCCCAGGCTCGATCTCCTCCTGGGACGAGATGCGCAACCGTTTCGCTGCAAACTTCCAGGGCGCTCGCGACCGCCCGCCGGCCACGGTTGACCTGCACCGCGTCAAGCAACAACCAGGAGAGACCCTCCAGAAGTACATCCAGCGCTTCAACAACGTCCGCCTCAAGATCCCCAAGGTGATGGACGAGGCCATCATCTCTGCGTTCTCTGATGGCGTCTGCGACGTCAAAATGAAGGAGGAGCTCGCCATCCACGAAGAGTTGTGCACGTCGCTGGAGCTGTTCAACCTGGTAACCAAGTGCACAAGAGCTGAGGAGGGGCGCCTCTCCCTCCTCGAGCTCCCAGCTGCTGACCCGGAGGAGAAGGAAGCCAAGGCCAAGGACGTGAAGCGTAAGGGAGCAGCTGTGCTTGCGGCGGAGCCGGACACCAAGCGCGGCAGGGACCTGCCCGAGTCATCCAAGAGCAGCCGACCGTTCTGCGCCTTCTATAACCTGCATAGCCACAAAAACCAGCGACTGCCAGGAGCTCAGAGCCATTCGAGAAGGATGCTTCGGTCGATGCCCCGAGCGCAACGACCAGGGCTACGGCCGAGGAGGAGGACGTGGTGGCGGACGCTGGGGCGACCGTGGCCCGCGCCAGGAGTGGCGCGACCGGCCTCGTGAGGACCGCCGGCAGGATCAGCCTCGCGAGGGCGCCTGGAGGGATCAGCCTCGTGAGGATCGTCCTCAAGGCAACGCCGGACTCCCTTCGCTGCCTCCACCGCCAAGAAGGAATGACGACCACCATCAAGACGAGGGGGCTGGGGGCTTTTAGGAGCCGCGGGCTATCGCCTACATCCTAGGCGGAGCTCAAGCCCCAGCCTCAGAGCGTATCTTCAAACAGTTTGCTCGCGAAGTGAATACAGTTCTCCCCAAGCTCGAGGCCACGCGCCCGCTCAGATGGTCCAAGTGCCCCATCACGTTCAGTTCGGCAGATCAGCTCAAGTGTGCAGCTACCGCTGGCGCCCCCCAATGCTTTGTTCGCCAGTCATCAGCAATGTGCAAGTTACCAAGACCCTCATCGACGGCGGCGCAGGGCTCAACATCCTATCCGTTGACACGTTCGACAACCTCCAAGTGCCATATGACCAGCTTCAGCCTACCAAGCCTTTCTCAGGAGTGACCGATGGTTCCACCACACCGATAGGGCAGGTCCGCCTCCCTGTCACCTTCGGAGAACGCAACAACTACCACACCGAGCTCATCGACTTTGACGTCGCCTACATCCGCCTGCCATATAATGCGATCCTCAGGTACCCAGGCCTGGCCAAGTTCATGGCGGTGACCCATCACGGCTACAATGTCCTCAGGATGCCGGGAAGCGCCGGAATCATCACAGTCCCGTGCGAAGAAAGAGATGCGGTGTGCTCCCTCGAGCGTGCCTTCCAAGCTGCAGCAATCGACGACCCCGATAGCAAGGGCGAGCGCCCTCCTGAGGCGACCCCCAAGAAGAAGAAGCAGCAGCACCACGCGGGACCTCAGGCAAGCGGCGCCTCGTCAGGATCGACGCCCTCACCTGGGGCGCCTCCCTCCATCGCATAGGAAAGCGTGCCCGACGCCCTTCTCGGGCAGGGTTCGGGGGCTCTCTTCTGGAGGGCCTCAGACCTTGCCAACATCACAAGGGAGGCGCTTGGGCACCACTTGGAGGCGTGCTTCACGACACGTTTCCCTCAGGAGGACACAGGGCAAGGAGCGCCCACTGCTCAGGAGTTTATCACCAAGATCACTCAGGAATTGCAAGACGCAAGGGCCATGCACGGCGGCTGCCGCTCACCAGGCACAGCTCCCTATCCCGACGAGGAGGCCGGGTTGCGCGTCTGCATCGATGTCCCAGGGCTCAACAGGGCCGCCTCTCAGGAGCTTTTCTGGCCTTCATGCGTGAGACGTTGCGAGGGCCCACCTCACAGCTATGTTCGCATGCCTTTTGGCCTGCCGAGCGTGGCGGCCGCCTATCAGCGCAACCTGCGGAACATCCTGGCGGCTCAGGAGGCCAGGCACCACGTTGTGCTGACAGAGATGGAGACGGTCCTCAAGGAACCACCTGGACCCCCAAAACTTCCCGAGGCTCAGGGCCCCGGTGGCTCATGAGGAGCAACCCCTTCGCCACGTACCTTCAGCTGCCCCAACTCTCCTTCATCAACAGAACCAGGTGACATTTTCCGAGTCTATTTAGTTGGGAGGGCCCCCGGGGCTGCATCATTCCCAGGCCGCGTGGGTCCGTCCCTGTGGCATGTACCCCTTTTTATGTCTTTGGCTTACCTGGCTGGGAGCGCCCCTCGGGCTGCATCATCCCCAAGCCGCTCGGGCCTGACCCAGTGGCATGTACCTTTCTCGCATTTACTTGAGCTAGTTTGCTTTCCATGCTTAACCTATCTATGACTGTTACCTGCTCGATCGTCACCCATCATGGGAGCCACACGCCGGCCGTCTTTCTTCAGGATCCTTCGCGTGAGTAGGTTAGGCACGGCGTCTGTGCTCGGGCCCGTTCCTGCAGCGTCGATAAATCCAACGACTGAGCTCTGTCTGGCTAGCCGGCCGCATTCACGTCACCTCCTGGGGCCGTTGGTGCTTGGCTTTGTCACGCGATAACCTTAGGAGATTCGTTCGGCGCAGGTTGTCTTACCACCCCGCAGGACTAACACAGCGAACAAGAACCAAGACCAGGCGCAACCCGCCTTGAGGTAGGGCCTCGTGAGTCCCGCGCTGGCTCACGAGTGCCTAGATACACCTCGTCTAGCCCTGCCATGCAAGCCACATGTCAGGGCGGGGCTGTACACGCCCCCGGGGCTCTCCGCAGTAGGGAGTCCCCCTCCCACGCCCCAGTGGAAGAACCATGCTCCGCGCTGGCCGTCGACACTGCCGAGAAGCAGCTAGGCCCATGCACAAGCGGCAGCACTACGCTCCGCGCTAGTGATAAACAACTGAGGGCGGCCTCACGGCCGTACCAACCTCAGGGCGCCCAGAGCTCAGTGTCTGGCCTCACCACAACGCGTCCCCTTGGGAGAGTCGCGCGAGGGGGCTGGGCACAGGGGCTGCGCTCGGGTCACACCCAAGCGTACGCCACCCAAGTCAGGTCCCTCGAACCTGGTCATCGTGCGCCCCTCCCGAGCCGAGTCTCGGCGAGGGCAAAGGTATGGAGCTGTTTGCACGTCAAGGGGGACTCCTGAGCATCGCGACTCAGGAGCCTAACTGGTCACGTAGCCCCACACTCCTTGGTCCGCCCTGGTCTCCGGTCGGCCCAACGGCGGTTGAGGTATGCGCGGGGCCGGGCCCTGCCAACGTAGAACATTAACCTATCCTCGCGTCTCCTTCCTATAAGCTGTTTGTGTGTCAAGGGGGACTCCTGAGCATCGCAACTCAGGAGCCTAACTGGTCACATAGCCCCTCACTCCTTGGTCCGTCCTGGTCTCCGGTCGGCCCAACGGAGGTTGAGGTATGCGCAGGGTCGGGCTCTTCCGACACAGAACATAAAGCAAATAGGAAGAAAATCGCAAAATCTCAAAGCAAATATTACAAGCCATATCGTTCTCCCAAATACCAAGCACGAGTTTAAACGCCTCCACGAGGCATGATGCATGTTGCAGGAATAAAACAGGGAAGCAGCCGCAAGCAAGTCACCCCTGGACACCGCCATCACCCGCAGAAGGTGCTCCTCCCTTGGTGGCGTCGCCTTCGCCTGCACCGTCAGCCGGGGCCGCAGGATCGGTGGCATCGCCGGTCGAGGGCGCGAGGACGAAGCCACAGAACTTCTCCAGCAGGGCCTCCACTTGACCTTTCATGGCTGCGACGGCAGCCGTGTAGTGTTCATCGGCCACAGGCTCCAGCAGCTCGTCAAGACGAGCACTAGGGTCACGAAGGTGCAGATGGCTGAAGACACGCGTCACTACAGCTGAAGAAAGGACACGAGCCTCTGCCTCAGCCATGGGACCGCTGCCCTCCACGACTTCCTCAAGCGCCTTCACCAAGTGGGGAATCAGCTGAGCAGGGCCATCCTCGTCGGTGGTCAGCGGCCTCTCCAAGCCCTTCTCGTACAGTGACTTCAGCTCCACGCGTGACCTCTCCTCGAGAAGCGAGAAGGCCATGCGGTCTTCAGCCAGGACCTTCGCCTTGGCGTCAAGATCGGCCTCCTTCGCCTTCGCCTTCCGCTCCAACTCCTCCAGCCGGCTGCGCTCCTCGGCATGCGCCTTCGCCAGCTCTCCCAGCTCGGTGTCGCGGCACTTGATGGCATTCTCTGGAGCCCTCATCTCCTCCTCCTTCGCCTGGCGGCCACGTGCTTCTTCTGCGTGCTGGTCGCGCAGGCTCTTCAGCTTGTCCTCCAGCTCTCGGCAGCAGTCGCGGGCGGCCTCGGCGTCCTTTAGCGCCGCCTCACAATCGGCCGCAGCCTTGGCGGCGGTCTGCTTCTCCTTCTCGGAGGCCACCGCGGCCTGGCTCAGCGACGCTCGAACCGCCGAGTCGGAGTGAAGCCAGCCAGAGGCCAGCTCCAGGCGCCCGGCCACCAGGCGCGAGTCCACGCCCAGGAGATCTTCCCGCAGCTGGGCCATCTCCGAAAGGGCGCGCTCCAAGATGGTAGAGGAAGCAGAAGAACTTGGGGCCAAGGGCGCAGCAGGTAGAGAGGGCGACGTTGTCACCAGATCCTGGGAGACCAAGGGCTCCTGAGCCTTTGGGACCTCATCAGCCGAGCCAGGCACCGGCTCTTCCGAGCCAGCAGGGCCACGGGGGCTGACTCCTCCCGACGATGCTCCTCTTGGCCTCGCGAGGCCGACCGGGCTGGGGAGGTGCGAGTGCTGTCGCCTCCTTTCTCCGCAGAGGGGGCGCGACCGCTGTATCCTCCTTCCTTTTCTTCGCCGAAGGCATCGGCCTTATCAACCAAGGGTGAACGTCGGGAAATAGCAAGTACAAGCAAGAACAAGACGAAGCTTGAAGCACGTACTGATCCACCGCGGCGTAGTCCACCCTCCACTTGGGGAGCTTGAAGCCCGAAAGTTTCAGAGCCTGAAGAGTGGGCACACGGGCTCCGGGAGCAGAAGACGGCGCAACAGAAGGGCTGGAGGCAGCTCCAGGCGGCGTCAAGGCGGAGGTAACATCTCGGGAGACCAGCGATGATCTGCCCCTTGTCGGGATGACGGGCAACTCTCCACCCTCCTAGCGGGCGTCGACCTCGGCGTCATCAGGAAGGGCGCGGAGGATGTCAGCTTTGCTCAAGGGGGAGGTCTCCCGCATCTCCTTGAGGGTCACCTCCGAGTCTTCCTCTTCCCCTTCTTCCTCCCCGTGGGACTCATCAGAAGACAGCTCCACCGTCTTCGGCGCTGCAGGGGCCGCGGTAGGCGCCGACGGCTGAGGGAGTCCTAGACTAAGGGGTCCTCAGGCGTCCGGCCTATTATCCATGGGCCGGACTGATGGGCTGTGAAGACATGAAGGCCGAAGACTGTACCCGTGTCCGGACTGGACTCTACTTGGCGTGGAAGGCAAGCTTGGCGACCGAAGATTCCTTCTTATGTAACCGACTCTATGTAAACCCTAGATCCACCCGGTATCTATATAAACCGGAGGGGTTAGTCCGGAAAGGATAACACATTACCATAGTCATATAGGCTAGACTTCTAGGGTTTAGCCATTACGATCTCGTGGTAGATCAACTCTTGTAATACTCATATTCATCAAGATCAATCAAGCAGGAAGTAGGGTATTACCTCCATAGAGAGGGCCCGAACCTGGGTAAACATCGTGTCCCCCGTCTCCTGTTACCATCGATCCTAGACGCACAGTTCGGGACCCCCTACCCGAGATCCGCCGGTTTTGACACCGACATTGGTGCTTTCATTGAGAGTTCCACTGTGCCGTCGACAAAAGGTTCGATGGCCCCTTCAATCGTCGATAATGACGCTGTCCAAGGAGGAACCTTCCTCCCCGGACAGATTTTTGTGTTCGGCGGCTTCGTACTGCGGGCCAACTCGCTTGGCCATCTGGAGCAGGTCGATAGCTACGCCCCTGGCCATCAGGTCAGATTTGGAAGCTTGAACTACGTCGCGGATATCCGTGGAGACTTGATCTTCAATGGGATTCGAGACCGCGGCGATCGCTCCCCCTCGCTCCGATGAACATGACTTAAATCTGTCATTGGATCACATCCAGGAGATGGTTCCTGTTGCTGCAACGGCCTTAGAACCAGAGCAGATCGTGTCATCCAAAGCCATAGAGTCCGCGGCGTTGGAGCCGCACACGGACTCAACACCCTGCAATATTGCTTCAACGGAACTTCGGACTCGTCTCCGGCTATAAGTTCCGGACCGTGTACGCCTGCGGACACCGAGCTAGATCGGTTATCGATCTTCGAATTCAGCGCTGCTGACGTTTTCCAGCACTCACCTTTGGGCGATGTGCTGAACTCTCTAAAGAATTTGTCCTTGGAGAAGGACTCGCAGCCGAACTATGTTCGGTTCGAGTTAGAGGCTGATGATGGGGAATTTTGCTTCCCACCCGCCACCCACTTCATAGCTACGTCGAGGACTTAACCGACGAGCTCGACTATGGCTCCGAAGACATTGACGGTATGGACGACGATGCCGACAAGGAGCAAGCCAAGGCCCACCATTCACTGGACGTTGGACGGCCACCTCTTCGTACGACGTGTACATGGTTGATACACCTAAAGGATCTGGCGACGACAAAGAAGAGCCAGATGCGAATAAACCCTCTGAGACACAGTCCAAGCGCCGGCGCCCTAAACGCCGCTCTAAGCCTCGTCGCTCAAAAGATGGCAACACTGGCACCGGAGAAAACAGTACTCTAGGCGACGCCGAAAATAATGAAGACCCTGTTGGAGCCGCATCCGAACAGGAGGAGCAAGACAACGAGCAAGTTAACCCTAATAAACAGGCCATGCCCAATGACCCGGATGATGATAATTATCGTCCCCCCTCCGAGGATGATGAGAGCCTTGGCAATGAGGACTTCATCATGCCTGAGGCACCCCTCGAGCAGGAGCGCTTTAAGCGCCAGCTCATAGCTACTGCAAGAAGCCTAAAGAAAAAGCAGCAGCAGCTCCAAGCAGATCAAGACCTACTCATCGATAGATGGACCGATGTCCTGGCAGCCGAAGAATACGGCCTCAAACGCCCAACCAAGAGTTGCCCAAAACGTAGACTGCTACCTCAGTTCAATAAGGAGGCACGAGATAAGGAGGCACGAGATCCCATACCTCCCTCACGCAATGCGGACCGACCACCCCGCGGTCGGGATAAAACGGCAACTCAGGCTGAACAACAGCCCGCCCCACCGCCTCGCAAACACAGGGACAGACCAGCTCGGGACCATACATATGACCTTCGGCAGGAATTGGACAGTAGATCAGGACACACCAGATCAATATACGGATCGCGAGGATGCTTCCCTACTCGGGATGACAGCTACCTATTCGGACGTGACAAAC
This sequence comes from Triticum aestivum, assembly GCF_018294505.1. Taxonomy (NCBI): domain Eukaryota; kingdom Viridiplantae; phylum Streptophyta; class Magnoliopsida; order Poales; family Poaceae; genus Triticum; species Triticum aestivum. The sequence goes on from NC_057799.1 coordinate 187,773,363, forward strand.
TTAATCACACCCGGGCCGATAACCACAGACGGACTTCGTCGGAGGTGCGCCGTGATGCGGCCCGCTATAGAGGTGCCGCACACCCTCTCTGCTTCACAGATGAGGTGCTGGATCCCTAATTCCCCGAGGGGTTCAAGCCTTCAATATTGAATCATACGATGGAACAACCCACCCCGCAGTGTGGATCGAAGATTTTATTCTCCACATCCACATGGCCCCAGGAGATGACCTCCACGCTATCAAATACCTCCCATTAAAGCTCAAAGGACCAGCTCGACACTGGCTAAATAGTCTGCCTGAGAATTCCATCAGCAGCTGGGAGGACTTGGAAGAAGCCTTCCTCGATCACTTCCAAGGTACATATGTCCGGCCACCCGATGCCGATGACTTAAGCCACATAGTTCAACGACTAGGAGAATCAGCCAAAAAATTATGGACTAGGTTCCTAACCAAAAAGAACCAGATCGTCGACTGTCCGGACGCCGAAGCCCTAGCAGCCTTCAAACACAGCATCCGTGACGAATGGCTCGCCCGCCACCTCGGCCAAGAAAAGCCGAAATCCATGGCAGCCCTCACAGCACTCATGACCCGCTTTTGCGCGGGTGAGGACAGCTGGCTGGCCCGAAACAAAAACACAGCCAACGAGGCAGGCCCCTCTGAGGCCAAGAACAGCACCGGCAAGCTCCGGCGCAATAGACACAAACGCCGAAGCAATGGCGATAACACCGACGACACCACAGTGAACGCCGGATTCAGCGGCTCCAAGTCCGGCCAACGGAAGAAGCCCTACAAGAGGAACAATGAGGGACCTTCCAGCCTGGACCGCATACTCGACCGTCCGTGCCAGATACACGGCACCCCAGACAAACAAGCCAATCACACCAACAGAGATTGTTGGGTCTTCAAACAGGCTGGCAAGTTAAATGCCGAAAACAAAGAAAAGGGATCACAAAGTGAGGACGAGGACGAAGAGCCCCGGCAGCCGAACACCGGGGGGCAGAAGAAGTTTCCCCCTCAAGTCAAAACGGTGAACATGATAGATGCCACGCACATCCCTAGAAAGGAGCGCAAGCGGGCACTCAGGGACGTCTACGCGGTAGAGCCAGTCGCCCCAAAATTCAATCAGTGGTCGTCATTTCCGATCACCTTCGATTGTCGAGATCATCCAACTAGTATCCGCCATGGCGGTTCGGCTGCACTGGTCCTTGACCCAATCATCGACGGATTCCACCTAACATGAGTCCTGATGGATGGTGGAAGCAGTCTCAACCTGCTCTACCAGGATACAGTATGGAAGATGGGCATTAATCCCTCACGAATCAAGCTCACAAAGACTACCTTTCAAGGAGTCATACCAGGCGTTGAGGCCCGCTGCACGGGCTCAATCACGCTGGAGGTGGTCTTCGGTTCTCCGGACAACTTCCGAAGCAAAGAGTTAATCTTCGATATCGTCCCCTTCCGCAGCGGCTACCACGCACTGCTCGGACGAACCACGTTCGCTAGATTCAACGCGGTCGCACACTATGCTTACCTCAAGCTCAAGATGCCCGGTTCACGCGGTGTCATAATAGTTAATGGAAATACGGAATGCTGCCTCCGTACAGAGGAGCACACCGCCGCCCTAGCAGCAGAAGTACAGAACGGCCTTTTCAAGCAGATCCGCAATCCGGCTGCCAAGCCCACGGACACCGTCAAGAAGGTCCGGACTATGCTGCCACAGGACAACTCGGCCTGTCAAGAGCTTGACTAGCAATTCGGCCTCTGTCCCAGCCCTAATCAAGTAGTGGCACTCGTACCACGCGCACATAATTACGCACTCAAAATCCCATGGGCATCGACGGAGGCACAGCCTATGGTCCACAGTACGGCTTGACCGACCCCGGACTCACACATACTTTCACCCTTTTTTCTTTAGTTTCATGTTCTTTTTCCGTGTGCCTGATAACCAGTCCTTTCGAGGAACCGACATACAAAGACGGCAAGCAACATAAGTGCATAGGGTAACCTCTACACGTTCCTCTTGACGGTATTTCTACTTATTTCACAGGACCCGCATGCCGCGCCCTCTTAATTCCGGCATGTTAAATAAACCGGATGCCTATCGCAGTTTTTTACAAGATACGCCTTGACGTATCCATACAGTTATAATAAAAATGGTTTGCGACCCAGTTTCTGTGGTTTTCGTTTCTTACTTCATTTTTATTTCAATTTGCTTATCGACCGCATCCGTACAATCTGGTATGTCTCATATTCGCCAGGGGCTCCCCATCATCCCATAATATGGCAGCAAAGTCCGAACACTTCTTATAGATAAGTTCGGCACCCCAAATTTAGCATTATATGCATTGGCTCCGAATCATGCCTTTGGTCAATAGTTGGGTTGCCCGGCTCCTGTGCTTGCTACCCTATGTTCCGCTGAATCGGCTAGGGTAGTAAAGGGAGAACTACTGCGATTGTGCCCTGGCCTTGACCAGATGAGCACCTCAGTAGAGAAAGCCGAAAACTGACTGTCATGATATGGCGAGAGCCGGTCAGCTGTTCGAGGGTTACAAATCGTTGGAGATTTTTTCCGAGAGATCGGCACTTCCCGATCAGATGCTGACAGCACTCTGGTTTAAACCAGGGGCTGCGCCCATGCTTTATTATAAAACTCCTATGGCTAAGTTAGGGCGTTTAAGACATATAGTCTAATTGCCTTGTTCGTTGCGCTAAACAACTCCTTCAAGGACCATATAATTGGATAAAGATTGTTTAGATTCCATCCCGAACACCTCCGTACTACCTACGTGAGGGCAGAAGCCGACGACTGGCCAACCCTCAGATTACATGCAACACAGCCGCACAGGAGGAAACAATTAAAAGCATAATAAAATTACATTACAAAAACAGGCTTTGTTTTCATAATACAAGGCAAGGGCAACATGAATACATTTATTCAAATACAATGTACTGCGAACATTACGCCGCTACAAGTCGAGACCTTCTATGACATCCGCAAAATATCGCCCGGGTGTGCGGTGCTCCTTGCCCTCCGGCGGCCCGCTGGCAACTTCAACGGCGTTCATCTTCGCCCACCACATCTTGCAACGAGCGAAGGCCATACGGGCACCTTCAATACAGGCAGAGCGCTTGACGACGTCCAGCCGAGGACAGGCGTTCACGATCCGCCTCACGAGTCTGAAGTAGCTGCCGGGCATAGCTTCGGCTGGCCATAGCCGGATTATCAAATCCTTCATGGCTAATTCGGCTACCCTATGCAGCTCCACCAGCTGTTTCAGCTGATCGATGAAGGACACGGGAGGCTCTGACACCGCATATTGCGACCAGAAGAGCTTCTCCGTAGAACCCCCTCCTTCGGATCGATAGAACTCCACGGCGTCCGATACACTGCATGGTAAATCAGCAAAAGCCCCTGGGGAACTCCGAACCCGGGTTAGTAAAAGGTACTGCTTCTCCGCATACTTGCTTTGCATCTTAAAAGCCTTACCCGCCGTGATCTTCTTGGCCTCCTGGATCTCCTGGAGGGCGGCCTGGGCCTCATTCCGTGCGGTCTCCGCGCTCTGACGAGCCTTGGTGAGTTCGGCCCCTCGAGCCGACGCATCATGCTCCAAGGTCTCACATTTTTTCACCGCATCCTGGAGCTCCTGCTGGATTTCTTTGACCTGGGCCTTGAGCTTCTTATGGGCGGCTTGCTACTGGACAGCCTTCTCCTCGGCCTCGCCCAGGGCCTTCCTCAGGGCCTCGACCTCAGTCGCGGCTCCTGCACATATTACGACACTGCAGTCAATACACAACGCCTATGCTTTCCGAACACACAGCAAGTCGTTACTCACCTTGCTTCTCCTAGAGCCGAACCTTAACCTCGCCGAGCTCGCTCTCGGTCCGCTCCAGCCTCTGCCTTAGTTCAGAGACTTCGGTAGCATGCGAGGTTGCGGCCAACAGCGACGCCTGCTTATGCATACATATCACGTTAGTCTCCTACAATAAAAGATTGATCCTATGTCCGGTTCTTCTCGCCGAGCCCCGGACAATGTCTCAGGGGCTACTGACTACATGGGGTTTTTCTCTTTCTATGTCACTTACCTCGAAACCTGTCAACAGGTTGCTGCAGGCTTCGTTCAGTCCACTCTTGGCGGACTAAACCTTCTCGATCACCGCGCCCATAAGGACATAGTGCTCGTCCATAACGGAGGCGCCTCGTAGCGCCTCCATCAGGTTATCCGGCGTCCCTGGATGGACAGGGGCCACCGGCGGAAGCAGCGCACCCCCCTCCTTCAAAGGGGGCTGCTCATCCGACTCCGGAGCCATATGGGTCTCCGGAATCGTATTCGGCTGAGGGCCGAGCTGGATGCGGCCCTCTTCACCAATCTCCATGGGGATCGGCTCCCCCATGTGTCCGGCAGTGGAGGTCTTGCCTCGTGGCGCCTCCCGGACAGCATCCTTGGCTCCTCCCCTGTTCGGAGCGGTCCTTCGGGACAACACTTTGGTGTCGTCCCTGGCCCCGGGGGAGTAAGCAGGCGGTGGCGACATGCTCGCCATCTCCAACGGAGCCAACGAACCTCCAGATGAGGATCGCTGGATAAGGTCACGGGCCGGACTGCAATAGTGTAGTTAACTATGTTAAAATAATGAAGAGAAAGGGCTGGGTGTGCGCATGAATGAGCCATGTCACTTACGATGCGGCCCGGGGCTTAGTGCGGGGGCGTCGTTCTGGACTACTGTCAACGTCCCACGCGGTATTGACCGCTGGGGCGCCCTTCCCCTTTTTGGGCGTTTCCACCTCCAGATGGGCCGAGGCCGCCCTCTTTTTCTTCTTCTCCTCGAGGGGAGGGTCGTTTTCCTCCTCCTCCTCCTCTTCCTCGTCATTGTCCTCAGGGATAGAGGAATGGGCTTCGTCGTCTTCAGACATCACGTCCGAAGTGCCCTTGCGACGGGGACCGCTCTTGGCCCCCTTGGCCTTCTTCTCCGGCGCCTTATACGGCGCCGGCACCAGCATCTTCGCTAGGCGCGGGATGACCGGTTCTTCAGGCAACGACACTGGATCCGCTTCGCCCTCTCCATCCAGTCCTGAAAGAGCAATAATAAAAGCTCAAACATCATCCTTGAAACAATTAAGTTGGGAATATGTCAGAAATAACATACCTCGCTGGCGGGGTGTTTATAATCGTGACCACGGTCTGAGTCCGTGGCTGGTAGCTTCTCGTTGCCCTTAAAGAGCAACTTCCAGGCACCTTCGTGAGTAGTCTCGAAGAGCCTTATCAAGGTCTGGTGCTTCTTGGAATTGAACTCCCACAGAGGGCGGCTTCGGCGCTGGCACGGAAGAATCCGGCGAACTAGCATCACCTGGATTACGTCAACAAGCTTTACGTTCTTGGTCACCATGCTCTGAACGCGCGTCTGTAGCGCTATCAGCTCATCAGGTGAACACCAGTCCGGACTCTTCTCGACCCAGGAGGTGAGTCGCATGGGAGCACCGAAGCGGAATTCGGCAACTGCGGCCCAGGTGGTGCCGCGAGGTTCTGTGATGTAGAACCACTGCTTCTGCCACTCCTTTACTGTCTCCACGAAAGTGCCTTTGGGCTAGGAGACGTCGGATAGCTTGCTCACCATGGCTCCCCCGCGCTCCGCGTGCTGGCCATCCACCACCTTCGGCTTCACGTTGAAGACTTTGAGCCACAGCCCAAAGTGGGGTTGGATGTGGAGGAAGGCCTCGCACACGACGATAAACGCCGAGATGTTGAGGAAGGAATTCGGGGACAGATCATGGAAATCTATCCCGTAATAATACATCAGCCCGCAGACGAAAGGGTGGAGTGGAAACCCTAGCCCGCGGAAGAAATGGGGGATGAACACTACCCTCTCAGTGGGCTCCAGCGAGGGGACGACTTGTCCCTCGGCCGGCAGACGGTGGGCGATCTCCTTCGCCAAATACCCGGCCGCCCGAAGCTCAGTAATGTCCTCCTCCCTGATGGAGGAGACCATCCACTTGCCCTGACCTCCGGATCCGGACATGATTGCTTGAGTGGAAAGGAGATGAGTACGTGGGCGCTGGAGCTCGAGATTGGAAAGACGGAGACAGAGAGAAGGCGTGAGATAGGAAGAGGGAGTCCTTATCCCCTTATAAAGGCAGTGAATATTAAAAGCCTCCTCACTTGCCCTGAAAACTCTCCTATTCCCAAGCGCCGTATAAACAGCACGGTTGGGTTACCCATGCCCGCATTGATGAGAATCCCGCAATAAGGGGACACGATCTCTGCTTTGACAAGACGTGCCAATGGCAACCGCATCTCAAAACATGGAGCGGCAGACGAGAAACAGTTCGAAATTATGACCGGACAGACATGATGTCGTGTTATTAAAAAAGCTGTCAGCAGATAGAACTTGTGTGAAAATATATATTCTCTCTGCGGTTATGCATGGTGTGTATGTGGCAGGTCCGGATACTGTTATCGCATCTGAAGACTATCTTGGAGTTTGGAAAGGGGAACCCGCCTTGCAATGCCAAAGACAATCTGTGCGCCGGACTCCTCGTCATTGAAGCCAGGTTCAGGGGCTACTGAGGGAGTCCTGGACTAAGGGGTCCTCGGGCGTCCGGCCTGTTATCCATGGGCCGGACTGATGGGCTGTGAACACATGAAGGCCGAAGACTGTACCCGTGTCTGGATTGGACTCTACTTGGCGTGGAAGGCAAGCTTGGCGACCGAAGATTCCTTCTTATGTAACCGACTCTATGTAAACCCTAGATCCCCCCGGTGCCTATATAAACCGGAGGGGTTAGTCCAGAAAGGACACACATTACCATAGTCATATAGGCTAGACTTCTAGGGTTTCGCCATTACGATCTCGTGGTAGATCAACTCTTGTAATACTCATATTCATCAAGATCAATCAAGCAGGAAGTAGGGTATTACCTCCATAGAGAGGGCCCGAACCTGGGTAAACATCGTGTCCCCCGTCTCCTGTTACCATCGATCCTAGACGCACAGTTTGGGACCCCTACCCGAGATCCGCCGGTTTTGACACCGACAGCGGCACCAGCCCGCGCGCGTCAAAAGTCGGCCGGGCGGCCACGACTTGCTCCCAGTCCGTGCGGCGGAACATAGGAACGAAGGCCCTCGGTGGGTACTCTTGGTTGTCCCCGACCAAGAGGCCAAAGCTGCGGGCAACTCGTGGGTCGGGCAAGGCCTCCGGGCTCAGGCGAATCTTGTCTTCTTCATCTCCAAGCTTCCACAAGGGGTGTGCCCGCGCCTGAAGAGGAGCAACATGCAACGTCATGAATTCCCTCAGGAGCATGGCCCCCGCACCTTGGCTGCCCTCGCATTTCCAGGCTTCATGTCGGCTTGCATCTATGCCAACACCGACGATGCCCGCTCATCAGTAAGCTTCGCACAAGACCACCCCTTGTCAGATTGGGCCATCTCCGTCGGCAGCACCAAGCGCGGGTGGACGCACTTGGCGCCCATCATAACCCATTTGGCCCGAAGGTTGTCGGCCTTCTTCCCAGTGTTCGAGATCGAGTTGGCCTTGCCGGCCACGATGAAATTGGCGCACCCGGAGATATGACCCTCGCTGGTGCGGAGGAAGAAGAAGTGGCGCAGCAGAGCCACAGAGGCATCACGCCCAGATACGCCTCACAATAGTAGGCGAAGATGGACAAGAGAAGTATGGAGTTGGGATGGAGATGCAGCGCCTGCAGCCCGTAGTGGCCGAGGACCTCATAGAAGAAATCGGAGAAGGGAGGAACCAACCCAGCGGCGATACTGCTCGTGAAGAAGGGGAAGAACATGCTCCCCTCGGGCTTCGGCACGTCGGAGGCAACCCGGAGCTCCATCTTCCCCCTCTCGTTGCTCTCCCCCGCCGTCACCAAGCGCGTGGCGGCAAGGCTCTTTTCCGAGACGTTGGGCGCGTCGAGAGTAGGTTTGTACCAAGCCGGCGACGCGGAGGGCTTGACCTTGCACGGCACCATTAGTCGCTGATGTGGGAGAAGATGGAAAGCGGATCTGAGGATTTCGGAAGCAGGGCGCAAGAAAGGGGATCTGAGCAAGGCGAAGAGAAGCAATGAAGGCAAACACTGTCCACGCCAGCCTTTTTGTCAAGTCGGGCAGTTGCCGAGGCAGCGTGGGGAAACGGAGATGCCCACGTCCAATCAACCGCCACGCCTCAACCAAGGCCGCAGGCTATTGGGGCCTGCGGCGCTCCATACTTGACCTTTGGCTTCGCCTTGAAGCCAAGCCCGAGCGCGCCTTGGGCTCGGGGGCTACTGTCGGCATTCTGGGAATGGGGGTCCCCAGACTTGCCTGCCTGCGGCCCGCGGCGTGGCTTTGCTAGCAGGCCCGTACGGCCCATCTTCATCAACAAGGCATTCAAGACCCTCGCGAGGGGGACGACGCAAGACCTCCTCAGGAGCGGCCCCGCTAGGCAGGCTCGCGAGCGGCGGAGAGATCAAGCCAAGGCAAACCTCACGAGGTTCTCGTGACATGAGCCATGACGATCGAGACCAGGCGGGCGCCAGGCGGGCGCCAGTGCGCACATCGTCCTTGTTTCCTCTTTGGTGCTAAGGAGGCAAGCGCAGGCGTGGAGTACCGAGGCATCAAGCAAAGGTTTCCATATCAGTGCAACGAGACCAAGACCAGTAGGACGGCAAGACGGAGGTCACCATGGAGTCCAAGACGGCGTCACCACCAGAGCCTTTTGTAGGCGAAGACCACCTTTGTCAGGATAAGCTGTACTAGCTGTCCCCCTTCATATTGGCCATTGTTGGCTCCCTTCCCGCTCAATATTTGGGGAGAGGACCAGGGCCTCTATAAATAGGACTAGCCACCATAGTAGAAGGCAACTAAGCTTGAGCTGATCGAATCCTCACACACACACAAGTTCGCCAAGCACAAGAACACCTCAACCTCAGGAGGCTGTTCTCCCCCTTGTACTGTTCATCATCAGCCCAAGAGGCAATCCACCACCACTACACTGGAGTAGGCTATTACACCACAACGGTGGCCCGAACTAGTATAAATCTTGTGTCCCTTGTGTTATGACTTCGTCGAGTTAGTACGTGAGATCTTAGCAAAACTAGGACGTGGATCGGTAGGGGGAAATCTTCGTGTGCACCCCAGTGTTCGAACCTTGAGGGTTTTGTCGGAACTTGTGATCCAACACAAGTCTCGTGGGATCTTCCTTGTATGCGGCATGGGCTGCCCGAAGTGGCCCATGAATGAACCGCCATGGAGGGTTCTCGGCCCAATCCAGCTGGTCGGGAGATGACGTGGTTTGTACCCCCTAGTCCAGGACACCGTTAGTAGCCCCCTGAACCAGTATTCAAGTTGGGGACGCTCCTCGATTCTTACGAACTGTTCTTCATCTTCGGTCGTCGGTCTTGAAAACTGGTTCAACAAATCTTCTCATCTTCGATCTTGAGGATCGCCAAAGTGAATCCTAAGAGTTTACATCGGGTATCCGTGGAGCCCTTTAAGTCTTCGGCCTTTATCAATGCATGCCTTGTTATTTTTTTGCCACACCTCGGGTTTGAAGTTGTTCCCGGGCGGCAGCGTCCTCTTGTATCCGAGCTCCAACGTCAGACTGCATTCGAGGTATCAGCCGAGCACCAACGCCGGACCGCTTTCGAGCTCCAATGCCGGAATGTATCCGAGCTCCAACGCTGGACTGTATCAGAAGAGTATTGTTACAGCCGAGCTCCAATGCCTAAATGCATCCGAAGAGTATTGTTATAGCCGAGTTCCAATGCCGAAATGCATCCGAGCTCCAGCGCCGGACTGTATTCGAGCTCCAACGCCGGACTGTATCCGAGCTCCAACGCCGAACTATATCCGAGGTGTCATAGATCACCTTGGTTCAAAAAGGTTGAAGGAGTTTAGCCGAGCTTAATGCCGGAAATGCCCTATATGGAGCCAGCCATTGGCGCCCGAGCTTTATGCCGGACTGCGTCCGAGGTGGTGCACCACCCCGACTGCGGGCCGATTTTTGTCGATATTTTTTATTTGGTGCAATTTATTCTCTGCCGAGATATATAGCCAGTAGCCCTCAAGGTGTGTATCTGTCTAATACCCGAGATGCTCCTGAAGGATGACATAAGACCGCTGATCCCAGTAGCCCCTGAGACTCAGGGTGATTCGCAAAATCGGCCTGAGGAGCAACTCCTAGCTCGGCAGAATACTTCGGGACACAAAAAGTGGTGTGCAAAGTCCTCGAGACTCAGGTTGGGCATGGCCGACCAACCTGAGGATCTTACTCTCCTCGAAAACTATATTGCACTTAAATTTTCCGCATTGGATTGTTAATGCAATAGCCCCCGAAAATTGGGTTGGGCAAAATGGCCGACCCTAGGATCGTACCTCCTCGGGAACAAGTTCAACTGTCATGTATGTTTTGATAATACTGAGGTGGAGTTCAGCAGGAAAGATGCCAAACTGTAGTTTTAGAAAAGAGTTTCACGCCGAACACCTCAACCAAGAGAATGTCCCGCTTCATCTAGATTGAATCAAGCTGTTTTGGTGCCAATATGAAATTGGTCTTAAAATTGTACTTTCGTCTTGCTTTGACATGACACATCAGATCTCTAGACTTGAAGTGGGTCAGCCTTCGGCTTCAACCTCCCTATCCCAAAGGCGGAGTGTTTCTCAGGCCCGTTTAGCGAACTAAATGCAAGCAGCTTTAGAGAGGAACCAGGCTAGCCGGCTATTGATCATACACCTGAGTCGAGAAAGGAGTGGTAGAAAAAGACTGTGCAGCAACTAACAAAAACGGCTCATACTAATTTAAGAGCCCCCAAGTGACTTGGGTAAAAGAATTTTATGTATAATGATTGTATGTACCGAAGTACTTATATCATATCTGTGTTCACCCGAACTGTAAACGCGTCTTAATCGACCGTCGGCTTCTCCCTCTTCGGTCAAGGGCCGAAAAGTGTTATGTACTCCACCTGTAAAGGGGTACAGAAAGGCCCCTACTATTGTACACCGACAGGAGCCCCCGGGATTGGCCATACATAAGCGTGAAGCATTGTTGGGCAAGGCCCAGAACGGTGTGCGGGAACGCGTGGGAGACTTCTAACCGCAGTAATTCCTTCGCCAGTTGCGCTTCCCCTCGACTCGCATTGAGTGCGTGACGTGGGGGTCGTGCGTGGGACGGTTGCAGCACGCTTGCGTCACCTCCCGATGAATAGTAAAGAGGCGGCCCGCGTCTTCCCCATCAAAAAGAGGAAACTGCAGGGGCGCTGCTCATTTACCCTCCACGCCTTTTCCAATATTGGAACCGTCGTCCCCCCTCTTCTTCTTCAAGCGAAAATCGGAGCTTTCTCCTCTGCTCGCCGCCGCCGCGCCCCCACACTACTAGGGAAAACCTTATACACAGGAGCTTACTAGTTGCACTTTTTAAAAGTCAACGCTGCTACTAATTATTAGTAGCGCTTGGCGGCAGAAAGTGCTACTACTATACACTTACCAGTAGCGCTGTAGGTATAAAACACTCTACTACTATAATTGCCAAACCGTTTCCAGCAGGCTAGGCATACTAGTAGCGCTCTTGTGCAAAAAGCGCTACTGCTCTGCAATGTAGCAATAGCGCTTTACTCTGACCAGCGCTACTGCTAAATTTAGCCCCCTCCGATGACCAAAGTTTAGTCCCACCTCGCTCCGTGAACAGAATTTTTACCACCTTAAATATGGTGCTTCCCAAACTATCACAACCAGTTGGTCTTCATTGAACTCTATGTGTAGGATTTGTGGCAATATGAATCCTCGCCTGTACCTATATAGGCGAAGATTCATACTGACAATTTAGATTCTACACAAAAAGATCGATGATGACCAATGCATTTTTTAATTTGATGCCTTTTTTACATGCTAACGATCATAGCCTTAGTAGTAGCGCTGGTTACGCAAAACGCTACTGCTATTGATCGTAGCAGTAGCGCTTGTTAGAAAGAAGCGCCACTGCTATTGATCGTAGCAGTAGCGCTTGTTAGAAACAAGCGCTACCACTAAAGCCCTTATCCAAAACCGCACCCCCCCGCGCGCCCCCTCTTCCCCCCTCACACTCACATCGTATTACGTCGCTCCATCACCGTCGCCGTCGCCGCTGTCCCTCCTCCTCTGTCGTTGTCATCCTCCTCCACCCCCAAGATGCCTCCCTCCTCCTCCCCTTCCTCCTCCCTCCTCCTCCTCCCTCTCCCCCGGCGGCCCCCTCCTCCTCCTCCCTCTTCCCCGGTGGCCCCCTCCTCCTCCTCCCCCTCCCGCTCTCTCCTCCTCCTCTCTCCTCCTCTCTCCTCCTCCACCTCCTCCTCCCTCCTCCTCCTTCCTCCTCCTCCTCCTCCCACCTCCACCTCCTCCTTTCTGTAAATATAATAGGAAGTTTTTAGAATTTTTAGATTTTTTAAGTAAATGTAGGTTTTTAGTATATTCTGTTTTTAGAAAATATGAATAAGTAATTTGAATAGAATAAAATATGAAATTGAATTTTTTTAGTAAATGCAGGTCTTTTGAATAGAATAGGAAATTTTTAGAAATTTTGAATAGAATAAAATATGAAATTGAAAAAATAGGTAAATGTAGGTCTTTTGAATAGACTAGGAAATTTTTAGAAAATTTGAATAAGTAAATTTGAGAAGAATAGGAAATTATAAGTAAATTTGAAAAGAATAGGAAATTATAAGTAAATTTGAATAAGAAAATTTGAAAAGAATAGGAAATTATATGTAAATTTGAATAGAATAATTCAATGTAGCTTATGGAGTTTCACTAAGTCCTAAGATGACGATAATAATGTTTTTGTTTATATTTTGTTTTTGCAGAGATCAAGGAGCCCCTGCATCATCCCCGCCGCCGTCCCCGTCACCGACCCCCTCCGACCTCGATCGAGGTGAGACCAGCCACCCCATGTTGTTAATTTAATTTAGGTATTTTAGGTGTTTAATCTTAGAATAGCATAGTATGAACCCTAGTTATGATCGAAGCATGTTTAAAATGTAGGTTTTTAATTAGGTGTAGTTAATAGAATTTAGGTGTTTTAGGTGTCACAGTTGTTGTTATTTTTTAAGTTAAAACAATTATTCTCGCATCGACGTCGACGATGCCTATCCCGTATCCTCGTCGCCGACTTGGCGGAGGAGACCAGCTTGATCAAAGGGGCCATGTACGGGACTGGGCTCCACCGGGCTGGTGCTGGGAGGTGCTACCTTCCGGGGGCGCAACTTGGTGAGGAGCCAGCCCGTCGTTGACCTGAACCTTCTTTGGTGGCGGTCGCGTGGGCCAGTGATGGTGCCGAGGCTTTCGGACACCGCGGAGGTGGTACATTACCATGTCAGCGAGGAGGACGAGCACGTCCGTCGCTACATGGTTGCGTTGGAGGGCAGGTTCGACAATACCTGGCAGGTTCTTCAGTGATCTCACTGGAGCTATGATCCTGTGATGGTTCCTTCTCTTAGGGTGTCCACCGCCCGCGCCGATACCCGTCGGGCACTACGGTTCTAGCTGTATTAGCGATGGTATATATATGATACTATTCGAGGTGTATTAGTGATAATATTCGACGATGTACGAACGCAAGAGATGATGTAGTTTTGCTTATTGAATGCATGCTAATTTGAATAATAATTTATTTTACGATTTGGTTTTGCTTATTGAATGCTCATATGATGTTGATATAAACATGTAGATCTTGTGTTGCTCAAATAGGATATGCGCTTGCCCAAGTGGTCGACCATGTTTACAGGTTACACCTCCTATAGTGGCCTATGTTTTGCCGGAGTGTTGATTAATTTCCGTTCTAGCAAATTTCAGGCGCTCGATATGTCCTTTTTTTAGCAAAGGTCATGTCGGATTTTTCCGTGAATTCTGGCATGACTTGTGCTAGAATATGTAGGAATATCGAGTGGCATGGATTTTCTAGAAAAACAATTAAACAACATTTGGGGTTGACTTTAAGTCTGTCGAGGCTCCATCACCGAAGGTCGAAAAATCAGTGAGGGAGTGTATCCACCATATATGAGAGAGGACAAAGAAGCCCGACTGTTGTCGTGGGGGTCATTTCTCCTCCTTCTCCGGGTGCTAGACCTTTGTTATGCACTAGGGGAAGGAGGAGTAACGACCATCACCGACGGTCACAAACGTCGGAGAGGAATCAGTGTGTGAGAGTCTCCACCACATATGAGAGGACGAAAAATCCCGACTGTTGTCGTGGGGGTCGCTTCTCCTTCGTTCCCGTGTGCTAGATATTTTGCTGTAATGCACTCGGGAACGAAAGGAGGAGCTACCATCACCAACGGTCGAATGTATACACCACGCGAGCTGAGAGTTTTCAAGAAATAGACTCGACAAACCGATAGTCAACCCATGATGAATAATAATGATCTAATTTAATTTTTGTTGTACATATATTGATTTGTACAAGTGTAATCTTTGAATTATGAACGTAGGAAATGTTGTCATCGGACGACGAAAGTCTCCCGGGGGAGTGCAGTTGGTGCAACGATGACCGAGGTCTGTGCGACAAGCCTCACCTGGACGAAGATCGGCGCTTCAGCATTAAGCTCCAGGAGACCTTCGATGTTGAAATGGTACGCAACGACAACAAGTGTTTTTCGTAATTAAGCATGACTTCAACTATTTCAACGTGTAATTTTCATCTTTTACAATTTGAGTAGCTTATCCCATGCAAGACGCTATGTCTTGGAGAGGATGGATTTTGAAGACCATGAAAATTTCAAAACAAAGAAAATTCACCCAAGGACTCATCATGGTATGGATTTTGAAGTAAATCTGTATAATTCTGAGAGCGTAACCCATTTTGGTTGCAAAAATTGGGAACCACTTTGCAAGATGTATGGTTTTTATGAGGGTATGCTTGTCACCATGGATCTTGGTGATCCTGACATCGACCAAGACAATATGGACATTTGGGTCCTTGTTGATACGCTTCTAGTTCTACCGCTATGTGAGTTTCTCAAACATAGTTATTAAATAATTTATATTGTTCATTTCAAAATAGTTGACAGCTTATTTCCATTGACAGCTTATTTTCATTGTTCAAACAATGTGCGGAACATGGTAGACAGAATGTACTACACCGATGGCTCTGAGTTAACTTATCAGGAGAAAAATAACCTGGTCGCATTTTGTACTGATCTTGAGAATTACAATATCTATTATAAAACTCCTCCATGTTATGGTCAATATGTACCACTAGTGCACGTGTTGAACTACGGTAACATCCATGGAGATGCCATGGTAAGATTTTTTAGTATTACTACATCCGTGCATCTTTTGCATAAATTATTTTAAAACTTAACTAAATTGGTAACTACGAAGTTATTACTATGTTTTTCAACAGAAAAACCCGAACGATTGTGTGCCTCATCTGATGTATCAGAATGGTCACCTTGATGTTTTGAACATACGGCTGATACGTCTCCAACGTATCTATAATTTATGAAGTATTCATGCTATTATATTATCCATCTTGGATGTTTAATGGGCTTTACTATGCACTTTTATATTATTTTTGGGACTAACCTATTAACCCAGAGCCCAGTGCCAGTTTCTGTTTTTTCCCTTGTTTCAGTGTTTCACAGAAAAGGAATATCAAACGGAGTCCAAACGGAATGAAACCTTCGGGAGAGTTATTTTTGGAACGGAAGCAATCCAGGAGACTTGGAGTAGACGTCAGGGAAGCTTCGAGGAAGCCACGAGGCCGGGAGGCGCGCCCTACCCCTTGGGCGCGCCCCCACCCTCGTGGGCCCCTCGTGGCTCCCCTGACCGACCTCTTTCGCCTATATATGTCCATATACCCTAAAAACATTGGGGAATAGAATAGATCGGGAGCTCTGCTGCCGTAAGCCTCTGTAGCCACCAAAAAACCAATCGGCACCCTGTTCCGACACCCTGCCGGAGGGGGGATCCCTCACCGGTGGCCATCTTCATCATCCCGGCGCTCTCCATGACGAGGAGGGAGTAGTTCACCCTCGGGGATGAGGGTATGTACCAGTAGCTATGTGTTTGATCTCTCTCTCTCTCTCTCTCTCTCTCTCTCGTGTTCTTGATTCGGCACGATCTTGATGTATCGCGAGCTTTGCTATTCTAGTTGGATCTTATGATGTTTCTCCCCCTCTACTCTCTTGTAATGGATTGAGTTTTCCCTTTCAAGTTATCTTATCGGATTGAGTCTTTAAGGATTTGAGAATACTTGATGTATGTCTTGCGTGGGATACCCGTGGTGACGATGGGGTATTCTATTGATTCACTTGATGTATGTTTTGGTGATCAACTTGCGGGTTCCGTGACCTTGGGAATCTATGCATAGGGGTTGGCACACGTTTTCGTCTTGACTCTCCGGTAGAAACTTTGGGGCACTCTTTGAAGTTCTTTGTGTTGGTTGAATAGATGAATCTGAGATTGTGTGATGCATATCGTATAATCATACCCACAGATACTTGAGGTGACATTGGAGTATCTAGGTGACATTAGGATTTTGGTTGATTTGTATCTTAAGGTGTTATTCTAGTATGAACTCTATGATAGATCGAACGGAAAGAATAGCTTCATGTTATTTTACTACGGACTCTTGAATAGATCGATCAGAAAGGATAACTTTGAGGTGGTTTCGTACCCTACAATAATCTCTTCGTTTGTTCTCCGCTATTAGTGACTTTGGAGTGACTCTTTGTTGCATGTTGAGGGATAGTTATATGATCCAATTATGTTATTATTGTTGAGAGAACTTGCACTAGTGAAAGCATGAACCCTAGGCCTTGTTTCCTAGCATTGCAATACCATTTACGCTCACTTTTATCATTAGTTACCTTGATGTTTTTATATTTTCAGATTACAAAAACCTATATCTACCATCCATACTGCACTTGTATCACCATCTCTTCGCCCAACTAGTGCACCTATACAATTTACCATTGTATCGGGTGTGTTGGGGACACAAGAGACTCTTTGTTATTTGGTTGCAGGGTTGCTTGAGAGAGACCATCTTCATCCTACGCCTCCCACGGATTGATAAACCTTAGGTCATCCACTTGAGGGAAATTTGCTACTGTCCTACAAACCTCTGCACTTGGAGGCCCAACAACATCTACAAGAAGAACATTGCGTAGTAGACATCAACGGCCAGGTCATCCTACGAATCTCACCTGTCCATATCGATTTCTAAAGGAAGTGGAGACATGAAAATCAAAGAATGGAAAAAATGTATGGACAGTCGTAAAGAGGTACTTGAAGCAACATTGTGAGAAAGGCAAGAATTGAAGACAGGATAATCTCCATTCTCTGTAATGGAGAGTCAGGGCCTATCTTGTTTTATGCTATTTTACCTAAGAAAAGGTAGTAGGTCCTAGTTAATAATACTCATGATCATGTGCTAAGAACAACTAAGTAGGATTGGTTAGATGACTATGATGATGATGTGGCATCGAGTAGAAGTTGTATGATCGATGATGATGAGTATGACTTGTTATTATGATACCAATGGTGAGTTATTTATTATTATGATCGATGATGCATGATGCTAAGTTGTTATATGAGCATGATCACTTATTATATATAACAGTGGGTGAAATGAACCTGGATTAGATTCAAGTGAAGCCAACATGTGGTGGACATCGAAAGTACTACTAATCCAAACTAGATCAAGTTTGGATTAGAGTAGTACTTTCGACATGCACCACATGTTGCCTCCACTTGAGTCTACTCCACGTTCATTTCACCCACTGTTATATATAATAAGTAATCATGGTCATAAAATCATATGATGAAAGTACTGTATATAAAACCACACAATGAAAATAAGCTGTATTTTTAAAATACAGGAAAATTTAGCAGCAGCTCTTTTTAGAACAAGCGCTACTGCTACTTACAAGTAGCAGTAGCACTTCTTAGAACAAGCGCTCCTGCTACTTACAAGTAGCAATAGCGATCCCTTTCCAGCGCTACTGCTGCTAGTTAGCTGTAGCGCCTTAGTGGTAGCGCTGGACCCAGTGCTACTGCTACGCATATTTCAAGCGCTACTACTAGGATTTTCCCTAGTAGTGCCATTGCCTTTGATTCCTTGCCCCTTCTCAGCCGCCATGGCGCCCAAGACAAGCAAGGGCAAGGGATCGGCCAAGGAAGCCGGGGGGAAGGAGGCGCTGGAGAGCGAGTTGGTGGAGCTGCGGACGCAGTACGCCCTCTTCACCTCGATGGTCGATGCGCTCACCCTCAAGGAGAATTTCAGGCCCTTGTGGGGGAGGGAGACGTCGGGGCATCCCGCCACAAGCATCGTCCCTACCTCCTTCACCAAGCCCGGTCCAAATCGGTACCCTTTCTTCGTCGACTACTTCTCCTACGGGCTTTGCCCCCCTTTCTTAGATTTTTTCAATGACATCATGCACACCTACGGCTTCCACCTTCTGGATTTTACGCCAAATGCCGTGGCGTGCATGGCCTTCTTCGCCCACCTTTGTGAGGGCTGTCGGATCTCGGGTTCTGGCAAAACCCTTAAGGTTCAAACTCTGGGGTGCGCTCGAAGTTCTTTCCCTCCTACTGATCCACACCCTAGCTCGCTGAGATCTCACGGACGAACTCGACGAACTCGCAACACAGAAAGACACGAGATTTATACTGGTTCGGGCCACCATTGTGGTGTAATACCCTACTCCAGTGTGTGGTGGTGGATTTGCCTCTTGGGCCGATGAACAACACAAGGAGAAGAACAGCCTCCTGAGGTTGAGGTGTTCTTGTGCTTGGCGAACTTGTGTGGGTGAGGGTTCGATCAGCTCGGGCTTGCTTGTCAGTTCTGAACTCGACCCCCTCTACGGTGGTGGCTAGTTCTACTTATATAGGCCCTGGTCCTCTCCCCAAATATTGAGCAGAAAGGGAGCCAACAACGGCCAATTTGAAAGGGGACATCTAGTATAGCTTATCCTGACAAAAGTAGTCTTCGCCTGCAAAAGGCTCTGGTGGTGACGCCGTCTTGGGCTCCATGGTGACCTCCGTCTTGCTGTCCTCATGGTCTTGGTCTTGTTGCACTGATATGGAAACCTTTGCTTGACACCTCGGTACTCCGCGCCTGCGCTTGCCCCCTTGGCACCAAAGAGGAAACAAGGACGCTGCACGTGCTGGCGCTCGCTGGCGCCCGCCTGATCCCGATCGTCATGGCTCACGTCACGCGAGCCTCGCGAGGTTGATATCTCCGCTCCTCGCGAGGCAGCCTAGTGAGGCCACTCCTGAGGAGGTCTTGCGTCGCCCACCTCCCGAGGCTTGGCCCCTCGCGAGTGTCTTGAATGCCTTGTTGATAAAGATGGGCCGTGCAGGTATGCTCGCATAGGCACGCCGTGGGCCGCAGGCAGGCATGTCTGGGGACCCCCGTTCCCAGAATGCCGATAGTAGCCCCCGGGTCCAAGGCGCGCTCGGGCTTGGCTTCGAGGCGAAGCCAAAGGTCAAGCACGGAGCGCCGCGGGCCCCAAAAGCCTGCGTCCTTGGTCAACGCGTGGCGGTTGATTGGACGTGGGCGTCTCTGCTTCCCCATGCTGCCTCGGCAACTGATCGACTTGACAAGTCCCTGCGACATGCAAGGAAAACCATCATTACCTGTGATCATGGGGGCGCTGGTGGGCCTTCTCCTGCTATAAATGAGGAAGGGGGCGGAGCCCCCATCGCCCATTTCTTCCCTTTCCGCCTACTTCTTTCCTCCTTGCTCCTCTGCCAGCAGCAATGGCGCCTAACCGAAGGATCCCCGCTGACGAGAAAGGAAAGGCCCCCATGACAATCTGGGACCGCTCCCGCGAAAGAAGAGGTCGGTTCACCGTCGTGACGAAGCGGCGATGCATGTGGTGACGAGGCCCTGGTGCGAGCGGCCTTCTCCAGGGTATCGCTACCCTTGTATGCCCAAGCCGAGGGCTCAGGAGGGCGGAGCGATGAGGGGCACCGCCCGCGCCATGTTCGTGGTCGCCGCGCGATGGCGAAGCGTGTTGCTGCCCCTGGAATCCATGCCGCGGATTCCTCACGCGAGCTTGTGCTATGGGCGCCGATGCCCCCAAGCTCTTGGATCCGCTTTCCGCAGTTCTTCTCTGATGTGATGCCGCCGAGAGGACCCCTCGAGCTCTGGCTACAGCATGCCGACTGCGACGCTCCGGCGACCGGAGCAGAGGTCGAAGCGGTCCCCACCGGCAAGATCTTCATGACTCGCGGCTGGGGCGAGGTCACGCGGGTTTGCCGTGCGAGGGGCGCCCTCGCGATCCACGTCGAGTACGACAGCGTCTCAATGCTTTTGTTCAAGTTCTTCGATGCGGAGGGTCGCCGCTTGGCATGTTGCCCCAGAGGGGAGCGCCAGGACGACGTGCGCCCGGCCTGCGGCTCCTCCAGCAGCAGCGACCCTTGGGCGTCCATCGGTTCTCCTGAGGTCTACGAGACTCCGGAGACGAGCGACGACAGCTACGTGCCCCCGAGCTCTCGCCGCACCCGGAGTAGAGTAGCGGCGCCCAGCCGCCGCTGCCGCTGATCCGGATGGGGTTGGCGCCGGCCCCCCGTGGCTAACTGTTGATGATGGCGTCCGCCAAGGGAGGGCGTAGATAGGATTCCTCTAAGTTCTCGTGTTTTGTTCCCTACAAAGAATCATGGAGTACCCCGCGGGGGTGTGTAAAGGGTCTGTAATGTCTTTTGTGTATATCTTCCGTGTTATGAAAACTTGCGGACGCATGTCCTGTTAAGGCTCGGTCTCCCCTTTCCAACCTCGCTATAGCTTGTTGCTCTACGCTGACAGGTCCCGGTCCCCAGGCAGGCTGCAGCCGTTGCTGGTATGCCAGGTCGCGTGACGTGGTCAAGGCCAGGAGGTGAGCAGCCCGAGGTCCAGTAAGAGCCCCCGAGGCGCGATGCTCAGGAGGTCCCCTTTAGCGCTCAAGCAGCCATGGTAAGGTACGAAAGGAGGGCGACGTGGCCGCAACAGGGCTGCGGCGAGCGTGACCCTTAGGTTCCAGCGAATAGCCAATCTAATCGCGAGACTTATCTTGACAGTTTGGGGCTGAGTCCTTGTGACGCGCCAGGCTTGTGCGCAAGCTTCCGCAGCGTAGCCAGGCCGGGCCCATACGAGTCTCCCATTCTCACATACTCTCCTTCGTGCTCTACGTCCTCAGGTCCCGGCCGTCGAGCGAGCCCAGCCGCCTCTGGTATGCCAGATCGCGATGCCGTGGTCAAGGCCAGGGGGTGAGGGCTGGAGAGCCAGTAAGAGCTCCTGAGTCGCGATGCTCAGGAGCCCCCCTTTTAACGCACAAGCGGATTGTATGAGAGGAAAGGAGATCGTGGTGCCACCTGCTATCCTCTTCATGAGATCCCTGCGATCCAGCACAAGGAGAAACATGGTTTTGCCGTTATGGTTGCCAGCTTGCCTCTGGCTGCTCCGCGAGGAAATGAAGCCACTGAGGGCCTGGTGAGGTGACGTGCGCGGGGCGTGCCGCGAGCCAGAGCTCGACCGCTCAGGTTTGTCGACGTGGCAGGGACGGACCCATGAACCAGCGCCGTGCCAGTGCGAGGAGGCCCCGTGGGAGGCGACGATCGAGCAGGTGGCAATCGGGCAGGTGACAATCATAGGTAGATTACGCATGAAAGGCAGATCAGCTTGGGTGAATGCAGAAAGATACATGCCACTCGGTCAGGCCCGAGCGGCTTGGGGATAATGCAACCCGAGGGGCACCCCAACAAGGTAATCTAAAGACATAAGAAAAGGATACACGCCACAGGGACGGACCCACGCGGCCTGGGAATAATGCAGCCCGAGGGGCGCTCCCAGCTAAATGAACTTGGAAAATGTCACCTGGTTCTGTTAGCAAAGGAGAGTTGGTGCAGCTGAAGGCGTGCAATGAAGGGGTAGCTCCTCACGAGCCACCGGGACCCTGAGCCTCGAGAGGCTCTGGGGGCCCAGGCGGTTCCTCGAGGACTGTCTCCACTTCCGCCAGGAAGGCATGGTGCCTGGCCTCCTGAGCCACCAGGATGCTCCGCAGGTTGCGCTGGTAAACATACGACACGCTCGGCAAGCCAAAAGGCATGAGAACGTAGCTGTGCGGTGGACCCTCGCAGCAGCCCATGCGCGAAGGCCAGAAAAGCTCATGCGAAGCGGCCCTGTTGAGCCCTAGGACGTCGATGCAGACGCGCAGACCGGCATCCCCGCCTGGATGTGGAGCTGCGCCTCGTGAGCGGCGGTCGCCGCGCATGGTTTTTGCGTCCTGCAGTTCCTGAGTGGTCTCGGTGATGAACTCTTGAGCGGTGGGCGCTCCTTGCCCTGTGTTCTCCTGAGGGAGGCGTGCCATGAAGCACGCCTCCAAGTGGTGCCCAAGCGCCTCCCTCGTGATGTTGGCCAGGTCTGAGGCCCTCCAGGTGGGAGCCCCCGAGCCCTGCCCGAGGGGGGTGCTGGGCGCGCCTTCCTATGCGATGGAGGGAGCCGCCCCAGAAGCGGGCGCCGATCCTGACGAGGTTCCAACCGTGACACCATCCTCCTGAGGTCCTGCACGGCGCAACTGCTTCTTCTTCTTGGGGATGGCCTCTGGAGGGCCCTCGCCCTTGTTGTCGGGGTCGTCGATTGCGGTAGCTTGAAAGGCGCGCTCGAGGGAGCACACCGCGTCTCTTTCTTCGCACGGGACTGTGATGATTCCGCCGCTTCCCGACATCTTGAGGACATTGTAGCCGTGGTGTGTCATGTCACGCCCAATATGCGACCCTATCCGAGAGGAACTCGAAGGTCCCACCAAGGATAGACCCGCATATTGAAACGCTTTTGCAAGGTGGATATCATTACATCATACCATTACATAATAGTTGGGGATAATACAAGAGGCATACAATGCCACATGAATACAACAACATCATACATAAGAGCAACATCCGACCATGGATGAAACACAAACATAAGCTCAAACGACATCCACCCTGCTAGCCCAGGCTGCTGACCTGGAACCTATCCCCTGATCGAAGAAGAAGCAGAAGAAGAACTCCAAAACAAGCAACAGCGCTCTCGCGTCATGATCATCACAAAACCTGCACCTGCAACTATTGTTGTAGTAATCTGTGAGCCATGAGGACTCAGCAATCCCATTACCATGGGTATCAAGACTAGCAAAGCTTAATGGGTAGGAAAGGGTAAGGTGGTGAGGTTGCAGCAGCGGCTAAGCAAAGTATGGTGGCTAACATACGCAAATAAGAGCGAGAAGAGAAGCAACAGAACGGTCGTGAAGCTAACAATGATCAAGAAGTGATCCTGAACTCCTACTTACGTCAGACATAACCCGAAAACCGTGTTCACTTCCCGGACTCCGCCGAAAAGAGACCATCACGGTTACACACACGGTTGATGTGTTTTAATTAAGTCAAGTGTCAAGTTCTCTACAACCGGACATTAACAAATTCCCATCTACCACATAACCGCGGGCACGGCTTTCGAAAGTTCAAACCCTGCAGGGGTGTCCCAACTTAGCCCATTATAAGCTCTCACGGTCAACGAAGGATATTCCTTCTCCCGGGAAGACCCGATCAGTTTCGGAATCCCGATTTACAAGACATTTCGACAATGGTAAAACAAGACCAGCAAAGCCGCCCGATGCGCCGACAATCCCGATAGGAGCTGCACATATCTCGTTCTCAGGGCAACACCGGATGAGACATCCTACGAGTAAAACCAGCCCTCAAGTTTCCTCGAGGTGGCCCTGTAGTTTGCTCGGTTCGGACCAACACTTAGAGAAGCATTGGCCCGGGGGGGGGGGGGGGGCTAAAATAAAGATGACCCTCGGGCTGGCCGACCCAAGGGAGGGAAATAGGTGATAGGCAAATGGTAAAACCAAGGTTGGGCCTTGCTGGAGGAGTTTTATTCAAAGCGAACTGTCAAGGGGGTCCCATAAATCACCCAACCGCGTAAGGGACGCAAAATCAAGGAACATAACACCTGTATGATGGAAACTAGGGCGGCAAGAGTGGAACAAAACACCAGGCATAAGGCCGAGCCTTCCACCCTTTACCAAGTATATAGATGCATTAATTAAATAAGAGATATTGTGATATCCCAACATAAACATAATCCAACATGGAGCAATCTTCATCTTCACCTGCAACTAACAACGCTATAAGAGGGGCTGAGCAAAAGCAGTAAAATAGCCAAACAATGGTTTGCTAGGAAGGGTGACAACGGTTAGAGGTGGTTTCATGGCAATTTGGGAGGCTTGAAGAGCAAGTGATAGGTGGCGTAGCATAGCGATAGAACGAAGCAACTAGCATAGCAATGATAGTAGTGAGATCCAAGGTGACGGTCATCTTGCCTGAAATCCCGCTAGGAAGAAGAATGAGTCCATGAAGAAGATGAAGCCACGAAGACGAACCAAGCGTAGATGAATGAATCCTCACGATCGCAACGAAACGGGAACTATCGAGAAGAAGCACAACATGATAAACACACCACACATAAACAAGGCATGATGCACAACCAAGCATGATGCATGACAAGGCTACATGAAGCTACTCATGGCAAGAGATGATGCATACAAGAGCAACACATCAAGCAAGTTTAAAAGAGGCCGGAAACAACATATAACAATTCCGGTAAGTCCCCATATGCAAATTTCGAAATTGGTCCAGATCTGAACAAACATTAAGTTGAAGTTGTTAAACAGCAAGTTAAAGAGCACCAAGAAGATCTACACGAAATAGTAGTCAAGTTACATATAAAGTTCATTAGATTCTGAGCTACGGCCTAGAAGATATGAGCAACACAAGACAAACATGGCATTGATGCAAAATGCATCCAAACATCAAGCAAACACTCTCAAAACATGGATGCAACATGATAACACGAAACTACATGCAAAACTAAGCAAGTTTCATATAGAGCATGCTCAAAATGGAGCAACGGTGCAACACATACACTCCAAACAAGATATAGCAACAATCTGTCCAGAACAACAACTAGGCATTTTGCACGCATCAAAACAATATGCTCCAGCACCCCAACATGATCACAAAATGCATGGACATGATGTACAGGTAAAGCATGATAAAACATGAACACTGAGCTATCTCCAGAAATCACTAGAACATGCTCAAAAGGTCATGGCAAGATTGCAAATAAAACAGTTTCACAGACTTAGCAGAATTCCAGGACATGGCAGGAATAACATCAGGTTGCAATGTTTAGAGCTATAAAACAACATGTTACGGCAAGCTATCATGGCAAAATAGAGCATGGAATTCTAGTACTAAAGGCACTTAACAAAACTCCCTTACTGATATATTTCCAAAGATCAACAGAAAAGATGATAGCACCCATGCAAACATGGCGAATGATATGACAGATTCAGA
Source organism: Triticum aestivum (assembly GCF_018294505.1). Classification (NCBI taxonomy): domain Eukaryota; kingdom Viridiplantae; phylum Streptophyta; class Magnoliopsida; order Poales; family Poaceae; genus Triticum; species Triticum aestivum. Next base: position 187,798,685 of record NC_057799.1, read on the forward strand.
CAGTGAAAATAACAGTTCATGGCAGAAACAACGATAAGTAGGCATGTTGGTGAGCTTGAACCACTCACCACAGAGCATTTCTTGGCATGTGAAGGCAACCAACAGTAAGAGGGCACAATTATGAAGCGAAGAATGGCAAGAGAATGAACATAGGGTGCATGTATCACTGGAAAAACATATGGAAATAACGAACTTCATGTTAACAGGCTGACAACAACATTATTTAGCAATTTGGGAGCAAGATAACAATAAGCTACAGCAGGCTACAAATGCAACAAAGGGAAACAATGGATAGAGAATAACATGTATAACAGAACATACTAAGTGAACATATCCAGATTATGCATAGAACTCATGGTAGCAGCCAGGAAACAAAACAACAAAATATAACAGACTTAGATTTAGCAGAAATTACTAAGTCAAAGATATCAGCAACATCACGGAGGCCACTTTGCATGCTTGTGCTAGTCACCACATAGAACACAAAAATACAATACAAGCACCTCTGTAAAGATGACATGATATAGTTCAAAACACATTTAGAGCTTATGCTCATAGGATGCACACACAAAATAAAATGAAAAAGACAAATCACCAAGTTCTGTAAACAGACAGCAGTTAACATCATATAGCACTCTTGCAACGATGATTAGAGCATCAAGATGATCTCAAACAAGCATGGCACAGTGGAATGAAATGAAGAGAATCTCGGGGTGAACATTTTGATATATTGTGCATGCAAAACGAACCTATGTGCAAAAAGTTACAGCAGGTCAAAGATGCACACATAATGTGAAAAACCTGGGGACGGCCAAATTACCCTCGGGAAAAACGGGATGAGGTCGAGCGGGACGGAGGGATCCGAGATGCAGGAGGCGTTTGGTTCGAAGGATGGGTGGATCTGGTCCAGCTTCATCTCCGGCGAGGTGCGGTTCTCCGGCGAGGTGGAGGAAGTCCGGCGAGGAGCGCTCGGGGCTCGGGTGCCCGCAGGAGGAGGCAGCGGCGGAGACCGGTGGCGACGCGGGGGTCAGGTGGCCGGCGGTCGGCGGCGAGGGCGAGGCGGCGGCGATGCTCGCCGGCGGCGGCGCGCGGGAGCCCGCGGGACGCGCTCGTCGGCGGGGAGCCGCGCGGGGGCGGCATGGGGCGGCTCGGGCCGGGAGGGCCCCGCCTGGGCCCCGGCGGGCCGGCGCGGTGGGAGGTGGCGGCGGCGGATTCATGAGGGACGGCGGCACGGACACATCCAGCGGGGGGGTTTTCGTCCGGCGGCGGAGAGGGAAAAAATGCTAGGGTTAGGGTAGGATTTGATCCGAAATTTCGGGTGAGGGTGTGTTTTTATAGGTAGAGGGAGCTAGGGGAGTCCAAATGGGGTGCGGTTCTCACCCACACGATCGTGATCGAACGGCGGAGAGCATGGAGGGTTTTTTTTGCTGGGTTAGTGGGCTGTGGTGAAGGGGTGTTGGGCTGCAAGACAAAAGGGGCTTTGCGGTTACCCGGTTAACCGTTGGGGCATCAAACGACCTCCAAATGGAACGAAATTTGACGGGTGGTCTACCGGTGATATACCAAGGCCACTCGGCAAATCTTGGCCCATTCCGAGAACGTTTTTCTCCTGCTCACGAAACTAGGTCTGAGAGGGGCGACGGGCGCGGGCGAGAGTGTCGGGGGTCGGAACGGACAACGGAGAGGACCGGGGGCACCCGAACGCATGCAAGTTTTAAAAACATGCAGATGCAATGCAGATGATGACATGGCAAAATGCAACACGCAAGCAAATGACATGGCAACTACGGCGAGTAACTGGAAGACACCTGGCACATCGAATCCGGGGCGTTACAACACTCCTCCACTAACAAGAGATCTCGTCCTGAGATCTTAGGACGGAGACGGGAGAGAAAAGGATGAGTGAAACAAGAACGCAAGAGAGAAAATGAACAACGCAATGCCTCCGGAGGAATTGAAAGGATGGAATAAAAAGAACTTAGAAGGAAGAATTGAATGGAGTTGTTGAGAAAATCAACAACGAAAGAATAAGCTTGTTGTGGACTTATCAAAAACAACTCAAAACTTGAGGTGAAATTATACCACAACCAAAATCTGAATAACTGAGAAGAACGAAGAAATACAAAACTCCACTTCAGGAGAAAATGGAGAATTAATTGCACTTCGAGACGTGAGAAGAAGAGATACTTGAACTCCCCCAACAAAATCTTGATGAACTCTCGACGAATGAATTAAATCATGAAGAACTCCGGTTACAAAAGGATTATGAGATAGAATGAAAGGATGAAAGAATAAGATTAAAGCTTGCGATGATTTAGATGAAGGTTCCGACGAAATGGCCGAGTAATTTTTGAACTTCGAAAAAGAAAAGATGAAAAACACTTGGAACTAGAATTTATTCCTCAAGAACAAACTCTGAAGGAAGGGATTACTTGACAACGATGAAATAAGAATAAGAATTACGTTATGCTTATCCTCATTAAATTTAATTGATGACAACCGGATTTTGCATTCAACTTATTCCTGTTGAAAAGGATTAAGGGGAATATAGCACACAGCTTGAGAAAGTCTTCATGAACCACCGGCAGGATTGGAAAGAACGAATGGATTACTGTGATAATCAAAGAAAAAAAATCTTGAACGAACCATCGTAAGAATTCGAACATGACTAATGAAAGAGAATGAATCACCAGAAAGAATTAGAAGAACAAATATGCTTGAGGGGACTTAGATACGGAAGAACAAAGAGATAACAAGCTGATTAAAGAATACTTGACAGATGCGCCAGGGTAAATATAGAACGATAGCTGGAATGATGGCCTCCGGCGAAACGAAATGGAAAAACAACTCCTGACATGCTCCATATGGATAAGAAAAGAATATCTGACAAATGGAATAATTCGAGAGAATAATAAGAAACTAGAACCATGAATCTTCGAGAGAACGGGCAAAATTTAGAGGAAAACTCTTCTTTGATCTTCAAATGATGACGAGAAACACCACCAAAAGTTGTTGAGACACTCCGGAAGAATGACAGGCAAAGAGGTTGAGCCAACAATGAAATGATTTGAAATTGATCTTGGAAAAGATCTGACTGATGAAATTCATACTTACGTCAAACTTCGAAAAGGATTTGAGGATAACTCCGGAATAATTAGAAGAGTCGGGTAAGATCCTGGGAAAAGACCTGTGGGTTAGGGCCCACTAAAGAAAAAACACCGTTGGAAAGGATTGCGGAAAAGATGATGCACCGGAACAATTGAAATCTTTGAATGGGGTGATAACCTCGAATTAATTCGAACACAGATGAATCTCCTGAGATGTCTTGAGCACTCCGGAAGGATAAACTGGCGAGAGGTGAACGAGCAGGGAAAACACTTGATCCAAGGGAAAGAATATGATCAACCCGAAAAACTTGAATTGAATCCACTGAAAAGAAAAGGAGATGAAGAATGTCAAATGAGACGAGAATTCACCGGTTGAAATAATTGAGGGTAGTGTCGTGGAATTGTCACGGCAGATGCCCTCGTGAAAGGACTTAGTCGTGGAGCCATCGCAACTAGGAAGCTTAATGGGGTTAAAGCGGGACAAAGGACACGAGGGTTATACTGGTTCGGCCCCTTACGGTGAAGGTAAAAGCCTAATCCAGTTGAGGTGGAATTGCTAGGGTTTCGATGACCAGGGAGCGAATCCGCTATGCCCGGCTATCGATTTTATGTTGCTTCCCCTGAACCGCCGCTGGGTCGTCCCTTTATATATAGAGGTTAACGCCCAGCGGCTCTCAGAGTCCCGGCCGGCTCATAAACAGTGTCCGGCTCGGTCTCTTAACTATTCTTGCCTTACAATACAAGTCACGCACTTATGGCGGTTTATCTCTATGGGCCTTAAGTCGCCTCTGGGCTTTGGGCCCTTAATTAAACCGCCATCTTCAAGCTTAACATTGGGCTTCATATGATGAATCGCCATAACGTAACCCGGCCCATCCTGGGCGAGTTACACCAGTAGTTATATCCCCAAGAGGTAGACTGAAGAGGCTCCACACGAACGAAATTGATGCTCGAATAGACACTCGACTCCGGGAAGAAAAGGGGTGGGAGGGCGGGAAAAACAAAGGCTACTTGGAAGGTAGAACCGACGAATAACTTGAAGAGTTGAAATAATTGAGAAAAGAGTGGAAGAGTTGAAATAATTGAGGAAAGAATGCAAAGACTTCGCACAAGTAGGATGGATACTCGATTATGGACTCCGGATCCGAGAAGCAGAAGGGTGGGCGGGTGGGAAAAGAAAACAACTGAGGATTGAACTTGCGAAAATGGAGAGGGTCGAATCACATTGACGAGAAATGCACCGGATGCAAAGAGATGAGGAACAACGATCGGAAAACCAACTGTGTGATCCTAAAGAAAAATTTGAAGGGGAAGAGGAGTAATTCAAAACACCTACGTCAAGATTCCTCACCAAAGCGACGAAGGGGATGAGGAGTAAAAAGAATTCCTACTCTCGATATAACTAGACTCCGAAAAAAAGTTTTTTTTTCTAGACTCAACAACGGCCAAACTACACGATCAATCAAGGGGGCTCCTATGGTCGGTCGAGGCTCTGATACCAACTTGTCACGCCCAATATGCGACCCTATCCGAGAGGAACTCGAAGGTCCCACCAAGGATAGACCCGCATATTGAAACGCTTTTGCAAGGTGGATATCATTACATCATACCATTACATAATAGTTGGGGATACATACAAGAGGCATACAATGCCACATGAATACAACAACATCATACATAAGAGCAACATCCGACTACGGATGAAACACAAACAGAAGCTCAAATGACATCCACCCTGCTAGCCCAGGCTGCCGACCTAGAACCTATCCCCTGATCGAAGAAGAAGCAGAAGAAGAACTCCAAAACAAGCAACAACGCTCTCGCGTCATGATCATCACAAAACCTGCACCTACAACTGTTGTTGTAGTAATCTGTGAGCCATCTCAGGATGAACATTTGGATATATTATGCACACATAATGTGGAAAACCTGGGGACTTAGCCAAATTACCCTCGGGAAAAACGGGATGAGGTCGAGCGGGACGGAGGGATCCGAGATGCGGGAGGCATTTGGTTCGAAGGATGGGTGGATCTGCTCCAGCTTCATCTCCGGCGAGGTGCGGTTCTCCGGCGAGGAGCGAGGAGGTCCGAAGGAGCTCGAGGTGGCCGGAGAAGCTCGGGGCCGGCCCGATCCGGTCTGGCCCTACCGGATCCACGGCGAGGCGGCGGCACACGGCGGAGCAGGAAGGCGGCGCGGGCGCGGAGCGCTCGGGGCTCGGGCGCCCGCAGGAGGAGGCGGCGGCGGAGATCCGGTGGCGACGCGGGGGTCGGGTGGCCGGCTGTCGGCGGCGAGGGCGAGGCGGCGGCGGTGCTCGCCGGCGGCGGGGCGCGGGAGCCCGCGGGAGGCGCTCGACGGCGGCTCGGGCCGGGAGGGCCCCGCCTGGGCCCCGGCGGGCCGGTGCGGTGGGAGGTGGCGGCGGGCCACGTGGCGATGTCGGATTCGTGGGGGACAGCGGCGCGGACACGTCCGGCGGCGGAGAGGGGAAAAATGCTAGGGTTAGGGTAGGATTTGACCCGAAATTTCGGGGGAGCGGGTGTTTTTATAGGTAAAGGGAGCTAGGGGAGTCCAAATGGGGTGCGGTTTTCGCCCACACGATCGTGATCGAACGGCGGAGAGCATGAAGGGGGTTTTTGCTGGATTAGTGGGCTGTAGTGAAGGGGTGTTGGGCTGCAAGACAAAAGGGGCTTTACGGTTACCCGGTTAACCGTTGGGGCATCAAACGACCTCCAAATGGAACGAAATTTGACGGGCGGTCTACCGGTGATATACCAAGGCCACTCGGCAAATCTCGGCCCATTCCGAGAACGTTTTTCTCCCGCTCACGAAACAAGGTCTGAGAGGGGCGACGGGCGCGGGCGAGAGTGTCGGGGCTCGGAACGGACAACGGAGAGGATCGGGGGCACCCGAACGGATGCAAGTTTTGAAAAACATGCAGATGCAATGCAGATGCAATGCAGATGATGACATGGCAAAATGCAACACGCAAACAAATGACATGGCAACTACGGTGAGTAACTGGAAGACACCTGCCGCATCGAATCCGGGACATTACATGTCACCGCCATGAACTTGGCCAGGGCTGGATACCCAAGGATGGCGTTGTACGGGAGACGGATGTGCGCGACGTCGAAGTCGATGAGCTCGGTGCGGTAATTCTTGCATTCTCCGAAGGTGACAGGGAGGCGGACCTGCCCTATCGGCGTGCTGGAACCGTCGGTCACTCCTGAGAAAGGCTTGGTAGGCTGAAGCTGGTCGTATGGCACTTGGAGGTTGTCAAACGTTTCGATGGACAGGACGTTGAGCCCTGCGCTACCGTCGATGAGGGTCTTGGTGACTTGCACGTTGCTGAGAACTGGTGAACAAAGCATCGGGAGGGCGTCGGCGGTGGCTGCGCACTAGAGCTGATCTGCCAAGTGGAAGGTGATGGTGCACTTGGACCACCTGAGCGGGCGCGTGGCCTCGAGCTTGGGGAGGACTGCATTCACTTCACGAGCAAACTTCTTGAAGATACGCTGCGAGGCTGGGGCCTGGGCTCCGCCCAAGATGCAGGCGATAGCGCGTGGCTCCTGGAAGCCCCTAGCCCCCTCGTCTTGAAGGTGGTCTTCGTTCCTTCTTGGTGGTGGCGGCAGCGGGGGAAGACCGGCGTTGCCCTGATTACGATCCTCACGAGGCTGGTCTCTCCAGGCGCCCCCGCGAGGATGATCCTGCCAGCGGTCCTCACGAGGACGGTCGCGCCACTCCTGGCGCGGGCCACGGTCGTCCCAGCGTCCGCCACCACGTCCTCCTCCTCGACCGTAGCCCCGGTCGCTGCGCTCGGGGCGTCGACCGAAGCGTCCTTCACGAATGGCTCTGAGCTCTTGACAGTCACTGGTGCTGTGGGTGTTCAGGTTGTGGAAGGCGCAGAACGGTCGGCCGTTCTTGGATGACTCGGGCTGATCTCTTCCTCGCTTGGTGTCCGGCTCCGCTGCTAGCACAGCTGCTTCCTTGCGCTTCATGTCCTTGGCCTTGGCCTTCTTCTCCTCTGCGCCTGCAGCTGGCAGCTCGAGGAGGGAGAGGCGCCCCTCCTCGGCTCTTGCGCACTTGGTCGCCAGGTTGAACAGCTCCTGAGATGTGTACAACTCCTCATGGATAGCCAGCTCCTCCTTCATCTTGATGTCGCGGACGCCATCGGAGAACGCGGAGATGATGGCCTCGTCTGTGACCTTGGGGATCTTGAGACGAGTGTTGTTGAAGTGCTGGATGTACTTCTGGAGGGTCTCTTCTGGTTGTTGCTTGATGTGGCGCAGGTCACCCGCGGCCGGCAGGCGGTCGCGAGTGCCCTGGAAGTTGGCGACGAAGTGGTCACGCATCTCGTCCCAAGAAGAGATCGAGCCCGGTGGCAGGTTCAGGAGCCAGGAGCGGGCACCATCCTTGAGAGCCATAGGAAACCAATTCGCCATGACTTTCTCGTCGCCATTGGCCGCTTTGATGCTCAGCTTGTAGAGCTGCAGGAACTCCGCGGGGTCGGGGTGCCGTCGTAGCGAGGAGGCAAATCCGGCTTGAACTTGCCCGGCTAGGCGACGCTACGCAGCTCGGGGGTGAAGGCGCGGCAGCCAGCCGTGGTCACCGGGGCCCGTCTTGGAGATGGAGCTAGGACGCGATGGGGTCCGCGCGCCGCCACCGCAGGTGGCGTGCGGTCTTGGTGAGGTGGCACGGGGAGCGCAGGTGCGGCTTCTCGCGGCCGAGGAACTTCTTGGTAGCTTCTCTCTTCATGCGCGGGCGCCGGTCATGGCGGATTACACCATGGGGACGCACGCCATGGCGCCAAGGCGCCATCTTTGGGCAGAGGCGGTGGAGGCGCTCCATGACCCTCGCCATCCGCGGCTGATGGTGGGCGTGGCAACGACATGGACGGCACAGGGGAGCCCCCTGCGGCGCTGACAAGCTCGACGATGCGGTCGAGCCATTCCTTGTAGAGGGCGTCGACGGGGCGGTAGCGGAGAAGCTCTCGTGCCAGCCCCAGCGCGGACTGAGGGTCCACAGGAGCATGGCGAGCGTGGGACGATGAACCGGCCGGGGTCAGCGATGGAGTGGCGGTGCGGCCGTCTCACTGCACCGAGGGGTGCAGCAAGGACGCTTGCTGCTCGTTCCCCGCCGGGCCGGTAGCGGCGTTGGCGGCAGGCGACGGAGAACGATGAGGAGGCCCGCCGACGGGAGCCGTCTGAGCGACGTGGGTGGCGAGGGCAGCCCGACGCTCAGCACGAGCACGGCGAGCGTCCGCCGTGGAGACGACGGAGCGACGGAGCGCAGATCGACGGAAGGGAAGCTACGGCGCACCCCTACCTGGCGTGCCAAATGTCGGATCTCGGGTTCCGGCAAAACCCTTAAGGTTCGAACACTGGGGTGCGCGCGAAGTTCTTTCCCTCCTACCGATCCACGCCCTAGCTCGCTAAGATCTAGCGGACGAACTCGACGAACTCGCAACACAGAAAGACATGAGATTTATACTGGTTCGGGCCACCGTTGTGGTGTAATACCCTACTCCAGTGTGTGGTGGTTGATTTGTCTCTTGGGCTCATGAATAGTACAAGGAGAAGAACAGCCTCCTGAGGTTGAGGTGTTCTTGTGCTTGGCGAACTTGTGTGGGTGAGGGTTCGATCAGCTCAGGCTTGCTTGTCAGTTCTGAACTCGATCCCCACTACGGTGGTGGCTAGTTCTACTTATATAGGCCCTGGTCCTCTCCCCAAATATTTAGCGGGAAGGGAGCCAACAACGGACAATTTGAAAGGGGACAGCTAGTACAGCTTATCCTGACAAAAGTAGTCTTCGCCTGCAAAAGGCTCTGGTGGTGACGCCGTCTTGGGCTCCACGGTGACCTCCGTCTTTCTGTCCTCATGGTCTTGGTCTCGTTGCACTGATATGGAAACCTTTGCTTGACGCCTCGGTACTCCGCGCCTGCGCTTGCCCCCTTGGCACCAAAGAGGAAACAAGGACGCTGCGCCCGCTGGCGCCCGCCTGATCCCGATCGTCATGGCTCACATCACGCGAGCCTCGCAAGGTTTGCCCCGCCTTGATATCTCCGCACCTCGCGAGGCAGCCTGGTGAGGCCGCTCCAGAGGAGGTCTTGCGTCGCCCGCCTCGTGAGGCTTGGCCCCTCGCGAGGGTCTTGAATGCCTTGTTGATGAATATGGGCCGTGCAGGCCTGCTCGCATAGCCACGCCGTGGGCCGCAGGCAGGCAAGTCTGGGGCCCCACGTTCCCAGAACGCCGACCAGGGCTTCGCCGGAATGCATCCCAGCAAGGCGCTCTTCCGCCATTACTTCACCCCCCGCATCCAGCCAGGGGGTGCCATCTCTGGCTGCATTACTTTGGATCTCAAGGACCCAGGGCAGGGGCACGTACCCGGAGGGTGCCCAGAAGGAGAGGTGGGACGAGTGGCGGAGCCAGTGGTGCTGGATCAAGGAGAAAGATTCGCAGGAGTTATGTCGGGTCCGGTGGAGGCCTCGGGTCGCAGCAAGGACTGGGGAGAGCTCAACACCGACGATAAGAAGCTCACGGTGGCCATCACCAAGATCCATCGCCTCACCTCGGCCGGGCTCACGCTCGAGATGATCGGGGCCGACTTCATCCGTCGCCGGATTGCCCCACTGCATAATAAGGCGAGGCCGGCCTGGGACTTCAGAATGCGACCGACATCAATAGGCTTCGCCCCAGCCTGAACCACAATTGCACGGTGCTGCAGCAGAGTCATGTTTGTTACAGGATTTTCCAGCTCAAGGTCGACGAGGTCGGCAGGGTTGAGAGGACCAGCAAGGCCGAGAAGACCAGCAAGGCCACCAAGGCCGGAAAGTCTCTTTTTGGGTTGCCAGCGGGGGTGGCCCCGTTGAGCAACAACTCTTGCCGGACCGCCATCATCGCCATGATGCCGGTTTTCAATGCGCACGGCCTCGATCCATCCAGGGCCGAGCCAACAATGGAGCTGGTGCAGACATTCTTCGACAACTTGTCGGAGAGGTATGTTCATGACGAGCCACTGAAGAGGTATGTTCATGATGCACCGGAGAAGTAGTCGACGAAGAAAGGGTACAAATTTGGACTGGGCTTGGCGAAAGAGGCAGGGACGATGCGCATGGTGGGATGCCCTGACGTCTCCCTCCCCCACAAGGGCCTGAACTTCCCCTTGAGGGTGAGCGCATCGACCGTCAAGGTGAAGAGGGTGTACTGCGTCCGTAGCTCCACCAACTCGCTCTCCAGCGCCTCCTTCCCCCCAGCGTCCTGGGCCGCTCCCTTGCCCTTGCTTGTCTTGGGCGCCATGGCGGCTGAGAAAGGGCGAGGAACCAAAGGCAATGGGGGCATGGTGGTGGCGAGCAGAGGCGAAAGCTCCGATTTTCGCTTGAAGATGAAGAGGGGGGACGGCGGTTCCAAGATTGGAAATGGCGTGGAGGGTAAATGAGCAGCACCCCTGCTGTTTCCTCTTTTTTATGGGAAAGACGTGGGCCGCCTCTTTACTATTCACCGCGAGGTGACGCAAGCGTGCTGCAACCGTCCACGCACGACCCCCACATCACGCACTCAATGCGAGTCATGGGGAAGCGCAACTGGCGAAGGAATTACTACGGTTAAAACTCTGCCACGTGTGCCCGCGCACCGTTCTGGGCCTGGCCCAACAATGCTTCGCGCTTATGTGTGGTCCAGGCCCGGGGGCTCCTGTCAGTGTACAAAAGTAGGGGCCTCTCTGTACCACTTTACATGTGCACGGGTAGTCGTAGACACACCTCCGGCCATGCTTGGCGGGGCAGAGGAAGGAATGGTACGAGTCTGCCAAAGCAGCACCCAAGCCAGAGGCATGAAGAGCAAAGGGGCAAGATGGATTTCCCCCCGGCAACGCCATTGCCGGGGCGGCCTACGTAGCCCCGACAAGAGCCTTGCCGGGGCGACTTGCCCAACACCAGCAATGCCGCCACGCTTGAGCCTGAGAGTTCTGACACCATCGAGAACATCAGGACTAAAGCTCAGGGGCGCCTGCGTGGTGGCATGCAGATCTTTGTGAAAGACCAAAGGCCTGCGGGTCTGGATATAGTACCAGAAGACAAAGACCCCCGGCAAGATTCCTGCCGGGGACGGCCGAAGACGCCCGGCAAGACCCTTGCCGGGGATGCCCATGAGACCCCGGCAAGACCTTTGCCTGGGGCATCTGCAGGGCCGCAGCCAGGCCCGCACCTACCAAAGCTTCGCTGCCCCGCGGCCGCCCCGACGCGGTAACCAGCCTGCCAACTAGGCGAGAGCCTGCGTGGCAGCATGCGGCTTCTAGGCCAACTAGTCAAGCACCTTCGTGGTGGCATGTAGATCTTTGTGAAGACCCTGTCACCGCACCAGCGCAGCAACTAGCCAGCCAGCATGGCACTGCATGCCTCGTCAGCTTGGACGCGTGTCGAAGCAGGGCTAGGCGGTGACGAACGGGACGAGCCCTGTTGCCGTCCTCGATAAAGCAAGAGGGCACGTAGGCAGCGCATAAAATGGGTTTGTCCGACGGTGTCGGGCGATAAACTTGTACACTGTAGATACTTTCGACCTCCTGTCTTCCACTATGGCGACCCCTTTGACATACAAAAGGAGGCCGGAGGCGTACTATGGAAGGATCCAAACTTTTTGGACTCTGCATGCGTAGTAGCTAGTCCAAGAACTGAAGAACACAAGATCAACACAGCCAAGCAGGACTAGGGTGTTACGCATCATTTGCGGCTCGAACCTATGTAAAAATCCCCTCGCGTTGATCGCTAGACCCGCTCTTTGCGCAGCTCTTCACGCCCGCCAACCATAGAAGGGATTCCCTGGGGATCCCATAGGTGTCATTTTCCCTGACATCTTTGGCGCGCCAGGTCCGCGTGGCAGAGTTCTAACAACAGTAATTCCTTCGCCAGTTGCGCTTCCCCATGACTCGCATTGAGTGCGTGATGTGGGGATCGTGCGTGGGATGGTTGCAGCACGCTTGCGTCACCTCACGGTGAATAGTAGGAGGCGGCCCGCGTCTTCCCCATAAAAAAGAGGAAACTGCAGGGGCGCTGCTCATTTACCCTCCACACCTTTTCCAATCTTGGGACCGCCGTCCCCCCTCTTCTTCTTCAAGCGAAAATCAAAGCTTTCGCCTCTGCTTGCCGCCGCCGCGCCCCCATTGCCTTTGATTCCTCGCCCCTTCTCAGCCGCCATGGCGCCCAAGACAAGTAAGGGCAAGGGAGCGGCCAAGGACGCCGGGGGAAGGAGGCGCCAAAGAGCGAGTTGGTGGAGCTGCAGACGCAGTACGCCCTCTTCACCTCGACGATCGACGCGCTCACCCTCAAGGAGAAGTTCAGACCCTTGTGGGGGAGGGAGACATAGGGGCATCCCGCCACGCGCATCGTCCCTACCTCCTTCGCTAAGCCCGGTGCAAATCGGCACCCTTTCTTCGTCGACTACTTCTCCTGCAGGCTGTGCCCCCCTTTCTCAGATTTCTTCGATGACATCATGCACACGTACGGCTTCCACCTTCTGGATTTTACGCCAAACGCCGTGGCGTGCATGGCCTTCTTCGCCCACCTTTGTGAGGGATTCGCCGGATGCACCCCGGCACGGTGCTCTTCTGCCATTACTTCACCCCCACATCCAGGTAGGGGGTGCCATCTCTGGCTGCATTACTCGGATCCCGAAGACCTAGGGCAGAGGCACGTACCTCGAGGGTGCCCAGAAGGAGAGGTGGGACGAGTGGCGGGGCCGGTGGTGCTGTATCAAGGAGACAGATCCGCAGGAGTTCTGTCGGGTCCGGTGGAGGCCTCCGGTCCGCAGCAAGGACCGGGGCGAGCTCGATGCCGACGACAAGAAGCTCACGCTTGCCATCACCAGGATCCATCGCCTCACCTTGGCCGGGTTCACTCTCGAGATGATCGGGGCCGACTTCTGTTGGGGAACGTAGCAATAATTCAAAATTTTCCTACGTGTCACCAAGATCAATCTAGGAGATGCTAGCAATGAGAGAGAGGAGTGCATCTACTTACCCTTGTAGATCGCGAGCGGAAGCGTTCAAGAGAACGGGGTTGATGGAGTCGTACTCATCGTGATCCAAATCACCGATGATCCTGGCGCCGAACGGACGGCACCTCCGCGTTCAACACACGTACGGAGGAGGGAGATGTGTCACGGGAGGGAGAGGGAGGCGCCAGGGCTTAGGTATTGCTGCCCTCCCTCACCCCCACTATATATAGGGCCAAGGGAGAGGGGGGGCGCAGCCTTGGCCCTTCCTCCAAGTAAGGGTGCGGCCAGGGAGGAGTCCATCCTCCCCAAGGCACCTCGGAGGTGCCTTCCCCCTTTAGGACTCTCCCTTTCCCTTATCTCTTGGCGCATGGGCCTCTTGGGGCTGGGTCCCTTGGCCCATATAGGCCAAGGCGCACACCCCTACAGTCCATGTGGCCCCCCGGGGCTGGTGGACCCCCTTGGTGGACCCCCGGACCCCTTTCGGCACTCCCGGTACAATACCGATAATGCGCGAAACTTTTCCGGCGACCAAAATAAGACTTCCCATATATAAATCTTTACCTCCGGACCATTCCGGAACTCCTCGTGACGACCGGGATCTCATCCGGGACTCCGAACAACTTTCGGGTTACCGCATACTAATATCTCTACAACCCTAGCGTCACCGAACCTTAAGTGTGTAGACCCTACTGGTTCGGGAGACACGCAGACATGACCGAGACGACTCTCCGGTCAATAACCAACAGCGGGATTTGGATACCCATGTTGGCTCCCACATGTTCCTCGATGATCTCATCGGATGAACCACGATGTCGAGGATTCAATCAATCCCGTATACAATTTCCTTTGTCTATCGGTATGTTACTTGCCCAAGATTCGATCGTCGGTATCCCAATACCTCGTTCAATATCGTTACCGACAAGTCACTTTACTCGTACCGTAACGCATGATCCCATGGCTAACTCCTTAGTCACATTGAGCTCATTATGATGATGCATTACCGAGTGGGCCCAGAGATACCTCTCCGTCATACGGAGTGACAAATCCCAATCTCGATTCGTGCCAACCCAACAGACACTTTCGGAGATACCTGTAGTGCACCTTTATAGTCACCCAGTTACGTTGTGACGTTTGGTACACCCAAAGAATTCCTACGGTATCCGGGAGTTGCACAATCTCACGGTCTAAGGAAATGATACTTGACATTAGAAAAGCTCTAGCAAAACAAACTACACGATCTTGTGCTATGCTTAGGATTGGGTCTTGTCCATCACATCATTCTCCTAATGATGTGATCCCGTTATCAATGACATCCAATGTCCATGGTCAGGAAACCATAACCATCTAGTGATCAACGAGCTAGTCAACTAGAGGCTTACTAGGGACATGTTGTGGTCTATGTATTCACACATGTATTACGGTTTCCAGTTAATACAATTATAGCATGAACAATAGACAATTATCATGAACAAGGAAATATAATAATAACCATTTTATTATTGCCTCTAGGGCATATTTCCAACAGTCTCCCACTTGCACTAGAGTCAATAATCTAGTTGACATCGCCATGTGATTAATACCCAAGAGTTTACTAGAGTCAATAATCTAGTTCACATCACCATGTGATTATAATGAATTCAACACCCATGGGGTTTGTTCATATCTCGCTTGTGAGAGAGGTTATTAGTCAACGGGTCTACAACATTCAGATCCGTGTGTGCTTTACAAATCTCTATGTCATCTTGTAGATGCAGCTACCACGCGCTACTTGGAGCTATTCCAAATAACTGCTCTACTATACGAATCCGGTTTACTACTCAGAGTCATCCGGATTAGTGTCAAAGTTTGCATCGTCGTAACCCTTTACGACGAACTCTTTTACCACCTCCATAATCGAGAAAAATTCCTTAGTCCACTAGATACTATGGATAAGTTCGACCGCTGTCATGTGATCCATTCCCGGATCACTATTGTACCTCTTGACAAACTCATGGCAAGGCACACTTTAGGTGCGGTACACAGCATAGCATACTGTAGAGCCTACGTCTAAAGCATAGGGGACGACCTTCGTCCTTTCTCTCTCTTCTGCCGTGGTCAGGTCTTGAGTCTTACTCAGTACTCACACCTTGTAACACAGCCAAGAACTCCTTCTTTGCTGATCTATTTTGAACTCCTTCAAAATCTTGTCACGGTATGTATTCATTTGAAAGTACTATTAAGCGTTTTTGATCTATCCTTATAGATCTTGATGCTCAATGTTCAAGTAGCTTAATCCAGGTTTTCCATTAAAAAACACTTTTCAAATAACCCTGGATGCTTTCCAGAAATTCTACATCATTTCTGATCAACAATATGTTAACAACACATACTCATCAAAAATTCTATAGTGCTCCCACTCACTTTTTTGGAAATACAAGTTTCTCATAAACTTTGTATAAACCCAAAATCTTTGATCATCTCATCAAAGTGTACATTCCAACTCTGAGATGCTTACTCCAATCCTTAGAAGGATTGCTGGAGCTTTGCATACTTGTTAGCATATTTCAGGATTGACAAAACCTTGTGGTTGTATCACATACAACCTTTCCTCAAGAAAATCATCGAGGAAACAATGTTTTGACATCCTTTCTGCAAGATTTCATAAATAATGCAGTAACTCCTAATATAATTCCAACAGACTCATAGCATCGCTACGAGTGAGAAAATCTCATCGTAGTCAACTCCTTGAACTTGTTGGAAAACATCTTAACGACAAGTCGAGCTTTCTTAATGGTGACACTTACCATCATTGTCTGTCTTCCTTTTAAAATCCATCTGTACCCAACAGCCTTACGACCATCAAGTAGTTCTTCCAAAGTCCACACTTTGTTTTATACATGGATCCTCTCGGTTTTATGGCCTCAAGCCATTCGTCGGAATCCGGGCCCATCATCGCTTCTCCATAGCTCGTAGGTTCATTGTTGTCTAGCAACATGACTTCCAAGACAGGATTACGTACCACTCTGAAGTAGCATGCATCCTTGTCGTCCTACGAGGTTTGGTAGTGACTTGATCTGAAGTTTCATGATCACTATCATCAGCTTCCACTTCAATTGGTGTAGGTGCGACAGGAACAACTTTTTGTGCCCTGCTACACACTAGTTGAAGTGACGGTTCAATAACCTCATCAAGTCTCCACCATCCTCCCACTCAATTCTTTCGAGAGAAACTTTTCCTCGAGAAAGGACCTGTTTCTAGAAACAATCACTTTGCTTCTGGATCTGAAATAGGAGGTATACCCAACTGTTTTGGGTATTCTATGAAGATGCATTTATCCGCTTTGGGTTCGAGCTTATCAGCCTGAAACTTTTTCACATAAGCGTCGCAGCCCCAAACTTTTAAGAAACGACAGCTTAGGTTTCTCTAAACCATAGTTCATACGGTGTCGTCTCAACAGAATTGCGTGGTGCCCTATTTAAAGTGAATGCGGTTGTCTCTAATGCCTAACCCATAAACGATAGTGTAATTTGATAAGAGACATCATGGTATGCACCATATCCAATAGGGTGCAGTTATAATGTTCGGACACACGATCACACTATGGTGTTCCAGGCGGTATTAGTCGTGAAACAATTTCCACAATTTCTTAATTGTGTGCCAAACTCGTAACTCAGATATTCATCTCTATGAGCATATCACAGACATTTTTATCCTCTTGTCACAACGATCTTCAACTTCACTCTGAAATTACTTGAACCTTTCAATAATTCAGACTTGTGTTTCATCAAGTAAATATTCTCAGCATCTACTCAAATCATCTGTGAAGTAAGAACATCACGATATCCACTGCGTGCCTCAGCACTCATTGGACTGCACACATCAAATGTATTACTTCCAACAAGTTTCTCTCTTGTTCCATCTTACTGAAAACGAGGCCTTTCAGTCATCTTGCCCATGTGGTATGATTTGCATGTCTCAAGTGCTTCAAAATCAAGTGAGTCCAAACGATCCATCTGTATGGACTTTCTTCATGCATATATACTAATAGACATGGTTCGCATGTCTCAATCTTTTCAAAAATGAGTGAGTCCAAAGATCCATCAACATGGAGCTTCTTCATGCGTTTTATACCAATATGACTCAAGTGGCAGTGCCACAAGTATGTGGTACTATCATTTATATCTTTTGGCATGAACATGTGTATCACTACGATCGAGATTCAATAAACCATTCAATTTAGGTGCAAGACCATTGAAGGTATTATTCAAATAAAAAGAGTAACCATTATTCTTCTTATGAACAACATAATCCAATCATGTCTAGGCTCAACGTAAACACCAAATAACAATTATTTAGGTTTAACACCAATCTCGATGGTAGAGGGAGCATGCGATGCTTGATCACATCAACCTTGGAAACACTTCCAACACATATCGTCATCTCACCTTTAGCTAGTCTCCGTTTATTCCGTAGCCTTTTATTTCGAGTTACCAACACTTAGCAACCGAACCGGTATCTAATACCCTGGTGCTACTAGGAGTACTAGTAAAGTACACATTAATATAATGTATATCCAATATACTTCTGTCGACCTTGCCTGCCTTCTCATCTACCAAGTATCTAGGGTAGTTCTGCTTCAGTGACCGTTCCCCTCATTACAGAAGCACTTAGTCTCGGGTTTGGGTTCAACCTTGGGATTCTTCACTAGAGCAGCAAATGATTTGCCGTTTCATGAAGTATCCCTTCTTGCCCTTGCCCTTCTAGAAACTAGTGGTTTTACTAACCATCAACAATTGATGCTCCTTCTTGATTTCTACTTTCGCGGTGTCAAACATCGCGAGTTGCTTAAGGATCATCATGTCTATCCCTGATATGTTATAGTTCATCATGAAGCTCTAATAGCTTGGTGGCAGTGACTATGGAGAACCATCACTATCTCACCTGGAAGACAACTCCCACTCGATTCAAGCGATTGTAGTACTCAGACAATCCGAGCACATGCTCAACGATTGAGCTTTTCTCCCTTAGTTTGCAGGCTTAAGAAACTTGTCAGAGGTCTCATACCTCTTGACGTGGGCACTAGTCTAAAATCCCATTTTTAGCTCTTGGAACATCTCATATGTTCCGCGACGTTTCAAAATGTCTTTGGTGCCTCAATTCTAAACCGTTAGCATCACGCACTGAACTATCATGTAGTGATCAAAACGTGTATGTCAGATGTTTCGCAACATCTACAGACGACGCTGAGGTTCAGCACACCGAGCGGTGCATTAAGGACATAAGCCTTCTGTGCAGCAATGAGGACAATCCTCAGTTTACGGACCCAGTCCGCATAATTGCTACTATCAACTTTCAACTAAATTTTCTCTAGGAACATATCTTAAACAGTAGAACTAAAGCGTAAGCTATGACATAATTTGCAAAGACCTTTTAACTATGTTTATGATAATTAAGTTCATCTGATTATTTAATGAACTCCCACTCAGATAGACATCCCTCTAGTCATCTAAGTGATACATGATCCGAGTCAAACTAGGCCGTGTCCGATTATCACGTGAGACGGACTAGTCATCATCGGTGAACATCTCCATGTTGATCGCATCTACTATACGACTCATGTTCGACCTTTCGGTCTCTTGTGTTCCGAGGCCATGTCTGTACATGCTAGGCTCGTCAAGTCAACCTAAGTGTTTTGCTTGTGTTCCGAGGCCATGTCTGTACATGCTAGGCTCGTCAACACCGGTTGTATGCGAACGTTAGAATCTATCACACCCGATCATCACGTGGTGCTTCGAAACAACGAACCTTCGCAACGGTGCACAGTTAGGGGGAACACGTCTCTTGAAATTTTAGTGAGGGATCATCTTATTTATGCTACCGTCGTTCTAAGAAAATAAGATGTAAACATGACAAACATCACATGCAAATCATAAAGTGACATGATATGGCCAATATCATCTTGCGCCTTTGATCTCCATCTTCGAGGCGCGGCATGATCACCTTCGTCACCGGCATGACACCATGATCTCCATCATCGTGTATTCATGAAGTTGTCTAGCCAACTATTACTTCTACTACTATGGCTAACGGTTAGCAATAAAGTAAAGTAATTACATGGCGATTTTCATTGACACGCAGGTCATTATAAATTAAGACAACTCCTATGGCTCCTGCCGGTTGTCATACTCATCGACATGCAAGTCGTGATTCCTATTACAAGAACATGATCAATCTCATACATCACATATATCATTCATCACATCCTTTTGGCCATATCACATCACATAGCATATCCTGCAAAAACAAGTTAGACGTCCTCTAATTGTTGTTGCATGTTTTACGTGGCTGCTATGGGTTTCTAGCAAGAACGTTTCTTACCTACGCAAAAGCCAGAACTGTGATATGCCAATTGCTATTTACCCTTCATAAGGACCCTCTTCATCGAATCCGATCCGACTAAAGTGGGAGAGACAGACACCCGCTAGCCACCTTATGCATCAAGTGCATGTCAGTCGGTGGAACCTGTCTCACGTAAGAGTATGTGTAAGGTCGGTCCGGGCCGCTTCATCCCACAATGCCGCCGAATCAAGATAAGACTAGTAACGGTAAGAAAATTGAACAAATCATCGCCCACAACTACTTTGTGTTCTAGTCGTGCATAGAATCTACGCATAGACCTGGCTCATGATGCCACTGTTGGGGAACGTAGCAATAATTCAAAATTTTCCTATGTGTCACCAACATCAATCTACGAGATGCTAGCAACGAGAGAGAGGAGTGCATTCAACACATGTACGGAGCAGCGACGTCTCCTCCTTCTTGATCCAGCAAGGAGGGAGGAGAGGTTGATGGAGATCCAGCAGCACGACGGCGTGGTGGTGGAAGTAGCGGGATTCCAACAGGGCTTCGCCAAGCGCTGCGGGAGGAGGGAGATGTGTCACGGGAGGGAGAGGGAGATGCCAGGGCTTAGGTATTCTGCCTTCCCTCCCCCCACTATATATAGGGCCAAGGGAGAGGGGGGGCGCAGCCTTGGCCCTTCCTCCAAGGAAGGGTGCGGCCAGGGAGGAGTCCATCCTCCCCAAGGCACCTCGGAGGTGCCTTCCCCCTTTAGGACTCTCCCTTTCCCTTATCTCTTGGCGCATGGGCCTCTTGGGGCTGGTGCCCTTGGCCCATATAGTCCAAGGCGCACACCCCTACAGCCCATGTGGCCCCCCGGGGCTGGTGGACCCCCGGACCCCTTTCGGCACTCCCGGTATAATACCGATAATGCGCGAAACTTTTCCGGCGACCAAAACAAGACTTCCCATATATAAATCTTTACCTCCAGACCATTCCGGAACTCCTCGTGACGTCTGGGATCTCATCCGGGACTCCGAAAAACTTTCGGGTTACCGCATACTAATATCTCTACAACCCTAGCGTCACCGAACCTTAAGTGTGTAGACCCTACGGGTTCGGGAGACACGCAGAGACGACCGAGACGACTCTCCGGTCAATAACCAATAGCGAGATCTGGATACCCATGTTGGCTCCCACATGTTCCTCGATGATCTCATCGGATGAACCACGATGTCGAGGATTCAATCAATCCCGTCTACAATTCCCTTTGTCTATCGGTATGTTACTTGCCCAAGATTCGATCGTCGGTATCCCAATACCTCATTCAATCTCGTTACCGACAAGTCACTTTACTCGTACCGTAACGCATGATCACGTGGCTAACTCCTTAGTCACATTGAGCTCATTATGATGATGCATTACTGAGTGGGCCCAGAGATACCTCTCCGTCATACGGAGTGACAAATCCCAATCTCGATTCGTGCCAACCCAACAGACACTTTCGGGGATACCTGTAGTGCACCTTTATAGTCACCCAGTTACGTTGTGACGTTTGGTACACCCAAAGCATTCCTACGGTATCCGGGAGTTGCACAATCTCATGGTCTAAGGAAATGATACTTGACATTAGAAAAGCTCTAGCAAAACGAACTACACGATCTTGTGCTATGCTTAGGATTGGGTCTTGTCCATCACATCATTCTCCTAATGATGTGATCCCGTTATCAATGACATCCAATGTCCATGGTCAGGAAACCATAACCATCTATTGATCAACGAGCTAGTCAACTAGAGGCTTACTGGGGAGATGTTGTGGTCTATGTATTCACACATGTATTACGGTTTTCAGTTAATACAATTATAGCATGAACAATAGACAATTATCATGAACAAAGAAATAGAATAATAACCATTTTATTATTGCCTCTAGGGCATATTTCCAACAACTTCATCCATCGCCGGATTGCCCCACTGCATAATAAGGGGAGGCCGGCCTGGGACTTCAGGAATGCGGCCGACATCATGAGTCTCCGCCCCGGCCTGAACCACAATTTCACGATGCTACAGCACGCTCATATTTATCAGAGGATTTTCTAGCTCAAGGTCGGCAGGGTTGAGAGGACCGGCAAGGCCGAGAAGACCGGCAAGGCCCCCAAGGCCGACAAGTCTTAGTTTGGGTTGCCAGCGGGGGTGGTCCCGTTGAGCAACAACTCTTGCCGGACCGCCATCATCGCCATGATGCCGGTTTTCAACGCGCACGGCCTCGATCCGTCCTGGGCCAAGCCAACAATGGAGCTGGTGAAGACATTCTTCGACAACTTGTCGGAGAGGTATGTTCATGATGAGCCACACCTCATCCGCGCCACCACTGAAGAAGAATTGGCGTATATTGCCACCAGGCCGGAGGAGGCAGCGCTTGCTGAGGAGGTCGGCAGCCTCGGCACTGTGGAGGACGAGGCCGACGTGGCCGCTGAGGAGAAGGAGTTTGCCGAGTGGACGGGGTCTGCCAGGGAGCCCAGCGGCGGTGGCGCCGGGGTTCCCCTTGTTGAAGAAGCGGTCGAGGAGTCGGACGAAGAGGAGACTGGTGCGGATGACTCCTCGGCCCCAGGGAAGAAATATGTCCTGCGGCGGGCTGGCTCCGGCGAGCCGGTCCAGCCCGGCAGGACTGTGCAGCGGCAACAGGCCCAGGCACAGCCCGTGCGCCAGATGAGGGCTGCGGCGATGAAGGCATCGGCAGCGGTTTGCGAGCCATGGTAAGATCGGCTCGGGATCATGGACATACGAATCTTACCCCCGTCGAGTCCAGTCTCCAGGGGCGAAGAAGACTGCTGCTGCCACCGCCTCCTCGTCCAAGCGGCCTAGTACCCCATCCCCTTCTCCTCCCCTTGAGGACGCAGCCCCGGAGGCCAATTTCGATCTTGGGTCCTTTAGCCCGAAGAGGAAGAGGAGGCCAGAGGAGGAGGATGACGAGTAAGAACCTTGCCCCTCATCATCTCCTGTCCCCCCCCCGCCTGCGCTATCTTTCCCTGACTTGATCTTATCTTCAAAGTGACATGGATACGCTGGTCCAGAGGGTGGCGAAGAGAGCCAAGGCTTCGACGGGCGACGAGCCCCCGGCGAGCGCTCCGTGCACGCCGGCGTTGGTGGTGATCAGCCCGGACAACAGCCCTCAGCGCAGCCACCGCTCCAGCCCCCAGCGTGAGTCCATTGTTCACTCCCCATCGACAGGTGTTGGGGCGTGTATTCTTGGTGCTAACCTTACCGGATTCACAGGTGGAGAGCGGCAGCAGGAGGAGCCGCTGAGGGCCACCCCTGGCATGCCGCCCCCATCGACCACGCCACCTAGAGGGGCGTCACCGGCAAGGGCACCTACCGCCAAGCCCATGCACATGGAGGAGGAGGAGGAAAGCATGGGCACTTGTGGCTTCGTCCCGGCAACGAACGTTGACGGGGAGGGAACCACTTCTCCTCAGCTCGGCACGGGTAAGCCGCTTGCCCCTGTCCCCTGCTATCTCTGCCATGCGACTTTTTTCTCTTTGCTTTGTTCTGAACTTTGATTTTGGCCTCGCTTCATTCTCCTTCCTAGTTTCCAGACCCTACCTCGACGGACCAGGAGGACATCAACATTGTCATCGAGGAGGTCACCAAGGATGCCGAAGCCGAGGCCACCAAGATCGCAGCTGGGGAGGTCGCCAAGGCCGCCGCCGAGGAGGCCTCCAAGGGGCCTGCCAGGGAGGCCGGCAAGGCTGCTGCCGAGGAGGCCGGCAAGGCTGCTATTGTGGAGGCCGCCAAGGGGCCTGCCAGGGAGGCCGGTAAGGCCGCCGCCGAGGAGGCCGCCAAGGAGCCTGCCGGGGAGGAGGTGGCCGATGACCAACCTTCCTACCCTATAGCCCCTGCCCCGGGCAAGTACTTGAAGGTGGGCGATGATCTGTTCGTCCGCCGGGGACGGCAAGCACCAGAGCGCCAACCGAAGGGGAGGTTTTTGACGATGAGGCCCTCGCCACCGTCGGGCTCCAGGTTGTCGACGAACCGAGCGCCAGCGGCGGTGGTTCCCAAGAGGAACAGCTCCTCCGAGCCATGAGCGCCATTTCCAAAAGCTTCAGGCGCTCCACCGCGCCCGCCATAACAAGGTGAACTCCAGGACGGCGGCCGTGGACAAGGCTGAAGCAGACTTTCAGGAGCGCATCGCTCAAATGCAAGACTGGTCGGCGAGGCCCGACAGGAACTGAGGACCTCCCAGGATCAGCTCGATGAGCGCCAGCGAGAGCTCCTCCTGAAGCAGGCCGACATCAAGAAGGCCCAAGAGGCGGCGAAGAAACAGGCCACCAAGGACGAAGCTGACCGGCGGCAGCAGCAAACTTTGCTGGACACCCAGGAGGAAGACCACGTTGCTCGTGAACAGGCGCTTGCCGCCATGCTCCATGACAAGGACGAGGAAATCAAGAAGATCGTCGTGCAGCAGACCCAGGAGCTGGAGCGGTAGCACAAGGATGCACTTGATGCTCTAGCCCTGGACCAAGCCGGCAAGGTGGAGAAGTTGGAGCTGGAGCGGGAGCAGCTAAAGAAGGATATCTCAAAGCTGACGGAGAAAAGGGACACAGCTAACCGCAGTCTGGCGGATTTGCAGGTCACCGTCTCTGAAGCTGGACACCCTGGAGGGGATGCTTTTGGAGGGCAGGGCCCGTGAACAAGGCCCTTGAGGATGAGAGGCAGCTGCGGCAGGATGACGCCGCTGCCCACAAGGACTATGTGGACAGCGCAGAGCTCTGGATCAGCCGCCTCATCGACGTTGGAGAGAGGCTCACCACGCAGCTAGCCGTCATGAGCATGCCGAACTTCAGGTACTCCCAGGATTCGAACATAAGCCCCAATGCCAGGCTGAACTTGTTCTTCGAGGGTGTCCTCGAAGCCCTGGAGCAGTTCCGCTCCAGTTGAGCGGCTTATCTGGCCAATGAGGCTCAGAAGCTTTGACCAGCGTTGACTTCGCCAACGCGCTTGAGAGCTTGCCGGAGGATGCGAACCTCACGGCGCTCGAAGAGCGTATCAAGCCCATCATCAGCTACGTCGACGGAGTCAAGAGGTTGGAAGACCAGCGCCGGGACTAGCCACCCCGTTTCTCATTGCCACTGCGAGTTCATGCCCAAGACAATTTTATCTTAAGTTAGAACCGCGGCAACCACTAATGTATTATTACTTTGCAATATTTTGAAATAGTGCATGCCATTTTCCTGTTTGATCTTTCCTTGTATGTAAGTACCCTATGCTTAATTGGATAGGTTTGCCGGCGCGTAAACCCGTGCTGTGGCACTTTGAGGAATGGATCCTTAGCAGCCTGCCGGGGGCGCTTGCGGCCGGGCAAGCCACCTTGCCATTCTCGGCGCTGCCTCTTGAACTGTTGAGTGGACTCGAAACAGAACAAGTGCATTGCCAATAGCGGAAGGGTTCCTTTGCATGTAGGTTCTACATACAAGGGGCAAGATCTTTCGAGGAAAGTCACCCTATAAAAAGGAAATTGCTCAAGGTTTTGCGTGACTTAGCTTTTCATCGCCGCGCGGATGGTTGTTGCGGCTGCAGATGACACTGCTCGCCTGGCTGATGGCACCAGAGTGGTGGAGATGACTTTGACCTCCTCCGCCGGCAACGCCTGCCCTGTGGCTCGCCCGCACTAGCGCGGATAGACCGGCTCCAGACGAGCCGACCGCTGGGGCCTTCTTCTTCTTCGGAGGCATCGTGACAAAGGAGTCGAGGCGCTAACTTCTAGACCAGATTTTCACAGCCTGAGAGCCCCTACCTGGCGCGCCAAAGATGTCGGGGAAAACGACACCTATGGGATCCCCAGCGAATCCCTTCTACGGTTGGCGGCCGTGAAGAGCTGCACAAAGAGTGGGTCTAGCGATCAACGCGAGGGGATTTTTACCCATGTTTGGGCCGCAAATGATGCGTGACACCCTAGTCCTGCTTGTCTATGTTGATCTTGTGTTCTTCAGTTCTTGGACTAGCTACTATGCGTGCACAGTCCAAAAATTCCGAATCCATCCACGGTATGCCTCGGGCCTCCTTTTATATGTCAAAGGGGTCGCCACAGTGGCACACAAGAGGTGGAGAGTATTTAGAGTGTACAAGTTTATCGCCTGACACCGTAGGACAAACACATTTAATGCGATGCCTATGTGCCCTCTTGCTTTATCGGAGACGGCAACAGGGCTCGTCCCGTTCGTCGCTGCCTCGCCCTGCTTCGACACACGTCCAAGCTGACGAGGCATGCAGTGCCATGCTGTCTGGCTGGTTGCTGCGCTGGTGCAATGACAGGGTCTTCACGAACATCTGCATGCCACCACGCAGGTGCTTGACTAGTTGGCCTAGAAGCCGCATGCTACCACGCAGGCGCTCGCGTAGTTGGCGGGCTGGTTGCCGCGTCGGGGCGGCCGCGGGGCAGCGAAGCTTTGGTAGGTGCGGGCCTAGTTGCGGCCCTGCAGATGCCCCCGGCAAGGGTATTGTGTTGGGGAACGTAGCAGAAATTTAAAATTTTCTACGTATCACCAAGATCAACCTATGGAGTCATCTAGCAACGAGAGAGAGGGGAGTGCATCTACATACCCTTGTAGATCGCGCGCAGAAGCGTTCAAGAGAACGAGGTTGATGGAGTCGTACTCGTCGTGATCCAAATCACCGATGATCCTAGCGCCGAACGGACGGCACCTCCGCGTTCAACACACGTACGGAGCGGAGACGTCTCCTCCTTCTTGATCCAGCAAGGGGGGAGGAGAAGTTGATGGAGATCCAGCAGCAAGATGCCGTGGTGGTGGAAGTAGCGGGATCCCGGCAGGGCTTCGCCAAGCGCAAGCGGAGAGGAAGAGGTGTCACGGGAGGGAGGGAGGCGCCAGGGCTTGGGGTGCTGCTCCCATGCGCCTCCCCACTATATATAGGGGTGGAGGGGGCTGGTTTCTTGCCCTCCAAGTCCGTTGGGGCGTTGGCAAAGGTGGGGGAAAGAAATCCCATCATTTCCCTTCCCCACCGATTGTTATCCCCCCTTTTTAGGGATCTTGATCTTATCCCTTCGGGATATGATCTTATTCATTCTAAGGTGGGATCTTGGTGCACCTTGACCAGGGGTGTGGGGCCTTGCCCCCACTACGCACGTTCATGTGGGTCCCTCCATGCAGGTGGGCCCCACTTCGGAACCTTCTAGAACATTCCCGGTACAATACCGAAAAATCCCAAACATTTTCCGGTGGCCAAAATAGGACTTCCCATATATAAATCTTTACCTCCGGACCATTCCGGAACTCCTCGTGACATCTAAGATCTCATCCGGGACTCCGAACGACTTTCAGATTTCCGCATACTAATATCTCTACAACCCTAGCGTCACCGAACCTTAAGTGTGTAGACCCTACGGGTTCGGGAGACATGTAGACATGACCGAGACGACTCTCCGGTCAATAACCAACAGCGGGATCTGGATACCCATGTTGGCTCCCACATGTTCCACGATGATCTCATCGGATGAACGACGATGTCGAGGATTCAATCAATCCCGTATACATTTTCCCTTTGTCAATCGGTACGTTACTTGCCCGAGATTCGATCGTCGGTATCCCAATACCTTGTTGAATCTCGTTACCGGCAAGTCACTTTACTCGTACCGTAATGCATGATCCCGTGACCAAAAACTTGGTCACATTGAGCTCATTATGATGATGCATTACCGAGTGGGCCCAGAGATACCTCTCCCTCATACGGAGTGACAAATCCCAGTCTCAATTCGTGCCAACCCAACAGACACTTTCGGAGATACCTGTAGTGCACCTTTATAGCCACCCAGTTACGTTGTGACGTTTGGTACACCTAAAGCATTCCTACGGTATCCGGGAGTTGCACAATCTCATGGTCTAAGGAAATGATACTTGATATTAGAAAAGCTCTAGCAAACGAACTACACGATCTTTTGCTATGCTTAGGATTGGGTCTTGTCCATCACATCATTCTCCTAATGATGTGATCCCGTTATCAATGACATCCAATGTCCATGGTCAGGAAACCATAACCATCTATTGATCAACGAGCTAGTCAACTAGAGGCTTACTAGGGACATGTTGTGGTCTATGTATTCACACATGTATTACGGTTTCCAGTTAATACAATTATAGCATGAACAACAGACAATTGTCATGAACAAGGAAATACAATAATAACCATTTTATTATTGCCTCTAGGGCATATTTCCAACATATTGCCGGGGTCTTGGCAGGGGTCTTGCGGGGGTCTCGTGGGCGACCCCGGCAAGGGTCTTGCCGTGCGTCTTCGGTCGTCCCCGGCAAGGATCTTCCCGGGGGTCTTCGTCTTCTGACCCTTTATCCAGACCCACAGGCCTTTGGTCTTTCACAAAGATCTGCATGCCACCACGCAGGCGCCCCTGAGCTTTGGTCCTGATGTTGTCGATGGTGTCAGAACTCTCAGGCTTAAGGGTGGCGGCCTTGCTGGTATCGGGCAAGTCGCCCCGGCAAGGCTCTTGCCGGGGCTACGTAGGCTGCCCGGCAAGGGCGTTGCTGGGGGACATCCATCTTGCCCCTTTGCTCTTCATGCCTCTGTCTTGGGTGCTGCTTTGGCAGTCTTGTACCTTTCCTTCCTCTGCCCCGCCAAGCATGGCTGCAGGTGTGGCTACGACTGCCTATGCACAAGTAAAGGGGTACAGAAAGGCCCCTACTTTTGTACACCGACACAAGACTTCTCCCATGTCCTCAGGAACAAATGTAACTACTCACAAATCATATTCATGTTCATAATCAGAGGAGTATTAGTTATCATTAATGATCTGAACATATGATCATCCATCGAATAAACCAACTAGCATCAACTACAAGGAGAAATCAATGCTACTAGCAACCCACATGTACCAATCTTAGGTTTTGAGACAGAGATCGGATACAAGAGATAGAGTTTGAGAGGAGATGGTGTTGGCGAAGATGTTGATGGAGATTGACCCCCTCTCGATGAGAGGATCGATGGTGATGACGATGGCGATGATATCCCACTCCCGGAGGAATGTTTCCTCGGTAGAACAGCTCCGTTAGAGCCCTAGATTGGTTCTTCCCAAGTTCCGCCTCGAGACGGCAGCGCTTCGTCCTGAGAGCTTCCTTTTGATTTTTTCCAGGTCAAAACACACCATATAGCAGAAGATGGGCGTCGGGGGCCTGCCAGGGGGCCCACAAGGACGGAGGGCGCCCCCAGGGTAGTAGGGCGTGCCCTCCACCCTTGTGGATGGCAGATGGCCCCCCTCTGGTGCTTTCTTCGCCTAATAACTTTTATTTATTCCAAAATGATTCTCTGTGAAGTTTTAGGACTTTTTGGATTGTGCAGAATAGGACTCTAATATTGCTCCTTTTCCAGTCCAGAATTCCAGCTGTTAGCATTCTCCCTCTTCATGTAAAACTTATAAAATAAGAGAGAAAATGCATAAGTATTGTGATATAATGTGTAATAATAGCCCATAATGCAATAAATATCGATATAAAAGCATGATGCAAAATGGACGTCCCAGTGCCCACATGTAGAAGCAATCCTTTATGATCCAGATGACATAAGAAAACTAAGATCCATGGATTATACAACTTATAGTGAGAATCTTACAAAAAAGGTTCCTCCACCTATCTTAATTGGAAATCTTTCTGAACACAATGACAAATTTTCTATAGGAAACTTGGGGCTAGGTCATGTACTTAAAGAAAAGTTGCGAGAATATCTTTATAGAAACTTTTACAATGAAGAAATAACTATCACTTGTGAAGGGACAAAAGAGGAATCTCCTCCTCCCAAACTTGATCTCACGGATGTGAACTGTTGGGGATATTCCCCACGACCACGACCCGGCTCATAAGGATAAGCCGCCCTGAGGCTTAAGTCATCTTTGGGTTTAAGTTGCCCTGACGTTAAGTCATCTCACATCCTAACCCGACTGGTGAGACCCGGATGGTGAGACCCGGCAGGTGAGACCCGTGTGGTGAGACCCGGCAGGTGAGACCCGGATGGTGAGACCCGGAAGGCGAGACCCTGCTGGTGAGACCCGACAGACAGTCTTTAACCCGGCAGACAGTTGTAAGCCGGTAGACAGTCTCTAACCTGACAGACAGTTATCACCCGACAGACAGTTATGGCCCGCAGATAGATTGTGACCCCACCGCTGGACGCGTCCAACCTCCGCCCCCGAGCCAATCGGAGCCTGCACTACTAGGGAAAACCATATACACAGAATCTTAGTAGCAGCGAGGTTTAAAAACAGACGCTACTACTAATTAGCAGTAGCGAGCTTTAGAAAACTGCGCTACTAATAGTACGGTAGCAGTAGCGGTCTAGGTGAAACAAGCGCTACTACTATAATTGCCATGACGTTGCCCCCAGGCTAGATATATTAGTAGCACCCTTTCGAGGACGTGCTACTGCTAAAGTACTTAGTAGCAACGTTTTTCTTCAAAACACGCTACTGCTAAGTATTGCACCTAATTAAGTTTAGTCCCATACTGCTAAGCGAACAAGGTGTTTACCACCTTAAATATGTTACTTCTCAAACTATCTCGAGCACTTGGTCTTCATTGAACTATATGTGTAGGATTTGTGGCTGCAATATGAATGTTCACCAGTGCCTATACAGGTACTGTGAGGATTCATGTTGACTATTTAGATTCTACACAAAAAGATCAATGATGACCAATGTATATTTTTGAAGTATTTACATGCTTAGACTTAGTAGTAGCGTTTTTCCAGGGCAAAGCGCTACTAATATTATAAAACAGAAAGGGATAGCTGTAGCGCGTTTCGCTTGACACGCTATAGCTAACTTACCTATAGTGCATTCCGGCAAAATGCGCTGCTGCTAGTTTGACTTAATCCCCGGCCGCGCGGGCTCAAAATTTCGCTAAGTCCTTCCCCTCCACTTCCCCCTCTCCCCCAACTGCTCCATCGCCGCCGTCACCATGCCGCTCTCAACCTCACCGCCGCCGCCCTCAACCTCACCACCGCCGCTGCCCGCCGTACACCCTCGACACTGCCCTCGACCCCGACCTCGACGCCGCCCTCGACCCCGACATCGACGCTGCCCTCCGCCGCGCGCCCGAGCCCCGACCCCGTCCTCGACGCCGCCTGCCCCTCCCTCGCCGCAGTCACCGTAAGGCTCTGCCTCTCCTCTCCCCTACCCTCCTCTCTCTCTGCTAGGTGTTCATATGTGTTGATGCTGTGTTGATGTTCATATGAACCCTAGATTTGTTTAGGGCAGTAGGCATTTTTTAGCATTTAGGAAAAATAATCAGCAATTTTTTTAGGAAATTAGCTAGGGCAAATTTTTATGAAAATGCCTAAACAGTAATTTCATTCAAAAAAAACAGAATTGTTTTTCTTTGAAAAACTTGGTTAAACTAATTGTTGCTATGTAAACAAAAAACAAGATTGTTGTTATATGATATATTTCATTGATGTTCATTTGCATATTCCATTATTGAAGTGGTTCGATTGTGCCCAAGTGGCTTTGTTGTTTCCAGGGAATGAATTCGAGTGGCCTATGTTTTGCCGGAATGTTGATTCATTTCCGTTCCGGCAAATTTCATGTTCTCGATTTGTCCACTTTTTAGTAAAAGTCATGCCAAATTTTTCCGTGAATTTCGGCATGACTTGCGCTACAAACTAGGACATATCGAGTGCCCGGGATTTGCCGCACCGGGAAGGAGTCAACATTCCTGCGAAGCATAGGCCTTTTTTATGTCATTATTCATTTTATTAGGTATAGAATTAATTGACTAGATTTAATCGTAAGAACTAGTTGAATTAATAGAACTAGTTGAACATGTCACATTTGTTGTTATTTTTTTTAGTTAAAGCAATTTTTCCCGCATTGACGTCGACGATGCCTATCCCGCATCCTCGTCGTCGAGTCAGCGGAGGACACCTGCGTCACCAGATGGGCCATGTTCGGGACTGGGCTCCGCCGGGGTGGTACTGGGAGGCGCTACCTACCGGGGGCGCAGGTTGGTGAGGAGCCAGCCTGTCGTTGACCCGAACCTTCTTTGGTGGCGGTCGCGTGGGCCAGTGACGGTCCAGAGGCTCGAGGACCCCGCGGAGGTGGTGCGTCATCGTGTCAGTGAGGAGGACGCGCACGTCCGTCGCTACTAGCTTGCGTTGGAGCACAGGTTCTCCAATACCTGGCAGGTTCTCCAGGGATCTCACTGGAGCTATGATCCTGTGATGGTTCCTTCTCTTTGGGTGTCCACCGCCCGTGCCGATACCCGTCGTGTGCTAGGGTTTTAGTTGTATTAGTGATGTTATATGTATGATACTATTCAGGATGTATTAGTGATAATATTCGACGATGTACGGACGCATGAGATGATTTACTTTTGCTTATTGAATGCATACTAATTTGAATACTTATTTATTTTATGATTTGGTTTTGCTTATTGAATGCTCATGTCAATATGAGTCATATATGATTTTCAATTATTGTTTCAACTATGAACATAGGAAATGTCTGACAACGAAAAGGATTTCGGTATTTGCAAATACTGCGAAGACGAGCACGGCCTGTGCGACGGAATCTTCCTAGATGATGATAGGTGCTTCAACGTCAAGCTGGACATGAACTTCGAAGTGGATACAGTAAGTCACAACGACAAATCTTTTTTCGTAATTAAGCATGACATCTGCTTCAACTTATATTTTTTTACTATTCTACTAGCGTATCCCCTGCCATGCAAGAGTTTTTGTCTTGGATAAGATAGGTTTCAGTCATTCTATGGAGGTAAAGAAAGTTTACTTGAAGACCAAGCATGGTTGTATTTTCCACGTAAAATTATACAACGCAGACGACTACACCTATTTTGGATGCAAAACTTGGCGAGCACTATGCAAGACTTATGCATTTGAGCCTGATATGGTTATCACCTTTGATATTCGTCCGGAAGATGATATTGAAGGTAATATCGACATCTGGGTCGATGTGCAGACGCCTCCAGTTATACCATTATGTGAGTTTCTCAACCATATTTATGTCTTTGATATTGTTTATTCAAAAATAGTTGACAACTAATTTCTATTGTCAGCTGATTTCCGTTCAAGCAAACATATCCAGCGCTTGGTAGATAGGACCTACTACTGTCCCGGGGCTGAACTAAACTGCGAGGAGCTAAGTCATTATGTTTCATGGCTTGAGGATCTTGATACTGTCAAGACAAATTTTCTTCCTGCACTTAGAAATGTTAGTACTGAAAACGTGCGACCAATAGTGTTCGTACTGAACTACGGTCACATCTATTTAGGAAAGATGGTAAGATTTTTACTATTTGTCCTCAGTGCATCTTTTGCATACATTATTTTTTAAGCTAAACTTCATTGCTAAGTATGTTAATATACGATGTTCTTCAACAGGGACTCCCGATGAATGTTGTGCCTTATGGGATCAAGACTAAAGGTACCATGAGTATTGTTAGCTTACGGCCAAGATATCCTACAATGCATTTTAGTGCATTCAGGATTCTAATAGCGAGGGATGCTTAATAGTGAAAGACTGGACCAAATTTGTGATGGAGGAGTGCAGAGAAGTACTAGGGAGCAGCAGTCAGAAGCGCAGCCCACGATTAGGAGATAGGTTCATTTGCATGGTCCAACTTGATGAAGGAGGAGAGCTACACATGTTTTATGTTATTTTACCTGAGAGAGAGCAGCAGGAGTGATTAGCTAGCTAGAAATGAGTTTGAAGATGATGATGTGCTACACTATGACTATGATGATTAAATAGCTAGTGTTGGTGGTAATGACTATGATGATTATTATTAGCTAGTGTTGGTAGTGATTAGATAGCTACCGCATCTAGTGTTGGTGGTGATTAGCTAGCTAGAATGAGTTTGAAGATGATGATGTGCTACACTATGACTATGGTGATTAAATAAATATTGTTGGTGGTAATGACTATGATGATGATTAAATAGCTTGTGCTGGCGGATTAGATTCAAGTGGAGGCAACATGTGGTGCACATCGAAAGTACTACTAGTCCAAACTAGATCAAGTTTGGATTAGTAGTATACTTTTGACATGCACCACATATTGCCTCCACTTGAACATAATCCACCTTCATTTGACACACTGTTATGGACATAATGATATAAACCTCATAATTGGTATTGTACCAAAATTTGTATAATGGCGTGTAAATACACTAAAAAAAATAAAATAAAAAAAGAATACTAGTAGCGATGGATAGTAAACACGCTGCAACTAGCTAGATTAGCAGCAGCGTGGGAGAGAACAAGCGCTGCCGCTATGTGTCTTAGCAGTAGCGCGTGTCGCACACTCTAATGCTAAGTAATAGCTGTAGCGCCTTATTAGTAGCGCGGCAGCCCGCGCTACTAGTGGGCATTAAACCCGCGCTACTACTAGGGTTTTCCCTAGTAGTGCTGCGGCGTGTCCCCACGCCTCCCACCAGCCGTCGCGGCCCGCCCAGGCCCGCGCGTTGCTGCCCAAGCCCATATTTGGCCCGAGCGCACCGCCGCCCGCGCTCGCTCGCCGGACTCTGACACCGCACGCCGCCACTGCCGCCTTGGCTTCTACTCCACTGCAGCTATTGCTGCCTCGACGCCCGCGCCACCCGGAGCCGTCCCGCAGCCGCCCGCCGCCACCTCCTCACGCGCGCCTCGGCCACCGCCACCGGAGGAACACTGCCGCCCGCCACCGTCACCAGATCTGGCCGCGGGGGCCCGAGCCCGGCCGGATCTGCCCGTTTCCCGCTCCCCCTCTTCGTTTTGGCCGGCGAGGAGCCTCTCCTCCGGCGCCCCTCTCCACCGCAGCGCCGCCGGCCTCGTCCCCGATCGGGAGGACGCCGACGACCCCGCGTGGGCCGACGCCCCCCGAAGGCCCAACAGCACAACCGCCCGGCCCGCTTCTTCCCGCCGACCTAGGCTGAGCCCGCGTGGTGAGCACCTAGCTAAACTTCGCCCTGGGCGCATTTTAGTACCCGGCGCTCACTTTGTTTTTTCCATGGAAATCTGTCTCATGTTGGAATCTTGCGGTGTGTCTAACCTTGTGCATGTTGACCCTATGGTGATGTTCTATATACGCATTTGTTCATCTCTCTGAGCTCTAAATGATGGTGTGCTTGGCATTAATGTTACAGTTCATATTGATGCCTTAATCCTCGTTGCAAAAGTGCTAACTGATATAACCTGTTGTAAACTGCTGTAACTTTCCTATTTGTCTTTTTCATAGCATTTTGTGTGATTATCTTTTAAGCATCATGTCAACATATTTTAGGAGAAAATTCATGCCATATTTACATTGATGCAATCCATGTATTTTAGATGCCCTGTGGTGACAAGCATAAGCTTGCAAATTAGGGTACTTGATGTTGCTGATTTCAGTGACGATGATTTCTGCGGTCTGAATCTGCTATATTATGTTGCCATGTTAACTTGACGCTACTAGTGGATCCATGCATAATAGGGAGATGTTCAGGAAGGATGTTTTGTAGATCTTGTTATGATATATCCATCCTTGCCCTTGTTTGCAATTATGGCCTACCGTAGCTTATCATTACCATGCTCTACATTTGCTAAACAATGTTTCTGTCAGCCTGTTATCAGTAAGTTCAGTTTTGCCATGTGAATAGCTAGTGTTTAATGCCTCCTATGACCATGTTCTTTCCATGAGTAGCTGCACAAATATACGTTATTTCTGTTGGTTGTATTCACATGCCATGATCTACTTTATGTTGAGTTAACCAAGCTTGCAAACATGTCTACTTGTCGCTGCTTCTGCCATGTTCACTAAATTCCAGTCTGTGAATCTGTTATCATTTGCATTCTTGCCATGATGTTTTGAGCATGTTCTGGTGGTTTCTAGCAGTAGCTCAGTAATCATGTTTTGTATTGCTTGACATGTACAGGATTTCCATGCCCTTTGATGCCATGCAATCTTCTTGTAGCATGTACGTTTGTTGTCTCAAAGTATGCATCATGAATCTGTTTTCAGCCTTGCTCTGTTTTTCACCAAGTCTGAGAATCGGTTATGATTTAATCTTGTCTTGATGAATTCCACTGATATAGTGGTTATACGGAGATGCTTAGTAATAATGTTTTGCGATGTTTAACATGTACTTTAATGCCATGCTTTTGCTTATTTTGTTCTTGCAATGTAGCATCATTGTTTCATGCCTCCAGCATGGTAACATGTTATTCGTGCTCACACGTATGCCCTGTTTTCACAAAAATCTGTGTTATAAAGTTGCTTTTTTGCATTGATCATATTGGATTGATCCTGATGCCTATAAACCTGAACCTTGATGTTATTTGAAGCATGTAATCTTTAATTTGAGTGCATATCAAGTTTGTGTCCATATGTTTCCTGTAGCATGTCGTTTCCTTGATTGCAAAGTGCTTATTTGCTGTTTTGGGCAGATTGTGTTTGAAACTTGTATTGGGTGTATGTGTTAAACCGTGGCTCCGTTTGGAGCAAGCTCTACATGAAACTTGCTTGGTTTTGCATGTAGTTTCATCTTGCCTTGTTGCATCCTTGGTTTGAGCATGTGTGCTTGATGTTTGAATGCATTTTGCATCAATGCCATGTTTAACTTGTTTTGCTCATATCTTCTAGGCCGTAGCTCCGAATTAAATGAACTTTATATGTAACTTCACTAGAAAGACGTGTAGATCATCTTGGCGCATTTTAACTTGCTGTTTAACAACTTTAACTTAATGTTTTGTTCAGAACAGTACCAATTTCGAAATTTTCATATGGGGAGTTTCCGAAAGTGTTATGTGTTGATTCCGGCATCATTTCAACTTGCTTTGATGTGTTGTTCTTGTATGCATCATCTCTTGACATGAGTAGCATCATGTAGCCTTGTCATTCATAATACTTGGATGAGAATCATGCCATGTTATGTGTTGTGTGTGTACCATGTTGTTTGCTTCTTTTCGGTTGTGCTTCTTCGCGATACTTCCCGTTTCGTTGCGATCGTGAGGATTCGTTCGGCTACGTTGGTTCGTCTTCTTCATGGACTCGTTCTTCTTCCTAGCGGGATTTCAGGCAAGATGACCATCACCTTGGATCTCACTAATATCTTTGCTATGCTAGTTGTCTCGATGCTATCGCTATGTCGCGCTACCTACCACTTGTTTATTAAGCCTCCCAAATTGCCATGATAGCCTCTAACCTTTTTCCACCATCCTAGCAAAATGTTGTTTGGCTATGTTACCGCTTTGCTCAGCCCCTCTTATAGCGTTGCTAGTTGCAGGAGCAGTTGCAGGTTGTTCCATGTTGGGACATGGATATCATGGGATATCGCAATACCTCTTATTTAATTAATGCATCTGTATACTTTGTAAAGGGTGGAAGGCTCGGCCTTTTGCCTGGTGTGTTGTGCCACTCTTGCCACCTTAGTTTCCATCATACTGGTGTTGTGTTCCTTGATTTTGCATTCCTAACACGATGAGGGTTTATGGGACCCTGTTGACAGTTCGCTTTGAATAAAACTCTTCCAGCAAGGCCCAACATTGGTTTTACCATTTGCCTAATAACAACTAAAACTTGCATAGGGACTGGCTAGCACCCGAGGATAATTAATCAACCCCCCGGGCTAGTGCTCCGCATGAGTGTTGGTCCAAACTAGAGCAGCTTGCGGTGCCGCCCCTTGGCAACTTGGGGTTTTTTTGGTCGTTGTAACCATTGCTCATCCGTCGTGGCCTGAGACGAGATACGCGCGGCTACTACCAGGGTGTCGGCATGTAGGGAGGTCTTGCTGGACTTGTGCATCGGGCTAAGTTGGGACACCCCTGCAGGGTTTAAACTTTCGAGAGCCGTGCCCGCAGTTATGTGGCAAATGGGAGTTATTAATATCCGGTTGAAAGTGCAACTATCCCTGGGTGATTTTGGTAATTCCTAACAACATATAGCTCATTGAACTAATGCTCATTCAAGATGATCATTTCAGAAAGTTCAATGGTTGCCATGGCATGGACTTGGAATGTGGACCCCTCAAAATGCTAAGGACACATATTGGCAAAAGCTCAAGACTCTACATTTTCATTTTAGTTATCCAAGATCACATTGAGTTCATAGGAAAAGCCAATACTATTAAAAGGGGATGAAGTGTTGCTTAATGGCTTGCTTGCTCAAAATGCTTAGTGATACGCTCCAAAAGCCCTCAACCACTTTCTCTATCCACATATGTCCCGAACCAAAAGTCAAACTCGGCCCCACCGATTTGACCCATCCGGCGCCACCGAGTTCATTTGACATAGTCATAGCTGGAAACTCTAATCAGTTCGGTCTCACCGATAGGGATCTCGGTCTCACCGAGATGGGATTGCAAAGTCTATGTTTCCCTTCGTAACGTTTCGCTCTAACCGAGATGAGCCATCGGTCCAACCAAGTTCACAATGTAAACTCTCTGTTTCCTTTTCATAATGTTTCGGTCTCACCGAAATGAGCGATCGGTCGCACCGAGTTTGCCTGACCAACTCTCTGTTTGCCTATTACAGAAATCGGTCTCACTGAGTTCATGTAATCGGTCTCACCGCGATTACGTTATGCCCTAACCCTAATGAAATCGGTCCCACCGAATTGACATGTCGGTCCCACCAAAAAGCCTAATGTTCACATTTTGAACTGCATCGTCTGACCGAGTTTGAGTATTCGGTCTCACCGAGTTTGGTAAATTGTGTGTAACGGTTAGATTTTGTGTGTAGGCTATATATACCCCTCCACCCTTCTTCCATTCGTGGAAAGAGCCATCAGAACGTGCCTACACTTCCAGCATACATTTTCTAAGAGAGAACCACCTACTCATGTGTTGAGACCAAGATATTCCAATCCAACCACAAGAATCTTGATCTCTAGCCTTCCCCAAGTTTCTTTCCACTCAAATCATCTTTCCACCAAGTCCAAATTTGTGAGAGAGAGTTGAGTGTTGGGGAGACTATCATTTGAAGCACAAGAGCATGGAGTTCATCATCAACACACCATCTATTACCTTTTGGAGAGTGGTGTCTCCTAGATTGGTTAGGTGTCACTTGGGAGCCTCCGTCAAGATTGTGGAGTTGAACCAAGGAGTTTGTAAGGGCAAGGAGATCGCCTACTTCGTGTAGATCTACCCAAGTGAGGCAAGTCCTTCGTGGGCGATGGCCATGGTGGGATGGACAAGGTTGCTTCTTCGCGGACCCTTCATGGGTGGAGCCCTCCGTGGACTCGCGCAGCCATTACCCTTCATGGGTTGAAGTCGCCATCAACGTGGATGTACGATAGCACCACCTATAGGAACCACGCCAAAAATCTCCGTGTCTACATTGCGTTTGCTCCCTCTAAACTCCCCCCTTTACCTTCATATGCAATGATTTACATTCTGCTGCTATACTCTTAGATTTGCATGTGTAGGTTGATTGCTTCACTTGTGCTAAGTTGCTAAAATCTGCCAAGAATTAAAATTGGACAAAGCCTCATGTGATGCTCCTACATCATCAAGTGAGAAACAAGCCTTCAATGAGGAATTGAGCCTAATGGCGAAGAACTTCAACAAGTTCTACAAGAGTAGAAGCAAAGAGAGAAGTTCCAAGTCAAGGTCCTACAATGACAAAAGCTCTTCTTGTCGTGGGCGTAATTGCTACAATTGTGGAAGACCCAGACACTACTCCAATGAGTGTGCGGCTCCCTACAAAAGAGAGAAGACTCACCTAAAAGGATAAGTAGAAGAGAAGAATCACCTCCAAGAGAGAGAAGGAGTAGAGATGATATCGTTATGAACGAAGAACCTCTCGCAGAAGCAAGGATTCAGAAAGAAAGGACAAGTCATCAAGGAGCTACACAAAACAAAGACATCAAGCTCACGTTGGTGAATGGGTATCTGGCTCCGATTCCAACCATCACTCCGAGAGAAGTTATCACTCTGACTCCGAATATACTCAAGATGAAGGTGTTGCCGGTCTAGCACTTGTGTCAACCAACTCCTATGACATATTTGACTCACCAAATGAAGGAATTGGAAGATGCTTCATGGCTAAAGGCCCGAGTATGTTAATTTCAATAGTGACGAAGATGATTTTCTAGGTGATGATGATTTACTTGTTGACAAATCTAGTGATGAAAACTATGAAGAACTTGCTATTAATCATGCTAATCAAGATAAAACGAATGACGATGATAAGAAGGAGATTAAGCATCTAACTAAAGAACTAAACACTCTTAAGTTAGATCATGAAACTACCTTGGAAGATCATCAAGAGCTTTTAAAGACTCATGAGAAGCTACGCTTTGAAAAGCTCAATCTAGAGCAAGAGCATGGGTTCTTAAAAGCAATCAATGATGATCTTCGTAAGAAAAGTTCTTCTTACATCGCCATGCGTTTACTCTTGTCTACTTACATGCCACAAGTAAAATCTAGCAACAAGAGTAAGAAAGATTCTTCTTCTAGTAGTAACAACAATCATGTTAAATCCAATATTGTTGCTTCTAGCAGTTCTCTTGATTCCACTAATGATTCTCTTAGCCAAGTTACACTTGAGCAAGAAAATATCTTATTGAAGGGAATTATAGAGAAAGGTGTTTACAAGAGCCTTGCCGGAAGTAAGGAATTTGAGGAAATTGTATGCAAGCAAGGAAGGCACCGGAAGAATAAAGGTGTTGGTTTTGAACGAAAGTTCAATCCCAATGGAGTTGAGTGGGAAGAAGATCAATACCCCCAGACGAAGTTTGTTTCTCAAAAAGAGGAGCATGATCCTACTTCTTTCGACGGGACACAAGCTCAAGATGATCTTACACCACAAGACCACAAGCAAAAAGGCAAGGACAAGCTTCAAGAGGAGATTGATGCATTTGAAGAAGCTCCCAAGGCCTTGGTCAAGTGGGTTACCAAGACTACATCACGTTCTACCTCATCAAGTATGACTACAACTCCAAGGATTCCCATCAAGTTGATGTGGATCCCGAAGAGTTGGGGAACATAGTATTTCAAAATTTTCCTACGATCACGCAAGATCTATCTAGGAGAAGCATAGAAACGAGCGGGGAGAGTGTGTCCACGT
Organism: Triticum aestivum; assembly: GCF_018294505.1. Lineage (NCBI taxonomy): Eukaryota > Viridiplantae > Streptophyta > Magnoliopsida > Poales > Poaceae > Triticum > Triticum aestivum. The sequence continues at coordinate 187,839,144 of NC_057799.1, forward strand.
ACCCTCATAGACCGAAAGCGGAAGCATTTAATAACGCGGTTGATGTAGTCGAACGTCTTCGCGATCCAACCGATCCAAGCACCAAACGTACGGCACCTTCGCGTTCAGCACACGTTCAGCTCGATGACGTCCCTCGATCTCTTGATCTAGTTCAGGACGAGGGAGAGTTCCGTCAGCACGACAGTGTGGTGACGGTGATAATGATGTTACCAGCGCAGGGCTTCGCCTAAGCACTATGACGATATGACCGAGGTCTGTAATTGTGGAGGGGGCCATCGCACACGGCTAAGAGAAGGCTTGGTGTGTCTTTGGGTGCCCCCTCCCACATATATAAAGGGGGGTGTCGGTGTCAAAACCGGCGGATCTCGGGTAGGGGGTCCCAAACTGTGCGTCTAAGGTCGATGGTAACAAGAGACAGGGGACACGATGTTTACCCAGGTTCGGGCCCTCACTATGGAGGTAATACCCTACTTCCTACTTGATTGATCTTCATGGATATGAGTATTACAAGAGTTGATCTACCACGAGATCGTAATGGCTAAACCCTAGAAGTCTAGCCTGTATGACTATGGTAATGAGTATCTGTCCTTTACGGACTAAGTCCTCCGGTTATATAGGCACCGGGAGGATCTAGGGTTACACAAGGTCGGTTAAAAAGGAAAGGAATCTACATATTCGGTTGCCAAGCTTGCCTTCCATGCCAAGGAGAGTCCCATCCGGACACGGGTGCAGTCTTCGGTCTTCGCATCTTCACAGCCCATCAGTCGGGCCCATGGCTAACAGGCCGGACGTCCGAGGACCCCTTAGTCCAGGACTCCCTCAGTAGCCCCTGAACCTGGCTTCAATGACGAGGAGTCCGGCGCGCAGATTTGTCTTCGGCATTGCAAGGCGGGTTCCCTTCTTTCCGAACTCCAAGATAGTCTCCAGACGTGATGATTTATCCGGACCTGTCACACACACACACACAACCGCAGAGAGAATGTAATACTCCACGAGTCCAATCCGCTGAAACTTTTTACAACGAGACATCACGTCCGCCCGGTCATAATTTTGGACCGTTTTGTGTCTGCCGCTCCACGTGTCGAGACGCGGTTGCCATTGGCACGTCTTGTCAAAGCAGAGATCGTGTCCCCTTATTGCGGGATTCTCATCAATACGGGTATGGGTAACCCAACCGTGCTGTTTACACAGCCCTTGGGAATAGACGAGTTTTATGGCGAGTGAGAAGGCGCTTGATATTCGCGACCCTTTATAAGGGGATAAGAATCCGCCCTTGTCTACTCACGCCTTCTCCTTCCTCTGCCCTTCCATCCTTGAGCTCCAGTACCCAAGTCCCCATCTTTCTCCATCTCCGGAAAGCATCCGACCATGTCCGGATCCGGAGGTCAAGGCAAATGGATGGTCTCCTCCGTCAAGGAGAAGGACATTGCCGAGCTTCGGGCGGCCGGGTATTTGGCGAAGGAAATCGCCACCGCCTTCCGGCCCAGGGGCAGGTCGTTCCCACCCCGAAGCCTACTGAGAGAGTAGTTTTCCGCCCTCACTTCGTCCGTGGACTGGGGTTTCCACTTCACCCCTTCGTCCGTGGTCTAATGTATTATTACAGCCTAGATTTCCATGATCTGGCCCCGAACTCTTTCCTCAACATCTCGGCGTTCATCATCGTGTGTGAGGCCTTCCTCCGCATCCACCCCCACTTCGGGTTGTGGCTTAAGGTCTTCAATGTGAAGCCGAAAGTGGTGGATGGCCAGCACGCAGAGTGCAGGGGCGCCATGGTGAGCAACCTGACAACGTCTCCTGGCCGAAAGGCACTTTGGTGCAGACGGTAAAGGAATGGCAGAAACAATGGTTCTATATCACAGAACCTCGCGGCACCACCTGGGCCGCGGCTGCCGAATTCAACTCTGGCGCTCCCATGCGACTTACCTCCTGGGTCGAGAAGAGCCCGAACTGGTGCTCACCAGATGAGCTGATAGCACTGCAGACGCGCATTCAAAGCATGGTGGACAAGGATGTCAAACTTGTCGATGTAATCCAGGTGATGCTAGTTCGCCGGATTCTCCCGTGCCAAAGCCGAAGCCGCCCTCTATGGAAGTTCAACCCGAAGAAGCACCATACCCTGAAGAGGCTCTTCGAAACCACTCACGAAGGTGCCTGGAAGTTGCTCTTTAAGGGCAACGAGAAACCGCCGGCCATAGATTCGGACCGTGGGCACGATATTAACCACCTCGCCAGCGAGGTATGCTATTTTTAATGCATCCCCTACTTGCTTGTTTCAAGGGTGATGTCTGAGCTTTTATCGTAATTCCTTCTTTAGGACTGGATGGAGAGGGCAAAGTGGATCCAGTGTCCGGCTCCGCTGCCTGAAGAACCAGTCATCCCGCGCTTAGCGAATATGTTGGTGCCGGCGCCCTATAAGGCGCCGGAGAAGAAGGCCAAGAAGAAAGCCAAGGGGGCCAAAGGTGGCCCCATCGTAAGGGTACTTCGGACGTAACGTCCGAAGATGAAAAGACCTGTTCCTTCATCCCTGAGGACGACGATGAGGAGGAGGAGGAGGAGATCCCTCCCTGTGATAAGGGGAGGGAGAAGAGGGCGGCCTCCATGAATCTAGAGGTGAGGAGGCCCAAGAAGAGGAATGGCTCCCTTGCGGATAACTCCGTATGGGATGTCGACAGTAGTCCGGAGCGCCGCTCCCGCGCTAAGCCTCAGGCCGCATCATAAGTACTATGATTCATGCATATTCATATATCCAACCACTTCTCCTCATTGTATTAACATGGTTAGTTGTGTTATTTCAGTCCGGCCCACGACAGCTTCCAGTGATCCTCGTCAGGAGGTTCGCTGGACTCCAAGGAGATGGTCAGCATGTCACCGCTGACCGCTCACTCTCCCAAGGCCATGGACGACACCGAGGTGTTGTCCCGAAGGACCGCTCCATGCCGAGGAGAGGCTCTGGACGCTGTCAAGGGTGCGCCAGAGGGCGAAACCTCTACTGCCGGACACACGGGGGAGCAAATCCCCACAGAGACTGGCGAGGAGGGTCGTATTCAGTTCGTTCCTCAATGAAATATGATTACGGAGACCCATACGGCTCCGGAATCCGGCGAGCGACCCCCTTTTAAAGAGGGGGTGCACCCATTCCACCGGTGGGCCCTATCCAACCAGGGGCACCGGATAATCTGATGGAGGCGCTTCGAGGTGCCTCCATTGTGGACGAGCACCGTATCCTTATGGTTACGGTGATTGAGAGGGTCCAGTCCGCCAAGAGCGGGCTGACCGAAGCCTGCAGCAGCCTGCTGATAGGTTTCGAGGTAAGCGACGCAAAAATCTCAATATAGTCAGTGGCCCCTGAGACACTGTCCGGTGTTTGGAAAGAAAAGCCGGACATAGGGTCGATCCTTACTTGTAGGAAACTAACCAAATTTGTCGGGAATGAATATGCAGGCGTCGCTGCTGTCCGCGGCCTCACATGCTGCCGAAGTCTTCGAACTTAAGAGGAGATTGGAGAAGGCCGAGGAGGAGCTCGGCCAGGTGAAGAGGCAGCTCCAGGAGAATCAAGCTATGTAATAACCCAAGAAGTATTCGGAAAGAGTAGGATGTTATATATTGACCGAAGTGTCTTGATATAAATAGGAGCAACGACCGAGGTCGAGGCCCTGAAAAAGGCCCTAGGCGAAGCCGAGGGGAAGGCCGTCAAGGAGCTGGCTGCCCGTAAGAAGCTCAAGGCCCGGGTCAACGAGGTCCAACAAGAGCTCCACGACGCGTTGAAGAAGTGTGAGACCTTGGAGCGTGACGCGTCGGCTAAAGAGGCCAAACTCTCCAAGGCTCATCAGAGCGTGGAGACGGCCCGGAACGAGGCCCAGGGCGCCCTCCAAGGGGTCCAGGAGGCGAGGAAGATTGCGGCGGGTAAGGCATTCAGTATGCAAAGCAAATATGCGAAGAGGAAGTATCTTTTACTAACCCGAATTCGGAGTTCTCCAGGGGCTTTTGCTGATCTGTCGCGAAGTGTGTCCGACGCCGCGAAGTTCTTCCGAGCCGAAGAAGGGAGCTCCACGGAGAAGCTATTCTAGTCGCAATATCTTGCGCCAGAGCATCCCGTGCCCTTCACCGATCAGCTGAGACAGCTGGTGGAGCTGCATAGGGTGGCCGAGCTAGCCATGAAGGATTTGATAATCCGACTATGGCCAGCCGAAGCTATGCCCGGCAGCTACTTCGGACTCGTGAGGCAGATGGTGAACGCCTGTCCTCGGCTGGACATCGTCAAGCGATCGGCCTGTATTAAAGGTGTTCGTATGGCCTTCGTCCGTTGCAAGATATGGTGGGCGAAGATGAACGCCGTCGAGCTGGCCCGGGGGCCGCCAGAGGGCAAGGAGCACTGCACACCCGAGCGCTATTTTGCGGATGTCCTGGAGGTGTCTCGCCTTGTAGCAATGCAGTGTGGGTAGGACATTATTTTTGAATGAATACATTCGTGTTGCCTTTGCCTTGTATGGTGAAACAAAGTGGGTTTGTAATATAATGATTGTTATGTTTTTAATTTTACCTCCTGTGTGGCCGTGTTTATATGAAATCTGAGGGTTGGCCAGTCGTCGGCTTCTGCCCCCACATAGATAGTACGGAGATGTTCGGGATGGAATCTAAACAATCTTGATCCAATTATATGGTCCTTGAAGGAGTTGTTTAGCGCAACGAACCAGGAAACCAGACTATTCAGCTTTAACGCCCTCAATTAGCCATAGGATTTCGACAATAAAAACGTTGACGCAGCCCCTAGTTTCTGAACTAGAGTGCTATAAGTGTCTGATCGGGAAGTACCGATCCTTCGCGCAACGTGGAAGAAATCTCCAACGATTTGCAACCTCCGAACAGCTGACCGGCTCTCGCTGCATCATGACAGTAGTTTTCGGCTTTCTCTACTGAGGTGCTCCTTTGGATAAACCAGGGCACAATCGTAGTAGTTCTCCCTTTACTACCTTAGCTGATATAGCGGAACGTAAGGTAGCAAGCACAGGAGCCGGGCAACCCAACTATTGACCAAAGACATGATTCGGAGCCAATGCATAAATGCTAAATTCGGGGTGCCGAACTATACTATAAAAAGTGTTTGGACTTTGTTGCCATATTATAGGGCGCCTGGGAGCCCCTGGCAAATATGAAACGTACCAAAGTGTACGGGTGCTAGAAGATAAGTTATTAAAGGAAAACAGAAAGAAAGCAGAGGTGATATCTTGGGCCCTTAAACTTGAGCCACGAATTGTTTTCATTATAATTGGGTTAATGCGTCAAAGCGCATTAATACAAATAGTGTGATAAGCAACCGGCTATTTAACATGCCATGACCAAAGGCGAGTTGCGTGTGGGTCCTGACAATAGGTAGGGTGGTCGTTGAATTGACCTCTAGAGCTTCCCCTACACGTCTTTGCTTCTTGCCATCCTGGTGTTTTTTATCCTTTGATAGGACCGGTAGTCGGGCCATCGAAGAAGGCTTACGTAATATAGACCTGGAAAAGGAAAAAGGAAATATTGACAGTATATGTGTGTCCGGGATCGGTCGAGCCGAACTGTGGATCACAAGCTACCTGTGCCTCCATCGATGCCCATGGGATTTCTAGTGCGTAATTATGCACGCATGGTACGAATGCCACTACCTGATCGGGGCTGGGACGAAGGCCAAATTGCTAGTCGAGCTCTTAATGAGCTGAGCTGTCCTATTGTAGCGTAGTCCGGACCATTTTTACGATGTCCAGGGGCTCGGCAGCCGGATTACGGTTCTGCTTGAGAAGGGCGCTCTGTACTTCTGCTGCTAGGGCGGCGGTGTGCTCCTCTGTGCGGAGGGAGCGTTCAGTGTTTCCGTTGACCGTTATGACGCCGCGTGGACTGGATATCTTAAGCTTAATATAAGCATAGTGCGGGACGGCGTGGAACCGAGCGAATGCAGTCCGTCCGAGCAGTGTGTGATAACCACTGCGGAATGGGACGATGTCGAAGATTAACTCCTCGCTTCGGAAGTTGTCGGGGGATCCAAAGACAACCTCTAGTGTAATTGAGCCCGTACAGCGGGCCTCTACACCTGGAATGACTCCTTTGAAGGTAGTCTTCGTTGGCTTGATTCTTGATGGATTAATGCCCATTTTGCGCACGGTGTCTTGATAGAGTAGATTGAGGCTGCTACCACCATCCATGAGGACTCGCGTTAGGTGGAATCCGTCAATGATTGGGTCCAGGACTAGTGCGGCTGATCCGCCATGTCGGATGCTGGTCGGATGATCCCGGCGATCAAAAGTGATCGGGCATGATGACCATGGGTTGAATTTTGGGGCGTCTGGCTCTATCGCATTAACGTCCCTTAGCACGCGCTTGCGCTCCCTTTTGGGGATGTGTGCAGCATATATCATGTTCACCGTTTTGAATTGAGGGGGGAACTTCTTCTGCCCCCTGAGTTCGATTGCCGGGGCTCTTCGTCATCGTCCTCACTTTGCGATCCCTTTTCCTTGTTCTCGGTGTTTAACTTGCCGGCCTGTTTGAAGACCCAACAATCCCTGTTGGTATGATTGGCTGGTTTGTCTGGGTGCCAATTATCTGGCACGGACAATCGACTATGCAGTCCAAGCTGGATGGTCCCTGACCGTTCCTTTTATACGGCTTTTTCCACTGACCAGACTTGGAGCCGCTGAATCCTGCATTAACTGTAGTGTCATCGGTGTTATCACCAGTGCTTCGGCGCTTGTGTTTGTTACGTCGGAGCTTGCCGTTGCTGTTTTTGACCTCGGAGGGGCCCGCCTGGCTGGCTGTGTTTTTGCTACGAGCCAGCCAATTGTCCTCACCCGCGCAAAAGCGGGTCATGAGTGCCGTGAGGGATGCCATAGATTTGGGCTTTTCTTTGCCGAGATGGCGGGTGAGCCATTCGTCGCGGATGCTACGTTTAAAGGCCGCTAGGGCTTCGGCATCCGGTCAGTCAACGATCTGGTTCTTTTTAGTTAGGAATCTAGTCCAGAATTTCCTGGCTGACCTCGAGGCTGTTGGACTATGTGACTTAAGTCGTCGGCGTCTGGTGGCCGGACGTATGTACCTTGGAAGTTGTCAAGAAAAGCTTCTTCCAAGTCCTCCCAGCTGCCGATGGAATTTTCAGGCAAGCTGTTTAACCAGTGCCGGGCTGGCCCTTTGAGTTTTAGTGGAAGGTATTTGATAGCATGGAGGTCATCTCCGCGGGCCATGTGAATGTGGAGAATAAAATCCTCGATCCATACCGCGGGGTCGGTTGTTCCGTCGTATGATTCAATATTTACTGGTTTGAACCCTTCGGGGAATTCATGGTCCATCACTTCATCAGTGAATCAGAGAGGGTGTGCGGCGCCTCTATATCTGGCTGCATTGCGCCATAGCTTCGATGGAGTTCGTCTGCGGTTATCGGCTCGGGTGTGACTAGGTTTGTCACGCCCGAATAGGTAGCCATCATCGCGTGTCGAGGGATGTCCTCACGATCCATAAATTGATCGGGTATGTCCTGCTTTACTATCCAGGGTATGCCGGAGGTCGTATGTATGACCCCGAGCTATTTCACCTCTATTTTTACGAGGCGGTGGGGCAGGCTGCTGTTCGGCCTGAGTTGCCGCTCTATCCCGACCACGTGGTGGTCGGTCCGTTGCGCTGTCCCTACCGCCTAGTGGTCGATCAGCTGCATTACGCAAGGGAGGTATGGGCTTCGGTGCCTCTTCATCGAACTGGGGTAGCAGCCTTCGCTTTGGGTAGCTTTTGGTTGGGCATCTGAGGCCGTATTCTTCGGCTGCCAGGACATCAGTCCATCTCTCGACGAGCAGATCTTGGTCAGCTTGAAGCTGCTGCTGTTTCTTTTTTAGGCTCCGTGCCGTTGCTATTAGCTGGCGCTTGAAGCGCTCCTGCTCGAGAGGTTCCTCAGGCACGATGAAATCTTCATTGCCGAGGCTTTCCTCATCCTCGGAGAGTGGATGGTAACTACCGTCCTCCGAGTCGTTGGGCCTGGCCTGTTCGTCGGGGCTAGCCTGCCCGTTTTCTTGCTCCTCCTGTTCGGATGTTACCTCAGCGAGGTCTTCATTGTTTTCGGCATCGTCCGGAGTATTATTTTCACCGGTACCAGCATTGCTGTCTTTGGAATGACGTGACTTAGAGCGGCGCCGAGGACGCCGGCGTTTTTGCTATGTCTCAGGAGGTTTATTCTCGACTGTATTTTCTTTGTCATCGTCGTTGGTTGTTTTGGGTGTATCCACCATGTACACATCGTACGAAGAAGTGGCCCTCTAGCATCCAGTATATGGCGGATTTGGGTCTTGCTCTTCCTCGGCATCGTCGTCCATACCGTCGATGTCTTCGGAGCCGTAATCAAGCGTGTCGGTTAAATCCTCGACTGTGGCTATGAAGTGGGTGGCGGGTGGGAAGCAAGATTCTCCTTCATCAGCCCCTAGTTCAAACCGAACATAGTTCGGCAGTGAGTGCCCCGCCAAGGACAGGATCTTTAATGATTTCAGCACATCGCCCAAGGGCGAGTGCTGGAAGATGTCTGCGGCGCTGAACTCAAAGATCGATAAACGATCAAGTTTTGTATCCGTGGACTCGCATGGTTCAGAACATATACCTAGAGAAGAGTCCGGAGTTCCGGTGACACGAGCATTGCGTGAGATTAAGTCCATGTGCAGCTCCAACGCCGGAGAATCTGTGGCCTCCGTGGTGGGGTTGAACCTCCAATCCTTGGATGCCGAAGTGTGCTCTGGATCTAAGGCCGGAGTGGTCGCAGGAGCTATCTCCTGGATGCAGTCTGGCGACAGATTTAGGTCATGTCCGTTAAGGTGACCGGGAGCGGTCGCCGCGGTCTCGAGTCCGGCGAAGATCAAATCTCCATGGATGTCCGCATCATAGTTCAAACTCCCAAATCTGACCTGATGGCCAGGGGCGTAGCTATCGATCTGCTCCAGGTGGCCAAACGAGTTGGCCCGCAGTGCGAAGCCGCCGAACATGAAGATCTGTCCGGGGAGGAAGGTTTCTCCTTGGACAGCGTCGCTATCGACGATTGAAGGGGCCATTGAACCTTTCGTCAACGGCATAGCGGAACTCTCAATGAAAGCACCATTGTCGGTTTCAAAACCGGCGGATCTAGGGTAGGGGGTCCCGAACTGTGTGTCTAAGGTCGATGGTAACAGGAGACAGGGGACAGGATGTTTACCCAGGTTCGGGCCCTCTCTATGGAGGTAATACCCTACTTCCTGCTTGATTGATCTTCATGGATATGAGTATTACAAGAGTTGATCTACCACGAGATCGTAATGGCTAAACCCTAGAAGTCTTGCCTGTATGACTATGGTAATGAGTATCTGTCCTTTCCGGACTAAGTCCTTCGGTTTATATAGGCACCGGGAGGATCTAGGGTTACACAAGGTCGGTTACAAAGGAAAGGAATCTACATATTCGGTCGCCAAGCTTGCCTTCCACGCCAAGGAGAGTCCCATCCGGACACGGGTGCAGTCTTCGGTCTTCGCATCTTCACAGCCCATCAGTCCGGCCCATGGCTAACAGGCCGGACGTCCGAGGACCCCTTAGTCTAGGACTCCCTCAGGGGGGTGGAGAGGTGACCGGCCCAAGGGGAGGGCATGCCAAGGGGGGAGTCCTACTTGGACTCCCGGTCCAAGTAGTATTCGGCCCCTCCTTTCCTTTCCGGAGAAGGGGGAATGGGAAAGAGGTGGAGGAGAAGAAGGAAAGGGGGGCCGCCCCCCCAACCCTAGTCCAATTCGGTTTCGGCTTAGAGGGGGGTGCGCGCCTCCACCTGGACGCCGCCTCCTCTCTCCACTTGGGCACATGAAGGCCCATTAACTCCCCCAGGGGGGTTCCGGTAACCCCCGGTACTCCGGAAAATGTCCGAACCTTTCCGAAACCATTCGGTGTCCAAACATAACCTTCCAATATATAAATATTTACATCTCGACCATTTTGAGACTCCTCGTCATGTTTGTGATCTCATCCGGGACCCCGAACAAACTTCGGTTAATCAAATCGCATAACTCATAATACAAATCGTCATCGAATGTTATGCGTGCGGACCCTACGGGTTTTAGAACTATGTAGACATGACCGAGACACATCTCCGGTCAATAACCAATAGTGGAACCTGGATGCTCATATTGTCTCCTACATATTCCACAAAGATCTTTATCAGTCAGACCGCATAACAACATACGTCGTTCCCTTTGTCATCGGTATGTTACTTGCCCGAGATTCGATCATCGGTATCATCATACCTATTTCAATCTCGTTACCGGCAAGTCTATTTACTCATTCCGTAATGCATCATCCCGCAACTAACTCATTAGTCACATTGCTTGCAAGGCTTATAGTGATGAGCATTACCGAGAGGGCCCAGAGATACCTCTTCGATACTCGGAGTGACAAATCCTAATCTTGATCTATGCCAACTCAACAAACACCATCGGTTACACCTATAGAGCATCTTTATACTCACCCAGTTACATTGGGACATTTGATAGCACACAAAGTGTTCCTCCGGTACTCGGGAGTTGCATAATCTCATAGTCAGAGGAACATGTATAAGTCATGATGAAAGCAATAGGAATAAAACTAACCGATCATTAATGCTAAGTTAACAGATGTGTCTTGTCCATCACATCATTTTCTAATGATGTGATCCCGTTCATCAAATGACAACACATGTCTATGGTTAGGAAACTTAACCATCTTTGATTAACGAGCTAGTCTAGTAGAGGCATACTAGGGACACTTTGTTTGTCTATGTATTCACTCATGTACTAAGTTTCCGGTTAATACAATTCTAGCATGAATAATAAACATTTGTCATGATATAAGGAAATATAAATAACAACTTTATTATTGCCTCTAGGGCATATTTCCTTCAGTCTCCCACTTGCACTAGAGTCAATAATCTAGATTACACTGTAATGATTCTAACACCCATAGAGTCTTGGTGCTGATCATGTTTTGCTCGTGAGAGAGGCTTAGTCAACGGGTCTGCAACGGGTTCGTATGTATCTTGCAAATCCCTATGTCTCCCTCCTTGACTTGATCGCGGATGGAATTGAAGCGTCTCTTGATGTGCTTGGTTCTCTTGTGAAATCTGGATTCCTTTGCCAAGGCAATTGCACCAGTATTGTCATAAAAGATTTTCATTGGACCCGATGCACTAGGTATGACACCTAGATCGGATATGAACTCCTTCATCTAGACTCCTTCATTTGCTTCTTCCGAAGCAGCTATGTACTCCACTTCACACGTAGATCCCGCCATGACGCTCTGCTTGGAACTGCACCAACTGACCACTCCACCATTCAATATAAATATGTATCCTGTTTGTGACTTAGAGTCATCCGGATCTGTGTCAAAGCTTGCATAGAGGTAACCATTTACGACGAGCTCTTTGTCACCTCCATAAACGAGAAACATATCCTTAGTCCTTTTCAGGTATTTCAGGATGTTCTTGACTGCTGTCCAGTGATCCACTCCTGGATTACTTTGGTACCTCCCTGCTAAACTAATAGCAAAGCACACATCAGGTCTGGTACACAGCATTGCATACATGATAGACCCTATGGCTAAGGCATAGTGAATGACTTTCATTTTCTCTCTATCTTCTGCAGTGCTCGGGCATTGAGTCTCACTCAACTTCACACCTTCTAACACAGGCAAGAACCCTTTCTTTGACTGATCCATTTTGAACTTCTTCAAAACTTTATCAAGGTATGCGCTTTGTGAAAGTCCAATTAAGCGTCTTGATCTATCTCTATAGATCTTGATACCCAATATATAAGCAGCTTCACCGAGGTCTTTCATTGAAAAATTCTTATTCAAGTATCCTTATATGCTATTCAGAAATTCAGTATCATTTCCAATTAACAATATGTCATCCACATATGATATTAGAAATGCTACAGAGCTCCCACTCACTTTCTTGTAAATACAGGCTTGTCCAAAATTCTGTATAAAACCATATGCTTTGATCACACTATCAAAGCGTATATTCCAACTCCAAGAGGCTTGCACCAGACCATTAATGGATCGTTGGAGCTTGCACACTTTGTTAGCACCTTTAGGATCGACAAAACCTTTTGGTTGCATCATATACAACTCTTCTTTAAGATATCCATTAAGGAATGCAGTTTTGACATCCATTTGCCAAATTTCATAATCATAAAATGCGGCAATTGCTAACATGATTTAGAAAGACTTAGCATCGCTACGGGTGAGAAGGTCTCATCGTAGTCAACTCCTTGAACTTGTCGAAAACCTTTCCAACAAGTCGAGCTTTGTAGACAGTAACATTACCATCAGCGTCAGTCTTCTTCTTGAAGATACATTTATTCTCTATGGCTTGCCAATCATCGGGAAAGTCAACCAAAGTCCACACTTTGTTCTCATACATGGATCCCATCTCAGATTTCAAGGCCTCAAGCCATTTCGCAGAATCTGGGCTCATCATCGCTTCCTCATAGTTCGTAGGTTCGTCATAGTCAAGTAACATGACCTCCAGAACAGAATTACCGTACCACTCTGGTGCGGATTGATGTCTACTACGCAACCTTCTTCTTGTAGACGTTGTTGGACCTCCAAGTGTAGAGGTTTGTAGGATAGTAGAAAATTTCCCTCAAGTGGATGACCTAAGGTTTATCAATCCGTGGGATGCGTAGCATGAAGATGGTCTCTCTCAAACAACCCTGCAACCAAATAACAAAGAGTCTCTTGTGTCCCAAAACACCCAATACAATGGTAAATTGTATAGGTGCACTAGTTCGACGAAGAGATGGTGATACAAGTGCAATATGGATGGTAGATATGGGTATTTGTAATCTGAAAATATAAAACAGCAAGGTAACTAATGATAAAAGTGAGCACAAACGGTATTGCAATGCTAGGAAACAAGGCCTAGGGTTCATACTTTCACTAGTGCAAGTTCTCTCAACAATAATAACATAATTGGATCATATAACTATCCCTCAACATGCAACAAAGAGTCACTCCAAAGCCACTAATAGCGGAGAACAAACGAATAGATTATTGTAGGGTACGAAACCACCTCAAAGTTATCCTTTCTGATCGATCTATTCAAGAGTCCATAGTAAAATAACACGAAGCTATTCTTTCCGTTCGATCTATCATAGAATTCGTACTAGAATAACACCTTACGACACATATCAACCAAAACCCTAATGTCACCTAGATACTCCAATGTCACCTCAAGTATCCGTGGGTAAGATTATACGATATGCATCACACAATCTCAGATTCATCTATTCAACCAACACAAAGAACTTCAAAGAGTGCCCCAAAGTTTCTACCGGAGAGTCAAGATGAAAACGTGTGCCAACCCCTATGCATAAGTTCACAAGGTCACTGAACCCGCAAGTTGACCACCAAAACATACATCAAGTAGATCACGTGAATATCCCATTGTCACCACAGATAAGCACATGCAAGACATACATCAAGTGTTCTCAAATCCTTAAAGACTCAATCCGATAAGATAACTTCAAAGGGAAAACTCAATCCATTACAAGAGAGTAGAGGGGGAGAAACATCATAAGATCCAACTATAATAGCAAAGCTCGCGATACATCAAGATCGTGCCAAATCAAGAACACAAGAGAGAGAGAGAGAGAGAGAGAGAGAGATCAAACACATAGCTACTGGTACATACCCTCAGCCCCGAGGGTGAACTACTCCCTCCTCGTCATGGAGATCGCCGGGATGATGAAGATGGCCACCCGTGAGGGATCCCCCCTCTGACAGGGTGCTGGAACAGGGTCCCGATTGGTTTTTGGTGGCTACAGAGGCTTGCGGCGGGAACAGAAGTTTGGGTATATATAAAAGGTGTTGGTGTCGGGCACAAGTCAGGGGGGGTCCACGAGGCGGCCACGAGGTAGGGGGCGAGCCCAGGGGGGTGGGCGCGCCCCCAGCCTCGTGGTGGCCTCGGGACTCTTCTAGTCCATCTCCGGTACTCCATGGGCTTCTTCTGGTCCAAAAACAATCTCCGTGAAATTTCAGGTCAATTGGACTCCGTTTGGTATTCCTTTTCTGCGATACTCAAAAACAAGGAAAAGACAGAAACTGGCACTGGCTCTGGGTTAATAGGTTAGTCCCAAAAACATATAAAATAGCATATAAATGCATATAAAACATCCTAGATGGATAATATAATAGCATGGAACAATAAAAAATTATATATACGTTGGAGACGTATCAGCATCCCCAAGCTTAATTCCTGCTCGTCCTCGAGTAGGTAAATGATAAAAAGAGAATGTTTGATGTGGAATGCTACCTAACATAATTTTCAATGTAATTTTCCTTATTGTGGCATGAATGTTCAGATTCGAAAGATTCAAGACAAAAGTTTAATATTGACATAAAAATAATAATACTTCAAGCATACTGACCAAGCAATTATGTCTTCTCAAAATAACATAGACAAATAAAGCTCATCCCTACAAAATCATATAGTTTGGCCATGCTTCCTTTTCGTCACACAAAATGCTCCCATCATGCACAACCCCGATACAAGCCAAGCAATTGTTTCATACTTAGCCTTTTCAAACTCTTTCAACTTTCACGCAATATATGAGCGCAAGCCATGGACATAGCACTATAGGTGGAAGACAATATGATGATGGAGGTTGTGTGGAGAAGACAAAAAGGGAGAAAGTCTCACATCGACGCGGCTAATCAACGGGCTATGGATATGCCCATCAATTGATGTCAATGCGAGGAGTAGGGATTGCCATGAAACGGATGCACTAGAGCTATAAATGTATGAAAGCTCAACAAAAGAAACTAAGTGGGTGTACATCCAACTTGCTTGCTCACGAAGACCTAGGGCATTTTGACGAAGCCCGTCGTTGGAATATACAAGCCAAGTTCTATAATGAAAAAATCCCACTAGTATATGATAGTGACAAAATAAGAGACTCTCTATCATGAAGATCATGGTGCTAGTTTGAAGCACAAGTGTGGAAAAAGGATAGTAACATTGTCCCTTCTCTCTTTTCCTCTCATTTTTTGGGCCTTTCTTATTTTTGGCCTTTTTTTGGCCTTTCTCTTTTATTATTTGGCCTTTCTCTTTTTTTCCTCACACGGGACAATGCTCTAATAATGATTATCATCACACATCTATTTATTTACAACTCAAGGATTACAACTCGATACTAGAACAAAATATGACTCTATATGAGTGCCTTCGGCGGTGTACCGGGATAGGCAATGAATCAAGAGTGACATGTATGAAAAATTATGCATGGTGGCCTTGCCACAAATACGATGTCAACTACATGATCATGCAAGGCAATATGACAATGATGAAGCGTATTATAATAAACGGAACAGTGGAAAGTTGCATGGCAATATATCTCGGAATGGCTATGGAAATGCCATAATAGGTAGGTATGGTGGCTGTTTTGAGGAAGATATAAAGAGGTTTATGTGTGATAGAGCGTATCATATCACGGGGTTTGGATGCACCGGCGAAGTTTGCACCAACTCTCAAGGCGAGAAAGGGCAATGCATGGTACCGAAGAGGCTAGCAATGATGGAAGGGTGAGAGTGCGTATAATCCATGGACTCAACATTAGTCATAAAGAACTCACATACTTATTGCAAAAATCTACAAGTCATCAAAACCAAGCACTACGCGCATGCTCCTAGGGGGATAGATTGGTAGGAAAAGACCATCGCTCGTCCCCGACCGCCACTCATAAGGAGGACAATCAAAGAAACACCTCATGCTTCAAATTTGTTACACAACGGTTACCATACGTGCATGCTACGGGACTTGCAAACTCCAACACAAGTATTTATCAAATTCACAATTACTCAACTAGCACGACTCTAATAACATGAGAGAGAGAGAGAGATCAAACACATAGCTACTGGTACATACCCTCAACCCCGAGGGTGAACTACTCCCTCCTCGTCATGGAGATCGCCGGGATGATGAAGATGGCCACCGGTGAGGGATCCCCCTCCGACAAGGTGCCGGAACAGGGTCCCGATTGGCTTTCGGTGGCTACAGAAGCTTGCGGCGGCGGAACTCCCGATCTAGGTTATTTTCTGGAAGTTTGGGTATATATAAGAGGTGTTGTCGTCGGGAACAAGTCAGGGGGGTCCACGAGGCGGCCACGAGGTAGGGGTGCGCGCCCATGGGGGTGGGACGCACCCCCCACCCTCGTGGTGGCCTCGGGACTCTTCTGGTCCATCTCCGGTATACCGCGGGCTTCTTCTGGTCCAAAAACAATCTCCGTGAAATTTCAGGTCAATTGGACTCCGTTTGGTATTCCTTTTCTGCGATACTCAAAAATAAGGAAAAAACAGAAACTGGCACTGGGCTATGGGTTAATAGGTTAGTCCCAAAAATCATATAAAATAGCATATAAATGCATATATAACATCCTAGATGGATAATATATTAGCATGGAACAATCAAAAATTATAGATACGTTGAAGACGTATCACGGATCTTACTCTGGTTGACCTACGAGGTTCAATAGTAACTTGATCAGAAGTTTCATGATCATCATCATTAGCTTCCTTACTAATTGGTGTAGGAATCACTGGGACTGATTTCTGTGATGAACTACTTTCCAATAAGGGAGCAGGTACAATTACCTCATCAAGTTCTACTTTCCTCCTACTCACTTCTTTCGAGAGAAACTCCTTCTCTAGAAAGGATCCATTCTTAGCAACGGATATCTTGCCTTCGGATCAGTGACAGAAGGTGTACCTGATAACCCACAAGTATAGGGGATCGCAACAATTTTCGAGGGTAGAGTATTCAACCCAAATTTATTGATTCGACACAAGGGCAGCCAAAGAATAATCTCAAGTATTTGCAGTTGAGTTGTCAATTCCACCACACCTGGATAACTTAATATCTGCAACAAAGGATTTAGTAGCAAAGTAGTATGGAAGTAATGGTAACGGTGATAAAAGTAACAATAGTAGTTTTGTAGTAATTGTAACAGTGGCAACAGTAAAGTAACTAAGCAAAGAGCAATATGTGAAAAGCTCATAGGCATTGGATTGGTGATGGAGAATTATGTCGGATGCGATTCTTCATGCAATAGTTATAACATAGGGTGACACAGAACTAGCTCCAGTTCATCAATGTAATGAAGGCATGTATTCCGAATATAGTCATACGTGCTTATGGAAAAGAACTTGCATGACATCTTTTGTCCTACCCTCCCGTGTCAGTGGGGTCCTATTGGAAACTAAGGGATATTAAGGCCTCCTTTTAATAGAGTACTGGACCAAAGCATTAACACTTAGTGAATACATGAAATCCTCAAACTATGTTCATCACCGGTAAGTATCATGATTATTGTCACTTCGGGGTTAACGGATCATAACACATAATAGGTGACTATACACTTGCAAGATAGGATCAAGAACTCACATATATTCATGAGAACATAATAGGTTCAGATCTGAAATCATGGCACTCGGGCCCTACTGACAAGCATTAAGCGTAGCAAAGTCATAGCAACATCAATCTCGGAACATAGTGGATACTAGGGATCAAACCCTAACAAAACTAACTCGATTTGATAAATCTCATCCAACCCATTACCGTCCAGCAAGCCTATGATGGAATTACTCACGCAAGGCGGTGAGCATCATGAAATTGGTGATGGAGGAAGGTTGATGATGACGACAACAACGGATTCCCCTCTCCGGAGCCCCGAACGGACTCCAGATCAGCCCTCCCGAGAGAGATTAGGGCTTGGCGGCGGCTCCGTATCGTAAAACGCAAAGAATCCTTCTCTCTGGTTTTTTTTCTCCCCGAACGTGAATATATAGAGTTGGAGTTGAGGTCGGTGGAGCACCAGGGCGCCTAGGGGGGTAGGCACGCCCCCACCCTCGTGGACAGGGTGTGGGCCCCCTGGTATTGATTCTTGCGCCAGTATTTTTTATTCATTCCAAAAATATTCTTCGTGATGTTTCAGGTCATTACGAGAACTTTTATTTCTGCACAAAAATAACACCATGGCAATTCTGCTGAAAACAACGTCAGTCCGGGTTAGTTCCATTCAAATCATGCAAGTTAGAGT
This sequence comes from Triticum aestivum, assembly GCF_018294505.1. Taxonomy (NCBI): domain Eukaryota; kingdom Viridiplantae; phylum Streptophyta; class Magnoliopsida; order Poales; family Poaceae; genus Triticum; species Triticum aestivum. Next base: position 187,857,230 of record NC_057799.1, read on the forward strand.
CCAAAACAAGGGCAAAATTGTTTGGAAAAGTAGATACGATGGAGACGTATCAACACCCCCAAGCTTAAACCTTTGCTTGTCCTCAAAGAATTCAGTGGATAAACTGAAAGTGATAAAGAAAAACTTTTACAAACTCTATTTGCTCTTGTTGTTGCAAATATGTAAAGCCAGCATTCAAGTTTTCAGCAAAGATTATGAACTAACCATATTCACAATAACATTTAGGTCTCATGTTTACTCATATCAATGGCATAATCAACTAGCGAGCAATAATAATTAATCTCGGATGACAACACTTTCTCAAAACAATCATAATATGATATAGCAAGATGGTATCTCGCTAGCCCTTTCTAAGACCGCAAAACATAAATGTAGAGCACCTTTGAAGATCAAGGACTGACTAAACATTGTAATTCATGGTAAAAGAGATCCATTCATAGTCATACTCAATATAAATTAATAGTAATGGATGCAAATGACAGCGGTGCTCTCCAACTGGTGATTTTTAACAAGAGGAGGATGACTCAACATAAAAGTAAATAGATAGGCCCTTCGCAGAGGGAAGCAGGGATTTGTAGAGGTGCCAGAGCTCGATTTTGAAATAGAGATAAATAATATTTTTAGTGGCATACTTTCATTGTCAACATAACAACCGAGAGATCTCGATATCTTCATTGCTACACACATTATAGGCGGTTCCCAAGCAGAATGGTAAAGTTTATACTCCAACTAACAACAGTCCTAGGGGAGTTTTGTTTGCAATTATTTTGATTTGGTTTGAGCATGGGACTGGGCATCCCGGTGACCAGCCATTTTCTCGTGAGTGAGGAGCGGAGTCCACTCCTCTTGAGAATAACCCGCCTAGCATGGAAGATACAGACATCCCTAGTTGATACATGAGCTATTCGAGCATACAAAACAGAATTTCATTTGAAGGTTTAGAGTTTGGCACATACAAATTTACTTGAAACGGCAAGTAGATACCGCATATAGGAAGGTATGGTGGACTCATATGGAATAACTTTAGGGTTTATGGAAGTGGATGCACAAGTAGTATTCCCGCTTAGTACAAGTGAAGGCTAGAAAAAGACTGGTAAGCGACCAGCTAGAGAGCGACAACAGTCATGAACATGCATTAAAATTAATCAACACTGTGTGCAAGCATGAGTAGGATATAATTCACCATGAACATAAATATCGTGGAGGCTATGTTGATTTTGTTTCAGCTACATGGGTGAACATGTGCCAAGTCGAGCCACTCGAATCATTCAAAGGAGGATACCGCCCTATCATACCACATCAAAACCATTTTAATAGCATGTTGGCACGCAAGGTAAACCATTATAAACTCCTAGCTAATTAAGCATGGCAGAAGCAACTATAATCTCTAATTGTCATTGCAAATATGTTTCATTCAAAATAGGCTGAATCAGGAATGATGAACTAATCATATTTACAAAAACAAGAGAGGTCGAGTTCATACCAGCTTCTCTCATCTCAATCGATCCATCATATATCATCATTATTGCCTTTCACTTGCACGACCGAACGGTTTGGATAATAATAATGGTGCATGTGCATTGGACTAAGCTAGAATCTGCAAGCATTTAATTCAAGGGAGAAGACAAGGTAATATGGGCTCTTGGTTAAATCAACAATAATGCATATAAGAGCCACTTCAACATTTTCATCAGGGTCTTCTCCTCTCGACCCCCAAAGACAAGAAAAGAAATAAAACTATTTACACGGGAAAGCTCCCAACAAGCAAAAGAAGAACGAGAAATCTTTTTGGGTTTTCTTTTTAATTATCACTACTACAGGCATGGAAAGTAAACTAGCTAAAAGCTACAACTAAATTTTTTGGTTTTTCTTAAGGTTTTCAAACACACAAGAAGAAGGCAAGAAAAGAAAACAAACTAGCATGGATAGTAGAATGAGAAAGTATGAGCACCGACAACTAGAATGGGTGTGTGAACATGAATGTAATGTCGGTGAGTAATGCATACTCCCCCAAGCTTAGGCTTTTGGCCTAAGTTTGTCTATGGCCACGGCTGGCCTGGCGGATATCCAAAGTTGTAGCTGGGGTCGTACTGAGATGCAGCGGCTATTGCCTAATGAGCTGCAGCTTGGAGGCGAGCTGCCTCCGACCTCCTCTCATACTCGTTCGCCTCCTCCCTGGTTATAACAAGTCTCCTTTTTGCCTGAAAGGCAAAGAAAGTAGGAGCAGGGAGAGTAATATGGACAGCACGACGTCTATCAAAGATTAGTCGGTACTAGAGAGACTGTTCATTCCTCTCAACAAACTGATGACGAACCATAGCATTAAAATCTAGATAAGCAGGAGGCAACTCCATATCTTTTTCACGAATGGGTACCTCAAGAAAATTAGCTAAACGGGTTGCATAAATTCCAGAAAATAAATCTCCGCTAATACTGTTGTGATGCAACCTTCGTGCAACAATAGCTCCCAAGTTATATTGTCTATCTCCTAATACAGCACTCTTGAGAACACTAAGATTGGAAACACACATGTGACATGCCTCGTCCTTACCGTTTATACATCTACCTATAAAGAGAGCAAAATAATGTATGGCAGGAAAATAGATGCTCCCTATGGTAGCTTGCGTGATTTGTCTAGATTCCCCCAGATTTATACTAGCAAGAAAGTCTGTAAATTCAGATTTGCGAGGTTCACTAGCAGTACCCCATTGCGGTAGTTTACAAGCAGTATTAAAATCTTCTAAGTCCATGGTATAAGATTTATCATAGAGATCAAATAGGACAGTGTGAGAATTGCGCGAGGATGTAAATTTTAACCTTCTCACAAAGGAATAAGTTAGGAGGTAATATTGGGAGCACTTATCTGACATGAAGCCCTCGAGTTCAGCATTACGCACCTATGCATCAAATTCCTCCTTAATTCCTGCTTGGGCCATAAAACCTTCTGACGGCCATTCACAAGGCCGCACTTGAGCTTCTCTTGGTAGTTCATGGTCCGGCTCACGTATTGCGGGCCTGAGTTCCTGCTTCCTTGAAGAACCACCTTGGTACATTTTCCTAAACACATTTCTTCCTCTGAAAAATTTCTGAAATTTTTAGTAACTCAAAATAAAAGTGAACCAAACTCAACAAAATTGATAGCAACTACTCCCACAAGTGCCTAGAGACTATATCATGCATTAGAACTACTTGGGATCAAATCAATTTGACATGCAAGCTCAAGAATAGGGTCACCTAAGCAGCAAAAATTTGCAATAAATAAAGCACTAGAACAAAAACTAATTGGACCATTCGAGGAGTCACATACCGAAGAACAATCCCCAAAGCAGTTTTGTGAGTGGAGCTTTGAGCAAGGAGATCGAAAATTGCAGAAAAACAAGCTAGAACACGAGTTTGAGTTGTGTGGTGATTTTTTCTGGAGGAAGACGAAGTGTGTGGGTGCTGGAATAAGTGGAGGGGGCCACATGGGGCCCACAAGGCAGGGGGGCGCGCCTAGGGGGTTAGGGCGTGCCCTGCACCCTTGTGGTAGGTGGTTGCCCCCTCTGGTGTGTTCTCAGTGCCAGATATTCTTAAATATTCTAGAAAAAATCATATTTCAATTTCAGGGCATTTGGAGAACTTATATTTTCGGGGTATTTTTTATTGCACGAATAATTCAGAAAACGGACAGAAAATACTATTATTTACTTTATTTAATCTAAATAACAGAAAATTAAAGGAGGGTACAGAGAGTTGTGCTTTCTAACTTCATCCATTTCATGCTCATCAAAAGGAATCCACTAACAAGGTTGATCAAGTCTTGTTAACAAACCCATTCCGAATCGCACGAAATCGGAGAATTTTCGAATAACACTAGGTTACCTCAACAGGGATATGCACTTCCCCGATAATAAGAATATCATATTTCTTTTTGACAGTAGGAAGAGGAAATTCAAAACCTCCAATAATAATCGATGGAATTTTTCCAATAGAATTGATACTGTGGACTTGAGGTTGTTTCCTCGGAAAGTGTACCGTATGCTCATTACCATTAACATGGAAAGTGACATTGCCTTTGTTGCAATCAATAACAGCCCTTGCATTATTCAAAAAGGGTCTATCAAGGATAATCGACATACTATCGTCCTCGGGAATATCAAGAATGACAAAGTCCGTTAAGATAATAATGTTTGCAACCACAACAGGCACATCCTCACAAATACCGACAGGTATAGCGGTTGATTTATCGGCCATTTGCAAAGATATTTCAGTAGGTGTCAACTTATTCAAATCAAGTCTACGATATAAACAGAGAGGCATAACACTAACACCGTCTCCAAGATCACATAAAGCAGTTTTAACATAGTTTCTTTTAATGGAGCATGGTATAGTTGGTACTCCTGGATCTCCTAGTTTCTTAGGTATTCCACCTTTAAAAGTATAATTAGCAAGCATGGTGGAAATTTCAGCTTCTGGTATCTTTCTTTTATTAGTAACAATGTCTTTCATGTACTTAGCATAAGGATTCATTTTAAGCATATCAGTCAAACGCATACGCAAAAAGATAGGTCTAATCATTTCAGCAAAGCGCTCAAAATCCTCATCATCCTTTTTCTTGGATGGTTTAGGAAGAAATGGCATGGGTTTCAGAACCCATGGTTCTCTTTCTTTACCGTGCTTCCTAGCAATGAAGTCTCTCTTATCATAACGTTGATTCTTTGATTGTGGGTTATCAAGATCAACAGCAAGTTCAATCTCTACATCATTGTTATCGCTAGGTTGAGCATCATCATTAACATTATCACTAGGTTCATGTTCATCACCAGATTGTGTTTCAGCATCAGAAATAGAAGTATCATTGGGATTCTCAGGTGTGTCAACAACAGGTTCACTAGAAGCATGCAAAGTCCTATCATTTTTATTTTTCTTTCTCATAGAAGGACTAGGTGCATCAGCATTAATTCTCTGAGAATCTTGCTCAATTCTCTTAGGGTGGCCCTCAGGATACAAAGGTTCCTGAGTCATTTTACCCCCTCTAGTCATAACTCTAATAGCGTTATCATTGTTCTTATTATTTAATTCATTGAGCAAATCATTTTGAGCTTTAAGCACCTGCTCTACTTTAGTGGTAATCATAGAGGCATGTTTACTAATAAGTTTAAGTTCACCTTTAACTCTAGACATATAATCACTCAACTGTTCAATCATATAAGCATTACGTTTCAATCGTCTACTAACATAAGCATTGAAGTTTTCTTGTTTAACAATAAAATTATCAAACTCGTCTAAGCATTGGCTAGCAGACTTATAACAAGGAATATCACCATCATCAAATCTATAGAGAGAATTTACCTTTACTACCTGTGTCGGGTTATCAAGACCATGTATTTCTTCGATAGGTGGTAAATGCTTAACATCTTCAGCTTTAATACCTTTTTCTTTTATAGATTTCTTTGACTCTTGCATATCTTCAGGACTGAAAAATAGAATACCCCTTTTCTTCGGAGTTGTCTTAGGAGTTGGTTTAGGAAGTTTCCAATTATTTTCATTACTTAACATATTATACAATAGAAATTCAGCTTGATCAACAGTTCTTTCCCTGAAAACACAACCAGCACAACTATCGAGGTGGTCTCTGGAAGCATCGGTTAGTCCATTATAAAAGATATCAAGTATTTCATTTTTCTTGAGAGGATGATCAGGCAAAGCATTAAGTAATTGGAGAAGCCTCCCCCAAGCTCGTGGGAGACTCTCTTCTTCAATTTGCACAAAATTATATATTTCCCTTAAAGCAGCTTGTTTCTTATGAGCAGGGAAATATTTAGCAGAGAAGTAATAAATCATATCCTGGGGACTACGCACACAACCAGGATCAAGAGAATTAAATGATGTTTTAGCATCACCCATTAATGAGAACGGAAATAATTTAAGGATATAGTAGTAGCGAGTTTTCTCATCATTAGTGAATAGGGTGGCTATATCATTTATTTTAGTAAGATGTGCCACAACAGTTTCAGATTCATAACCATGAAAAGGATCAGATTCAACCAAAGTAATTATCTTAGGATCGACAGAGAAATCATAATCCTTATCAGTAATACAGATAGGCGAAGTAGCAAAAGCAGGGTCATATTTCATTCTAGCATTCAAAGATTTTTCTTTCAGCTTAGCTAATAATTTCTTAAGATCATATCTATCATTGCAAGCAAGAAAGTCTCTAGCAGTTTCTTCATCCATAACATGACCCTCAGGCACAACAGGCAATTCATATCTAGGGGAGAATCTTCATCATCACTTTCATCAATATTATTAGTTTCAATAATTTCATTCTCTCTAGCCCTAGCAAGTTGTTCATCAAGAAATTCACCTAGTGGCACAGTAGTATCAAGCATAGAAGTAGTTTCATCATAAGTATCATGCATAGCAGAAGTGGCATCATCAATAACATGCGACATATCAGAATTAATAGCAGAAGCAGGTTTAGGTGTCGCAAGTTTACTCAAAACAGAAGGAGAATCAAGTGCAGAGCTAGATGGCAGTTCCTTACCTCCCCTCGTACTTGAGGGAAAAATCTTAGTTCTTTTGTCTTTCAAGTTCCTCATAGTGATCAACATATATAAATCCCAAGTGACCCAAAGAATAGAGCTATGCTCCCGGCAACGGCGCCAGAAAATAGTCTTGATAACCCACAAGTATAGGGGATCGCAACAGTTTTTGAGGGTAGAGTATTCAACCCAAATTTATTGATTCGACACAAGGGGAGCCAAAGAATATTCTCAAGTATTAGAAGTTGAGTTGTCAATTCAACCACACCTGGATAACTTAATATCTGCAGCAAAGTATTTAGTAGCAAAGTAGTATGGAAGTAACGGTAACAGTGATAAAAGTAATAGTAGTAGTTTTGTAGTAATTGTAACAGTGGCAACGGTAAAGTAACTAAGCAAAGAGCAATATGTGAAAAGCTCGTAGGCATTGGATCGGTGATGGATAATTATGTCGGATGCGATTCTTCATGCAATAGTTATAACATAGGGTGACACAGAACTAGCTCCAGTTCAGCAATGTAATGTAGGCATGTATTCTGAATATAGTCATACGTGCTTATGGAAAAGAACTTGCATGGCATCTTTTGTCCTACCCTCCTGTGGCAGTGGGGTCATATTGGAAACTAAGGGATATTAAGGCCTCCTTTTAATAGAGTACCGAACGAAAGCATTAACACTTAGTGAATACATGAACTCCTCAAACTACGGTCATCACCGGTAAGTATCCCGATTATTGTCACTTCGGGGTTAATGGATCTTAACACATAATAGGTGACTATAGACTTGCAAGATAGGATCAAGAACTCACATATTCATGAAAACATAATAGTTTCAGATCTGAAATCATGGCACTCAGGCCCTAGTGACAAGCATTAAGCATAGCAACATCAGTCCCAGAACATAGTGGATACTAGGGATCAAACCCTAACAAAACTAACTAGATTACATGATAAATCTCATCCGACCCATCACCGTCCAGCAAGCCTATGATGGAATTACTCACGCACGGCGGTGAGCATCATGAAATTAGTGATGGAGGAAGGTTGATGATGACGACGGCGACGGATTCCCCTCTCCGGAGCCCCGAACGGACTCCAAATCAGCCCTCCCGAGAGAGATTAGGGCTTGGCGGCGGCTCCGTATCGTAAAACGCGATGAATCCTTCTCTCTGTTTTTTTCTCCCCGAACATGAATATATAGAGTTGGAGTTGAGGTCGGTGGAGCACCAGGGGGCCCACGAGGCAGGGGCGCGCCCAGGGGGGATAGGCGCGCCCCCACCCTCGTGGACAGGGTGTGGGCCCCCTGGTCTTGATTCTTTCACCAGTATTTTTTATTAATTCCAAAAATATTCTCCATGAAGTTTCAGGTCATTCCGAGAACTTTTATTTTTGTACAAAAATAACACCATGGCAATTCAGGTGAAAACAACATCAGTCCGGGTTAGTTCCATTCAAATCATGCAAGTTAGAGTCCAAAACAAGGGCAAAAGTATTTGGAAAAGTAGATACGATGGAGATGTATCAGTACCCAACAGTCTCCTTTGGGTATCCTATGAAGACACATTTTTTCGAATTGGGTTCGAGCTTATCAGGTTGAAGCTTTTTCACATAAGCATCGCAACCCCAAACTTTAAGAAACGACAACTTGGGTTTCTTGCCAAACCATAGTTCATATGGCGTCGTCTCAACGGATTTAGATGGTGCCCTATTTAACGTGAATGAAGCCGTCTCTAAAGCATAACCCCAAAACGATAGCGGTAAATTAGTAAGAGACATCATAATCGCACCTTATCTAATAAAGTACAATTATGACGTTCGGACACACCATTACGTGTCACGACCGGTTTTCCAACAATTTTTTTATTGAGAAACCGATCCCTTTTACGGACCAGTAGAGAAGAATCCTCCTCACTGGTAGACAATTTCTTGATCACAGAAGAAAAACCAGGAGTACTAAATATAATACAAGGTTGAGTGGAGACTGCTCAACAATTTATTACAAGCACGCCGATAATACATAAAGGCGGATAGGGTGGCATAACTACTGACTCACAATAAAAGCGGTGGTGGATATGTCATAATGGAGTGGGTGACATGACTCCTGAATCTAACAGCTCTTCGAGCGTCGGAGTGAGGCTCGATGATTCTTATTGTGGGTGGCGGAAGCGTATATAATACAAGTGACCAAAATCCAGGATCGCACGGGACTGACTGGGATTCCTCTAGGCGTCAGACTCACTATCAAACTCTTCATCCATGAGATCGCCTTTGTCAACATCTGGCCAAATCAACAAGCCAGGTGAGTACTATGAAAGTACTCGCAAAACAGTTCGGACATAAGATATAACAAGTGTAAACATGATGCATATGAACGGATTAATAGAGCGCACTCAGACAATGAGATAGCAATGCATGGGAAATTAAAGGGAAGTCGGGCGGTAGTCCTCCCGAAATCCCAATGTAATACTGAAGGCCAACTGAGTGTCTGAATGACTCCTCGAAAGGATACAAATGAAATAACAATACCGCAGTCGGGCGTCAAGGCGACACCTCATAAAGGGCTTATAATGAAAAATAAATAACAGTGCGTGCCACAGTCGGACGTCTGAGCGACATCACGTAAAGGGCTTATATAAAAAGTAAATAACGAGCGTGCCACAGTCGGACGTCTGAGCGACATCACATAAAGGGCTTATATCACAAGTAAATAACGAGCGGGCCACAGTCGGACGTCTGAGCGACATCACATAAAGGGCTTATATCAAAAGTAAACAACGAGAGTGCCACAGTCGGACGTCTCAGCGACATCACATAAAGGGCTTATATTTCATAACTTAATATTTCAGTAGCTCAAGAATTTAAATCATTTCAAGGGAATATTCAGGTACGAGATAAATAAAAGGTTAGTCCATCCACAGGAATAACAATTCAACCGGGTTTACCACTCAAGCTTGCTCACCGGGGATTTACCACGGAGACTGACATAGGGACTGACATGGATATGGACATACGGGCCATGGTCCTTGACCATGGACACGATGATTCGGAAGGATTTGACTCTGCAGAGTCTGTACTATATAACCACAGCCAACGGATTTTAGTAGTCACAAGGGACTAGTTCCGTTTACGGTGTTTTAGGAGAAACACATCTAACCAGTACACACCCATTCAACATTCCGATGCCAGGAATAACCGTCGGCAACGTTCAAGAAAAACTTTGAGATGGGGAGGCTACAACCTCGCGTAGCATGGGATCTAATTTATACCGCGCGCTCTAAGGGGTGCCCCCCACTCGGTCCCAACCGGAAACACCCATGCCCCCTGACCGGATGCCTGGCTTTAATCAGGGCCATGGAACCCTCATCCCGGCCCCTCTATTTGGTGTGTACAAGGAAAGAGGTTAACAACTTACTAAACCGTATTCTTTGCAGAAAACATGTGGCAGCACGAAAGGGGGAGGACGGTAACGTGGCTCAGTCCACGTTAATCGTCGGAGTTTATCGGATGACGCAAGACTGGCATGCTACAACAATACCATCTTACTACCTTTCATGTCACCACATGATCAGGTCATCTCTCATCAAAGATCACGGTTGGTTGCCTTGCATTGCAACGTAATACTCACCGATGCTCATAAGCCATGCACAAACCATTCAAGCAAACATGCAAAACACCTATCATATCAAAGGTTCAAACATGCTTGCCTGGCTCGGAGAAGTCGGAGTCTAGCTCGGCGAAGTTCGCGGCTCCGTCACCTCCTCCGGAACCTACGGTATAACGAAACCGTACACTAACGTGAAAATCGTCGCGTGCATAAAAATTGTTCCAAATTTTTTCCAAATAAATACTATAAAAAACTAGACAAAAATACAAGACTGACTGAAAAAGAATCAATCAAAAATCATCTTTTATTAAAAAGATATAAGGGTTTTAGTCCAGGGACTGATCTGTGATGAAACAGAAAAGATCCAGGGACTTGTTTGAGAAAACAGAAAACGGTTCGGTATGAAATGCGCCAGCCCAAGGAGAAAACACATTTTGCCCGAAGGCGCTTTCACAAAACGGTTCGAGGGAGAAAGGAGAGAGGCTGACGGGGGGTCCCACCCGTCAGGTTCAAAACTCCCAACGGAGCTCGACGGCGCCCGAAGGCTGCGGTGGTCCCCGGCGTTGAACCACGGCGAGGCAGAGAGATCGGAGGGTACCAACAGGTTCAGGGTGTTCTTCCGCGTCGGTGGGTGGTGGACTTGGCCGTCGGAGAGCACCACGTCGACGGCGACACTATCTCCGGCGGACGGTGGTTCGGGCGATGTTGGAATGCTCCGGTGGGTGCTGCAAGCTTCAAATTGATGCGCGGGTCAGCAGAGTGGAAGCATTAGGAGACTACTGGCGAGAGTTGAGGGGTGGGGGTGCACGCACGGGAGTGAATCGCGCTGGATCCCGAAGCGGGTCGCGGCGGCCGGAGTTGGGGAAGAAGACTCCCTCGGGGCTCTTCCAGTGGCTTGGCGTGGTACTGGTGGTGTGTAGAGGTGGTGCGGGTTCAAGTTCGAGCTCGGGGCCTCCTTTTATAGGCGATCCGAGGGGGTGGCCATGAACGGGATAGCTCCGGCGAGCAATTATGGCGAGGCAGAGGTTGGGCAGGGGATTTAGGAGGCTAGGCACCATCAGGGAGGATCACTGGCGCCGTTTCTCTGCTGAAACCTCGGTCGGGCTTGCGTAATGCACTGGCCCTCGACGGAACGGCCGTACGGGCACGGCGGCGGCAGGGAGCGCGCTCCGCGCCTACCAGTTCACGACGACGGACTACAGCGTGCACGGGTGAGTGGATGGCCACGCGGTGGCCTCTGGTGGCTTGGGCGGCGCTGGACGGCGCCGTCCAACGCTGCGCCTCACTGGCGGCCGCAAAGGGCGCTGCTGCCGTCGCTCACGGGGTGGCGCACCTCCTCCTGCTCGTCGCCGACGCCCGCAAACCTCCAGGCGATCGTGCGGCGCAGGGATAAGAAGGAAGCACAGGGCGCACGGCGCCACCGCGGCTACTGGCGAGATCGAGAACGGGTTCTGAAGAAAACGATAGTGGCTCACTGAAACTGTATCTCTGAACTTCTGAACTTGACAGAAACAGTGCCCTTCAGGTGTTCGACGAAATGATTTGGCATGAAGAAAAAATTTCTGGAGCTGGGACTTGGTGAGGTGACCTCTCAATGCATCCAGAGGCTGCCTGAACTTTCTCAGATTTTTAGGAGGAGAAAACAAATGAATTTCATCAAATTTGGCAAATATGGTCCAAACTTGCAGCAAGCACAATTTGAAATTTCTGAACTGGAGACCAGTGGATCATCATGGATCTTGGTTGAGGGCTCTAAGGACTAGCCAGGGAAAATGGTTTGGAGGCAAAACTCAAAGGAGAAAAGGTAGTTCCTTTGCAAATCTCCAAGAGCCAAAGTAGAAGGCAAAAAATATTTTTGATAAGAAATAAATGGAAGGAAAAACATGGGGAGATTCAACTTGCTGGATTTGAAGTATATCTTGACACAAAGATGGGAGATGGCTTTTGGGAGGGGATTTCCACTCATGTCATGGCAAGAGGAGTTTTTGAAAGGGAAAAGGATCACTCCAAATGCCATAGGCTATTTTAAAAAGATTTTCAAAAACTTTCCCCAAATGAAAAACATTTGTGTTGAGTCCACATAAGATGGAAAAACCTCCAAGACCAAAAATCAAGTCTTGGGTGAATCCAAACAAAATACTTGTCATAAAAGAAATTTTTTGAGAGGGAGAGTTCTTTAGAAGAAAATTTTTAAATAACCTCCCTCAAATCAAATAAAAGTTTGAAAAAAACCAAATAAAATTTTTTGTGTGTCACAACACCTACCCCCTTAGGAAAAATCTCGTCCCCGAGATTTCAGCTGATCCTCAAATAGATGTGGGTACTCTGCCTGAAGAAAATCCTCTCTCTCCCATGTTGCTTCATCCTCGGTGTGATTGCTCCACTGAACCTTGAAAATTTTGTTGTTTTCTGGCGGGTTCTCCTTTCAGACTCTTCCAATATCTTTACTGGCCGCTCTCTGTAGGTGAGGTCTGGTTGCACATCAATGTTTTCATGAGATACATGCTTCTCTGGGTTGCTCACACATTTCCTCAACTGTGAGACGTGGAACACGTCGTGGACGTCTGACAGTTCTTTGGGTAGGTCTAGCTGGTAGGCTACTGTGCCTCTTCGTGCAACTATACAGAAGGGTCCAATAAATCTCGGGGCTAGCTTCCCTTCAATTTTGAACCATTGCAGGCCTCGCATAGGAGACACTCGTAGGTATACATAATCACCGGGTTCAAAGCTGACCTCACGATGTTTTCGATCGTAATAGCTCTTTTGTCGGCTTTGAGCTATCTTGAGTCTGTCCCTGATCTGTTTAACTTTCTCCTCGGCTTCCTTGAGCATGTCTGGGCCGAAGATACGACTGTCACCTGTTTCTGACCAATTTAGTGGGGTACGACATCTCCGCCCGTACAATGCTTCAAAAGGTGCCATTTGTAGGCTGGCTTGGTAACTGTTGTTATAAGCAAACTCGGCATACGGAAAACTTTCTTCCCAACTGGATCCATAGGTGAGCACACAGGCTCTCAGCATGTCCTCTAGGATTTGGTTCACGCGTTCCGTTTGTCCATCAGTCTGAGGGTGGTACGCTGTACTGAATGCTAGTTGCGTGCCCAGAGCTTGTTGTAAGTGATCCCAGAATTTAGAGACAAATTGAGTGCCTCGGTCGGATATTATAGTCTTTGGGACTCCATGCAGACAAACTATACGGGAGAGATAAAGCTTAGCTAGCCTTTGAGTGGAGTAAGTCGTCTTTACGGGAATGAAATGTGCTACCTTGGTTAGCCTATCTGTGATGACCCATATGGCATCATTTCCGCGTTGTGATCGAGGTAGTCCGACGATGAAGTCCATTCCAACTTCATCCCATTTCCACTCAGGTATCCTATTTGGTTGTACCAGCCCTGCTGGCTTTTGATGCTCGGCTTTTATGCGCTGACAAGAATCGCAACAAGCAATGAATGCGGCTATATCCCTTTTCATACCGTGCCACCAAAATCTTTCCTGTATGTCTTTGTACATTTTGGTTCCTCCAGGGTGGATCGAATATGGGGCGGTGTGGCTTTCGGTTAGGATTTGTTGCTTGAGTTCCTCAATGTTTGGTACGCAAAGTCTGTCCCCGTACCATAATATTCCTTCATTGTCTGTGACGAACTCTGAAGCCTTGCCAAGGCTCATTTTCCTTTTTATACCTTTGATGCTGGGATGTCCATGCTGAGCCTTCTTAATTTGTTCCATTAGGGTGGGTTGTATCTCCAGATTTGATACATTGCCCTCAGAGACCAACACCATGTTGAGTCTAGCGAACTCTTGCTGAAACTCAGGCCTCAAGTTCTGTGGACTGTCGTTGCCCGGGCTGGGGTTCTGACTAAGAGCATCTGCCACTACATTTTCTTTCCCTGGATGGTAGTGAATGCCGACATCATAGTCCTTGACCAATTCCAACCAGCGTCGTTGTCGTAAATTTAGCTCTGGTTGTGTGAAAATATATTTAAGGCTCTTATGGTCCGTATATATTTCACAACGATTTCCCAACAGAAAGTGCCTCCACTCTTTGAGTGCATGGATGACTGCTGCTAGCTCCAAGTCATGAGTAGGATAATTTTCCTCATGCTTCCGTAGTTGCCTGGAAGCATACGCGACAACTTTGCCGTCTTGCATCAATACGCACTCGAGGCCCTTCCGGGATGCGTCACAATACACTTCAAAACTCTTGTGTATGTCTGGCACAATCAAAACCGGTGCTGTTGTTAGTTTCTTCTTGAGCTCTTGGAAGCTTTTCTCGCACGCTTCCGTCCATACAAATTTCTTGTCTTTCTTGAGCAACTGTGTCATTGGTTTTGCCACAGTGGAGAATCCTTCAATAAATCTTCGGTAATATCCAGCCATTCCTAGGAAACTCCGTACATCAGTTATGTTGGCTGGTGGTTTCCAGTCAAATATGGCTTTGACTTTTTCTGGGTCTACGGCCACGCCTTCTTGGTGAAGGAAATATGCCCTAGAGGCAATAATAAAGTATTATATATTTCCTTGTATCATGATAAATGTTTATTATTCATGCTAGAATTGTATTAGCCGGAAACATAATACATGTGTGAATACATAGACAAACAAAGTGTCACTAGTATGCCTCTACTTGACTAGCTCGTTAATCAAAGATGGTTATGTTTCCTAGCCATAGACATGAGTCGTTATTTGATTAACGGGATCACCTCATTAGGAGAATGACGTGATTGACATGACCCATTACGTTAGCTTAGCACCCGATCGTTTAGTATGTTGCTATTGCTTTCTTCATGACTTATACATGTTCCTAAGACTATGAGATTATGCAACTCCCGTTTACCGGAGGAACACTTTGTGTGCTACCAAACGTCACAACGTAACTGGGTGATTATAAAGGTGCTCTACAGGTGTCTCCAAAGGTACTTGTTGGGTTGGCGTATTTCGAGAATAGGATTTGTCACTCCGATTGTCGGAGAGGTATCTCTGGGCCCACTCGGTAATGCACATCACTATAAGCCTTGCAAGCATTGTGACTAATAAGTTAGTTGCGGGATGATGTATTACGGAACGAGTAAAGAGACTTACCGGTAACGAGATTGAACTAGGTATCGAGATACCGACGATCGAATCTCGGGCAAGTAACATACCGATGACAAAGGGAACAACGTATGTTGTTATGCGGTCTGACCGATAAAGATCTTCGTAGAATATGTGGGAGCCAATATGGGCATCCAGGTCCCGCTATTGGTTATTGACCGGAGAGGTGTCTCGGTCATGTCTACATTGTTCTCGAACCCAAAGGGTCCGCACGCTTAAAGTTACGATGACAGTTATATTATGAGTTTATGTGATTTGATGTACCGAAGGTTGTTCGGAGTCCCGGATGTGATCACGGACATGACGAGGAGTCTCGAAATGGTCGAGACGTAAAGATTGATATATTGGACGACTACTGGAAGTGTTCCGGAGAAGTTTCGGATTAAACCGGAGTGTCGGAGGGTTACCGGAACCCCCCGGGGTAGTATTGGGCCTTAGTGGGCCTTGAGGGGAGAAAGAGGGCAGCAGCCATGAGGTGGTGCGCCCCCTCCCAGAGGAGTCCTAGTTGGACTAGGAGAGGGGGGCGCAGCCCCCTTTCCCTCTCCCTCTCCCTCTCTTTCCTTCCCCCCTTCTTTTCCTAGTAGGACTAGGAAAGGGGAGTCCTACTCCTACTAGGAGGAGGACTCCCCCCCTCTCCTTGGCGCGCCCCATAGGCAGCCGGCCTCCCCTTGCTCCTTTATATACGGGGGCACCTAAGAACACACTTGATATACGATATTTTAGCCGTGTGCGGTGCCCCCCTCCACCAGATTACACCTTGATAATACCGTCGCGAAGCTTAGGCGAAGCCCTGTGTCGGTGGAACATCATCATCGTCACCACGCCGTCGTGCTGACGAAACTCTCCCTCAACACTCGGCTGGATCGGAGTTTGAGGGACGTCATCGAGCTGAACGTGTGTAGAACTTCGGAGGTGCCGTACGTTCGGTACTTGATCGGTCGGATCGTGAAGACGTTCGACTACATCAACCGCGTTGTGATAACGCTTCCGCTGTCGGTCTACGAGGGTACGTGGACAACACTCTCCCGTCTCGTTGCTATGCATCACCATGATCTTGCGTGTGCGTAGGAAATTTTTGAAATTACTACGTTCCCCAACAGTGGCATCCGAGCCTGGTTTTATGCGTTGATGCTATGCACGAGTAGAACACAAGTGAGTTATGGGCGATATAAGTCATACTGCTTACCAGCATGTCATACTTTGGTTCAGCGGTATTGTGAGATGAAGCGGCCCGGACCGACATTACGCGTACCTTACGCGAGACTGGTTTCACCGTTCGGAGCACTCGTTGCTTAAAGGTGACTGGCGGGTGTCTGTCTCTCTCACTTTAGTTGAACCGAGTGTGGCTACGCCCGGTCCTTGCGAAGGTTAAAACAGCACCAACTTGACAAACTATCGTTGTGGTTTTGATGCGTAGGTAAGAACGGTTCTTGCTAAGCCCGTAGCAGCCACGTAAAACTTGCAACAACAAAGTAGAGGACGTCTAACTTGTTTTTGCAGGGCATGTTGTGATGTGATATGGTCAAGACATGATGTGATATAATGTGTTGTATGAGATGATCATGTTTTGTAACCGAGTTATCGGCAACTGGCAGGAGCCATATGGTTGTCGCTTTATTGTATGAGATGCAATCGCCATGTAATAGTTTTACTTTATCACTAAGCGGTAGCGATAGTCGTAAAAGTAATAAGTTGGCGAGACGACAACGATGCTATGATGGAGATCAAGGTGTCGCGCCGGTGACGATGGCGATCATGACGGTGCTTCGGAGATGGAGATCACAAGCACGGTGCTTCGGAGATGGAGATCACAAGCACAAGATGATGATGGCCATATCATATCACTTATATTGATTGCATGTGATGTTAATCCTTTATGCATCTTATCTTGCTTTGATTGACGGTAGCATTATAAGATGATCTCTCACTAAAATTTCAAGATAAAAGTGTTCTCCCTGAGTATGCACCATTGCAAAAGTTCTTCGTGCTGAGACACCACGTGTTAATCGGGTGTGATAGGCTCTACGTTCAAATACAACGGGTGCAAAACAGTTGCACACGCGGAATACTCGGGTTAAACTTGACGAGCCTAGCATATACAGATATGGCCTCGGAACACAGAGACCGAAAGGTCGAGCGTGAATCATATAGTAGATATGATCAACATAGTGATGTTCACCATTGAAACTACTCCATCTCACGTGTTAATCGGTCATGGTTTAGTTGCTTTGGATCACGTAATCACTTAGATGATTAGAGCGATGTCTATCTAAGTGGGAGTTCTTAAGTAATATGATTAATTGAACTTAAATTTATCATGAACTTAGTACCTGATAGTATCTTGCTTGTCTATGTTAATTGTAGATATATGGCCCGTGCTGTTGTTCCGTTGAATTTTAATGCGTTCCTTGAGAAAGCTAAGTTGAAAGATGATGGTAGCAATTACACGGACTGGGTCCGTAACTTGAGGATTATCCTCATTGCTGCACAGAAGAATTACGTCCTGGAAGCACCGCTAGGTGCCAGGCCTCCTGCAAGAGCTACACCAGAAGTTATGAACGTCTGGCAAAGCAAAGCTGATGACTACTCAATAGTTCAGTGTGCCATGCTTTACGGCTTAGAACCGGGACTTCAACGACGTTTTGAACGTCATGGAGCATATGAGATGTTCCAGGAGTTGAATTTAATATTTCAAGCAAATGCCCGGATTGAGAGATATGAAGTCTCCAATAAGTTCTATAGCTGCAAGATGGAAGAGAATAGTTCTGTCAGTGAGCATATACTCAGAATGTCTGGGTATAATAATCACTTGATTCAACTGGGAGTTCAACTTCCGGATGATTGCGTCATTGACAGAATTCTTCAATCACTGCCACCAAGCTACAAGAGCTTCGTGATGAACTATAACATGCAAGGGATGGATAAGACGATTCCCGAGCTCTTCGCAATGCTAAAGGCAGCGGAGGTAGAAATCAAAAAGGAGCATCAAGTGTTGATGGTCAGTAAAACCACTAGTTTCAAGAAAAAGGGCAAAGGGAAGAAGAAAGGGAACTTCAAGAAGAATAGCAAGCAAGTTGCTGTTCAGGAGAAGAAATCCAAGTCTGGACCTAAGCCTGAAACTGAGTGCTTCTACTGTAAGCAGACTGGCCACTGGAAGCGGAACTGCCCCAAGTTTTTGGCGGATAAGAAGGATGGCAAGGTTAACAAAGGTATATGTGATATACATGTTATTGATGTGTACCTTACTAATACTCGCAGTAGCACCTGGGTATTTGATACTGGTTCTGTTGCTAATATTTGCAACTCAAAACAGGGGCTACGGATTAAGCGAAGTTTAGCTAAGGACGAGGTGACGATGCGCGTGGGAAATGGTTCCAAAGTCGATGTGATTGCCGTCGGCACGCTACCTCTACATCTACCTTCGGGATTAGTTTTAGACCTAAATAATTGTTATTTGGTGCGAGCGTTGAGCATGAACATTATATCTGGATCTTGTTTAATGCGAGACGGTTATTCATTTAAATCAGAGAATAATGGTTGTTCTATTTATATGAATAATATCTTTTATGGTCATGCACCCTTGAAGAGTGGTCTATTTTTAATGAATCTCGATAGTAGTGATACACATATTCATAATGTTGAAACCAAAAGATGCAGAGTTAATAATGACAGTGCAACTTATTTGTGGCACTGCCGTTTGGGTCAT
The DNA here is from genome assembly GCF_018294505.1 of Triticum aestivum. Lineage (NCBI taxonomy): Eukaryota > Viridiplantae > Streptophyta > Magnoliopsida > Poales > Poaceae > Triticum > Triticum aestivum. Next base: position 187,876,154 of record NC_057799.1, read on the forward strand.
ATCGGTGTAAAGCGCATGAAGAAACTCCATACTGATGGAATTTTGGAAACACTTGATTTTGAATCACTTGGTACTTGCGAACCGTGCCTTATGGGCAAGATGAAAAAAACACCGTTCTCCGGAACTATGGAGAGAGCAAAAGATTTGTTGGAAATCATACATACAGATGTATGTGGTCCGATGAATATTGAAGCTCGTGGCGGATATCGTTATTTTCTCACCTTCACAGATGATTTGAGCAGATATGGGTATATCTACTTAATGAAACATAAGTCTGAAACATTTGAAAAATTCAAAGAATTTCATAGTGAAGTTGAAAATCATCGTAACAAGAAAATAAAATTCCTACGATCTGATCGTGGAGGAGAATATTTGAGTTACGAGTTTGGTCTACATTTGAAACAATGCGGAATAGTTTCGCAACTCACGCCACCCGGAACACCACAGCGTAATGGTGTGTCTGAACGTCATAATTGCACTTTACTAGATATGGTGCGATCTATGATGTCTCTTACTGATTTACCGCTATCGTTTTGGGGTTATGCTTTAGAGACGGCTGCATTCACTCTAAATAGGACACCATCGAAATCCGTTGAGACAACGCCTTATGAAATATGGTTTGGCAAGAAACCAAAGTTGTCGTATCTTAAAGTTTGGGGTTGCGATGCTTATGTGAAGAAACTTCAACCTGATAAGCTCGAACCTAAATCGGAGAAATGTGTCTTCATAGGATACCCAAAGGAGACCATTGGGTACACCTTCTATCACAGATCTGAAGGCAAGATATTTGTTGCTAGAAATGGATCCTTTCTAGAGAAGGAGTTTCTCTCGAAAGATGTGAGTGGGAGGAAAGTACAACTTGATGAGGTAACCGTACCTGCTCCCTTATTGGAAAGTAGATCATCGCAGAGATCAGTTTCTGCGACACCTACACCAAGTAGTGAGGAAGTTAATGATAATGATCATGAAACTTCAGATCAAGTTATTACTGAACTTCGTAGGTCAACTAGATCAAGATCCGCACCAGAGTGGTACGGTAATCCTGTTCTGGAGGTCATGTTACTAGACCATGGCGAAACTACGAACTATGAAGAAGCGATGGTGAGCCCAGATTCCGCAAAATGGCTTGAAGCCATGAAATCCGAGATAGGGTCCATGTATGAGAACAAAGTATGGACTTTGGTTGACTTGCCCGATGGTCGGCAAGCCATTGAAAATAAATGGATCTTCAAGAAGAAGACTGACGCTGATGGTAATGTTACTATCTATAAAGCTCGACTTGTTGCAAAAGGTTTTCGACAAGTTCAAGGGATTGACTACGATGAGACCTTCTCACCCGTAGCGATGCTTAAGTCTGTCCGAATCATGTTAGCAATTGCCGCATTTTATGATTATGAAATTTGGCAAATGGATGTCAAAACTGCGTTCCTGAATGGATTTCTGGAAGAAGAGTTGTGTATGATGCAACCGGAAGGTTTTGTCGACCCAAAGGGAGCTAACAAAGTGTGCAAGCTCCAGCGATCCATTTATGGACTGGTGCAAGCCTCTCGGAGTTGGAATAAACGCTTTGATAGTGTGATCAAAGCATTTGGTTTTATACAGACTTTTGGAGAAGCCTGTATTTACAAGAAAGTGAGTGGGAGCTCGATAGCATTTCTGATATTATATGTGGATGACATATTACTGATTGGAAATGATATTGAATTTCTGGATAGCATAAATGGATACTTGAATAAAAGTTTTTCAATGAAAGACCTCGGTGAAGCTGCATATATATTAGGCATTAAGATCTATAGAGATAGATCAAGACACTTAATTGGACTTTCACAAAGCACATACCTTGACAAAGTTTTGAAGAAGTTCAAAATGGATCAAGCAAAGAAAGGGTTCTTGCCTGTACTACAAGGTGTGAGATTGAGTAAGACTCAATGCCCGACCACTGCAGAAGATAGAGAGAAGATGAAAGATGTTCCCTATGCTTCAGCCATAGGCTCTATCATGTATGCAATGCTGTGTACCAGACCTGATGTGTCCCTGGCTATAAGTTTAGCAGGGAGGTACCAAAGTAATCCAGGAGTGGATCACTGGACAGCGGTCAAGAACATCCTGAAATACCTGAAAAGGACTAAGGATATGTTTCTCGTATATGGAGGTGACAAAGAGCTCATCGTAAATGGTTACGTTGATGCAAGCTCTGACACTGATCTGGACGATTCGAAATCGCAAACCGGATACGCATTTACATTGAACGGTGGAGCTGTCAGTTGGTGCAGTTCCAAGCAAAGTGTCGTGGCGGGATCTACGTGTGAAGCGGAATACATAGCTGCTTCGGAAGCAGCGAATGAAGGAGTCTGGATGAAGGAGTTCATAACCGATCTAGGTGTCATACCTAGTACATCGGGACCAATGAAAATCTTTTGTGATAGTACTGGTGCAATTGCCTTAGCAAAGGAATCCAGATTTCACAAGAGAACCAAGCACATCAGAAGACGCTTCAATTCCATCCGGGATTTAGTCCAGGTGGGAGACATAGAAATTTGCAAGATACATACGGATCTGAATGTAGCAGATCCGTTGACTAAGCCTCTTCCACGAGCAAAACATGATCAGCACCAAGACTCCATGGGTGTAAGAATCATTACTATGTAATCTAGATTATTGACTCTAGTGCAAGTGGGAGACTGAAGGAAATATGCCCTAGAGGCAATAATAAAGTATTATATATTTCCTTGTATCATGATAAATGTTTATTATTCATGCTAGAATTGTATTAGCCGGAAACATAATACATGTGTGAATACATAGACAAACAAAGTGTCACTAGTATGCCTCTACTTGACTAGCTCGTTAATCAAAGATGGTTATGTTTCCTAGCCATAGACATGAGTCGTTATTTGATTAACGGGATCACCTCATTAGGAGAATGACGTGATTGACATGACCCATTACGTTAGCTTAGCACCCGATCGTTTAGTATGTTGCTATTGCTTTCTTCATGACTTATACATGTTCCTAAGACTATGAGATTATGCAACTCCCGTTTACCGGAGGAACACTTTGTGTGCTACCAAACGTCACAACGTAACTGGGTGATTATAAAGGTGCTCTACAGGTGTCTCCAAAGGTACTTGTTGGGTTGGCGTATTTCGAGAATAGGATTTGTCACTCCGATTGTCGGAGAGGTATCTCTGGGCCCACTCGGTAATGCACATCACTATAAGCCTTGCAAGCATTGTGACTAATAAGTTAGTTGCGGGATGATGTATTACGGAACGAGTAAAGAGACTTACCGGTAACGAGATTGAACTAGGTATCGAGATACCGACGATCGAATCTTGGGCAAGTAACATACCGATGACAAAGGGAACAACGTATGTTGTTATGCGGTCTGACCGATAAAGATCTTCGTAGAATATGTGGGAGCCAATATGGGCATCCAGGTCCCGCTATTGGTTATTGACCGGAGAGGTGTCTCGGTCATGTCTACATTGTTCTCGAACCCAAAGGGTCCGCACGCTTAAAGTTACGATGACAGTTATATTATGAGTTTATGTGATTTGATGTACCGAAGGTTGTTCGGAGTCCCGGATGTGATCACGGACATGACGAGGAGTCTCGAAATGGTCGAGACGTAAAGATTGATATATTGGACGACTACCGGAAGTGTTCCGGAGAAGTTTCGGATTAAACCGGAGTGTCGGAGGGTTACCGGAACCCCCCGGGGAAGTATTGGGCCTTAGTGGGCCTTGAGGGGAGAAAGAGGGCAGCAGCCATGAGGTGGTGCGCCCCCTCCCAGAGGAGTCCTAGTTGGACTAGGAGAGGGGGGCGCAGCCCCCTTTCCCTCTCCCTCTCCCTCTCTTTCCTTCCCCCCTTCTTTTCCTAGTAGGACTAGGAAAGGGGAGTCCTACTCCTACTAGGAGGAGGACTCCCCCCCTCTCCTTGGCGCGCCCCATAGGCAGCCGGCCTCCCCTTGCTCCTTTATATACGGGGGCACCTAAGAACACACTTGATATACGATATTTTAGCCGTGTGCGGTGCCCCCCTCCACCAGATTACACCTCGATAATACCGTCGCGAAGCTTAGGCGAAGCCCTGTGTCGGTGGAACATCATCATCGTCACCACGCCGTCGTGCTGACGAAACTCTCCCTCAACACTCGGCTGGATCGGAGTTCGAGGGACGTCATCGAGCTGAACGTGTGTAGAACTTCGGAGGTGCCGTACGTTCGGTACTTGATCGGTCGGATCGTGAAGACGTTCGACTACATCAACCGCGTTGTGATAACGCTTCCGCTGTCGGTCTACGAGGGTACGTGGACAACACTCTCCCCTCTTGTTGCTATGCATCACCATGATCTTGCATGTGCGTAGGAAATTTTTGAAATTACTACGTTCCCCAACACTTGGGTCAATATATGGCCTAGAAAACCAACTTGTCTTAGCCAAAATTCACACTTGCTAAATTTGGCGTATAATTGATGTTTCCTTAATTCTCCCAATACAATTCTGAGATGTTCAGCATGTTCTTCTGGTGTCCTTGAGTATACCAGAATATCATCAATGAACACCACAACAAATTTGTCCATAAATTTCATAAACACTTTGTTCATGAGGTGGACGAAATATGCGGGGGCGTTCGTCAGTCCAAACGGCATTACTGTGAACTCATACAATCCGTATCGGGAGGTGAATGCTGTCTTAGGGATATCTTCTGTTCGTACTTTTAATTGATGATATCCCGATCTTAAATCAATCTTTGAGAACACCTTGGCTTGTGCGAGCTGGTCAAATAGGTCATTTATCCGTGGCATCGGATATTTGTTTTTGATGGTGACCATATTGAGAGCTCGATAGTCTATACATAATCTCAGTGTCCCATCCTTTTTCTTGGCGAATAATACTAGTGAACCCGAAGGTGAGGAGCTGGCTCGAATAAATCCTTTGTCCAGTAATTCCTTTATTTGCTTCTTCAATTCTACCAACTCGGATGGTGCCATTCTATAAGGTTTCTTGTAGATGGGGGTGGTGCCAGGTGCTAGTTCAATGCTGAATTCTATCTCTCGGTCTGGTGGCATGCCTGGTAGTTCTTCAGGAAATACGTCAGGAAACTCGCACACCACTGGACCTTTTCTTAGTTCTGAAATGTCCACTTTCTTCAGCTTTGGTTGCCGTGACCGTGGTCTCCCTTGAGCCGTAACCTTTATTGTCTTGCCGTGATGATGAGTGAGAATCACAGTCCGATTGAAACAGTCAATAAATCCCTTGTTGGTGGTCAACCAGTCCATCCCTAGGATAACATCCAGTCCTTTATTTTCCAGCACGATGAGATTAGCCTGGAACTTTAGTCCTTCGAATTCAATAATCACTCCTTGGCAGTAACTCTGAGTGATCTGCTTATTCCCGGGGGACTTGATGATCATAGATTTTTCCAAAGGAAGTATCGGAAAACCATGTTGCAAAAAAAACTCTTTGAAATGAACGAGTGAGAAGCTCCAGAATCAAACAAAACCGTGGCAGGTATTGTGTTGACAGGGAACGTACCGAGTATGATGTCTGGGGCATTCTGTGCTTCTTCCTTGGTTACATGGTTCAGGTGACCCTTCCTGTGATTGTTGTTGGGATTGAAATTGTTACGCTTGGGGGCTGGATTGTTCCCACCGTTGTTCGGCTTGGAGGCCGAGTTCCTTGGTTTTGGGCATTGTTTGGCATAGTGCCCTTCCTCTCCACAAGCATAGCAAGTGACCCCTGGACGGTATGTAAAGTCCTTGTCCCTGGAATGAAACTGTCTGGTTGGCCTAAGAGCAGTAGTCGTGGATTTTCTCACTTCATTCCTCTGAACATCAGTCTTGCTTCGGTTGTTGCGAGCAAAAGTCGTCTTGTCCCTCTTTCGCTTACGAATATCCTCCAGACTGCGGCGCTCATTCTCCAAAGTAATGGCCTTGTCAACCAGAGTTTTGAAATCTGGGAAAGTGTGTACGACCAGTTGACATTTTAATGCTAGCGCCAGGCCGTCCAAGAATTTTTCCATCCTTTTGTTCTCAGTCATATGCTCATCGTAGGCATAACGAGATAGCTGGGTAAACTGACTATTGTATTCCGTCACTGTCATGCCTCTCTGCTTGAGGTCATCAAATTCTCTTTTCTTGATTTTTATGATGCTCCTGGGAATGTGTGCCCCACGAAAACCTTCCTTAAACTCCTCCCAGGTGATGTTATGTTCACTGGGATGCATGTGTAGGAAGTTCTCCCACCATGCTGCAGCTGCTCCAGTGAGGTAGTGAGGTGCATAAAGCACCTTCTCATGATCAGAACATTGAGCAATAATCAACTTTCTTTCGATGTCTCGAAGCCAATCATCGGCTTCAAGCGGCCTATCAGTGTGATCAAACGTTGGAGGGTGTGTCTTCCTGCAGTTCAGACAACTTGGAGTGTGGTTGGTATGGCTCACGGTGATTTCCCATATTGATGACGTGATTCATCATATCTTGGTGTTGCTGTTGGCTTTGTTCGAAAAGGCGGCATACTTGAGATAAGGCTGCCTCGCTGTCCTGTTGACTAGACTGTCCCTGAGTGAAGTTGTTGCTTGTCTGTGTTCCATAAACTTCTTCTGGTGGATTTGGCATGGAACGAGTCCACGGACGAGACATTTTCCACTCTGGGGTATTATTTTGCAAAATTTATGAGAAGAACTGTGTGGCACAAGGAAAATTTTGCAGAGACGAAAACTTTAAAAGACCTCAAGATTTTTCAAGAACATAATTCATTGTGCACGGAGAAGGACTGCTCAATACATATCTTACACGCGATACGCAAACATACGATACATCACACATGATGTGCGTACACACTCCTGACATGTTATTAAGGCTAGCACACTCCTCCGAGATCCTACATGATGCGCACACAATTACTACAAACTTGTGTACATATAAAACATATCATACATGCAGACACATCGCGCGGCGACTAGGCGCACTCAGTCGGAGATGGTGAAGATGTCCTTCCCCTTGCCGAGGGTAAGACCCAGCAGTGCAGGAGACTCAACCTCCACCTCCACCCTAATAGGCTCCAGGCGCGTAGCACTGCGCTGAGGAGATGGCGCTGGTGCGACAGGCGGTAGTGTGGGTGCGGCAGGTGGTGCAGCTCTGACTGGAGTAGGAGCAATGACCTGGTCGAACTCCTCAGTGGTAGGCAGACGGCGAGCAGTGGCCAAAATGGCAAGTGAATAGGACGCTGAGGACAAGACGAATGTCAGTGGCGGTGCCATGTGGAGAAGCTCCCTCCTGTTGGCAGAACAGCCCCGAACTAAGTCCATGCGGGTAGCCACAAGATCGTCCACGAGGTTGTCGAAAGCTTCCTCCAGAGCTTTGAGATACTCAACAAGCATCTCGATAGCTTCATCACGCTCTCCCCTATGGCAGGCGAATGCATAGTGACAAGTATATGGCACATGGCATGGGAGGTAGCGGTAGCGACGAGTCTTCATCGAAGGAAGAACATCCCGAAGGCGAGCTATCGCCTCACGGGCGGCCATCTGCATGGCATGCCTCTCTGTAGGCATGGCCCTTCCCACAAAACAGAAGTGGCAAGATGCAGAACGTCCTCCCTTGAATTGCACCACGGCCTGGTGCATAGACACGTCGTCGCTGAGCTTGTGCTGGTAAAGCGTGAACTTCGGACGAGTCGCTGGCCCGATCGTGAGCTTGGTGATGGAGACGAGGAGTTTGAAAAACCCCTCGGGCACATTAGGGAACACCCGAGTCTCGCAGTCACTACCAGCCATCTACACAAGTAGGCAAAAATTCTGAGTAGTCAAATCATAAATTTATGATGACCAACAGAAAATAGCTACATTTGCAAAATGCTGAAAAAGCACTAAAGATGCTAATAACCAATTAGCGATCGCACCTAGTGGCTTCCAACAGTCAGCCTGGCTCTGATACCAAGCTTGTCACGACCGGTTTTCCAATAAAAATATTTATTGAGAAACTGATCCCTTTTACGGACCAGTAGAGAAGAATCCTCCTCACTGGTAGACAATTTCTTGATCACAGAAGAAAAACCAGGAGTACTAAACATAATACAAGGTTGAGCGGAGACTGCTCAACAATTTATTACAAGCATGCCGACAATACATAAAGGCGGATAGGGTGACATAACTACTGACTCACAATAAAAGCGGCGGTGGATATGTCACAGTGGAGTGGGTGACATGACTCCTGAATCTAACAGCTCTTCGAGCGTCGGAGTGAGGCTCGATGATTCTTATTGTGGGTGGCGGAAGCGTATATAATACAAGTGACCAAAATCCAGGATCGCACGGGACTGACTGGGATTCCTCTAGGCGTCGGACTCACTATCAAACTCTTCATCCATGAGATCGCCTTCGTCAACATCTGGCCAAATCAACAAGCCAGGTGAGTACTATGAAAGTACTCGCAAGACAGTTCAGACATAAGATATAACAAATGTAAACATGATGCATATGAACGGATTAATAGAGTGCACTCAGACAATGAGATAGCAATGCATGGGAAATAAAAGGGAAGTCGGGCGGTAGTCCTCCCGAAATCCCAATGTAATACTGAAGGCCAACCGAGTGTCTGAATGACTCCTCGAAAGGATACAAATGAAATAACAATGCCGCAGTCGGGCGTCAAGGCGACACCTCATAAAGGGCTTATAATGAAAAATAAATAACAGTGCATGCCACAGTCGGACGTCTGAGCGACATCACGTAAAGGGCTTATATCAAAAGTAAATAACGAGCGTGCCACAGTCGGACGTCTGAGCGACATCACATAAAGGGCTTATATCAAAAGTAAATAACGAGCGGGCCATAGTCGGACGTCTGAGCGACATCACATAAAGGGCTTATATCAAAAGTAAACAACGAGAGTGCCACAGTCGGACGTCTCAGCGACATCACATAAAGGGCTTATATTTCATAACTTAATATTTCAGTAGCTCATGAATTTAAATCATTTCAAGGGAATATTCAGGTACGAGATAAATAAAAGGTTAGTCCATCCACAGGAATAACAATTCAACCGGGTTTACCACTCAAGCTTGCTCACCGAGGATTTACCACGGAGACTGACATAGGCACTGACATGGATATGGACATACGGGCCATGGTCCTTGACCATGGACACGATGATTCGGAAGGATTTGACTCTGCAGAGTTTGTACTATATAACCACAACCAACGGATTTCAGTAGTCACAAGGGACTAGTTACGTTTACGGTGTTTTAGGAGAAACACATCTAACCAGTACACACCCATTCAACATTCCGATGCCAGGAATCACCCTCGGCAACGTTCAAGAAAAACTTTGAGACGGGGAGGCTACAACCTCGCGTAGTATGGGATCAAATTTATACCGCGCGCTCTAAGGGGTGCCCCCCTCTCGGTCCCAACCGGAAACACCCATGCCCCCTGACCGGATGACTGGCTTTAATCCAGGGACACGGAACCCTCATCCCGGCCCCTCTATTTGGTGTGTACAAGGAAAGAGGTTAACAACTTACTAAACCGTATTCTTTACAGAAAACATGTGGCAGCACGAAAGGGGGAGGACGGTAACGTGGCTCAGTCCACGTTAATCGTCGGAGTTTATCGGATGATGCAAGACTGGCATGCCACAACAATACCGTCTTACTACCTTTCATGTCACCACATGATCAGGTCATGTCTCATCAAAGATCACAGTAACTTCGAAACACACGGTTGTTTGCCTTGCATTGCAACGTAATACTCACCGATGCTCGTAAGCCATGCACAAACCATTCAAGCAAACATGCAAAACACCTATCATATCAAAGCTTCAAACATGCTTGCCTGGTACGGAGAAGTCGGAGTCTAGCTCGGCAAAGTTCGCGGCTCCGTCACCTCCTCCGGAACCTACAGTATAACGAAACCGTACACCAACGTGAAAATCGTCGCGTGCATAAAAAATGTTCCAAAATTTTTCCAAATAAATACTATAAAAAACTAGACAAAAATACAAGACTGACTGAAAAAGAATCAATCAAAAATCATCTTTTATTAAAAAGATATAAGGGTTTTAGTCCAGGGACTGATCTGTGATGAAACAGAAAAGATCCAGGGACTTGTTTGAGAAAACAGAAAACGGTTCGGTATGAAATGCGCCAGCCCAAGGAGAAAACACATTTTGCCCGAAGGCGCTTTCACAAAACGGTTCGAGGGAGAAAGGAGAGAGGCTGACGGGGGGTCCCACCCGTCAGGTTCAAAACTCCCAACGGAGCTCGACGGCGCCCGAAGGCTGCGGTGGTCCCCGGCGTTGAACCACGGCGAGGCAGAGAGATCGGAGGGTACCAACAGGTTCAGGGTGTTCTTCCGCGTCGGTGGGTGCTGGACTTGGCCGTCGGAGAGCACCACGTCGACGGCGACACTATCTCCGGCGGACGGTGGTTCGGGCGATGTTGGAATGCTCCGGTGGGTGCCGCAAGCTTCAAATTGAAGCGCGGGTCAGAAGAGTGGAAGCATTAGGAGACTACTGGCGAGAGCTGAGGGGTGGGGGTGCACGCACGGGAGTGAATCGCGCTGGATCCCGAAGCGGGTCGCGGCGGCCGGAGTTGGGGAAGAAGACTCCCTCGGGGCTCTTCCAGTGGCTTGGCGTGGTACTGGTGGTGTGTAGAGGTGGTGCGGGTTCGAGTTCGAGCCCGGAGCCTCCTTTTATAGGCGATCCGAGGGGGTGGCCGTGAACGGGATAGCTCCGGCGAGCAATTACGGCGAGGCAGAGGTTGGGCAGGGGATTTAGGAGGCTAGGCACCATCAGGGAGGATCACTGGCGCCGTTTTTCTGCTCAAACCTCGGTCGGGCTTGCGTAATGCACTGGCCCTCGACGGAACGGACGTACGGGCACGGCGGCGGCAGGGAGCGCGCTCCGTGCCTACCAGTTCATGACGACGGACTACAGCGTGCACGGGTGAGTGGATGGCCACGCGGTGGCCTCTGGTGGCTTGGGCGGCGCTGGACGGCGCCGTCCAACGCTGCGCCTCACTGGCGGCCGCAAAGGGCGCTGCTGCCGTCGCTCACGGGGTGGCGCACCTCCTCCTGCTCGTCGCCGACGCCCGCAAACCTCCAGGCGATCGTGCAGCGCAGGGATAAGAAGGAAGCACAGGGCGCATGGCGCCACCGCGGCTACTGGCGAGATCGAGAACGGGTTCTGAAGAAAACGATAGTGGCTCACTGAAACTGTATCTCTGAACTTCTGAACTTGACAGTAACAGTGCCCTTCAGGTGTTCGACGAAATGATTTGGCATGAAGAAAAAAATTTCTGGAGCTGGGACTTGGTGAGGTGACCTCTCAATGCATCCAGAGGCTGCCTGAATTTTCTCAGATTTTTAGGAGGAGAAAACAAATGAATTTCATCAAATTTGGCAAATATGGTCCAAACTTGCAGCAAACACAATTTGAAATTTTTGAACTGGAGACCAGTGGATCATCATGGATCTTGGTTGAGGGCTCTAAGGACTAGCCAAGGAAAATGGTTTGGAGGAAAAACTCAAAGGAGAAAAGGTAGTTCCTTTGCAAATCTCCAAGAGCCAAAGTAGAAGGCAGAAAATATTTTTGATAAGAAATAAATGGAAGGAAAAACATGGGGAGGTTCAACTTGCTGGATTTGAAGTATATCTTGACACAAAGATGGGAGATGGCTTTTGGGAGGGGATTTCCACTCATGTCATGGCAAGATGAGTTTTTGAAAGGGAAAAGGATCACTCCAAATGCCATAGGCTATTTTAAAAAGATTTTCAAAAACTTTCCCCAAATGAAAAACATTTGTGTTGAGTCCACATAAGATGGAAAAACCTCCAAGACCAAAAATCAAGTCTTGGGTGAATCCAAACAAAATACTTGTCATAAAAGAAAATTTTTGAGAGGGAGAGTTCTTTAGAAGAAAATTTTTAAATAACCTCCCTCAATTCAAATAGAAGTTTGAAAAAAACCAAATAAAAATTTTTGGGTGTCACATTACGCTGTGGTGTTCCAGGTGGCGTGAGTTGCAAAACTAATCCGCACTATTTCAAATGAAGACCAAACTCATAACTCAAATATTCACCTCCACGATCAGATTGTAGAAACTTTATTTTCGTGTTATGATGATTTTCCACTTCACTCTGAAATACTTTGAACTTTTCAAATGTTTCAGACTTATGTTTCATTAAGTAGATATACCCATATATGCTCAAATCATATGTGAAGGTAAGAAAATAACGATACCCACCCCGAGCCCCAACACTCGTCAGACCGCATACATCAGTATGTATTATTTCCAACAAGTCAGTTGCTCGCTCCATTGTTCCTGAGAACGGAGTCTTAGTCATCTTGCCCATCAGGCATGATTCACAAGCATCAAGTGATTCATAATCAATTGATTCCAACAGCCCATCAGCATGGAGTTTCTTCATGCGCTTTACACCAATATGACCTAAATGACAGTGCCACAAATAAGTTGCACTATCATTATTAACCTTGCATCTTTTGGTTTCAATATTATGAATATGTGTATCACTACAATCGAGATTCAACAAAAATAGACCACTCTTCAAGGGTGCATTACCATAAAAGATATTACTCACATAAATAGAACAACCATTATTCTCTGATTTAAACGAATAACCGTCTCGCATCAAACAAGATCCAGATATAATGTTCATGCTTAGCGCAGGCACCAAATAACAATTATTCAGGTCTAAAACTAATCCCGAAGGTAGATGTAGAAGTAGCATGCTGACGGTGATCACATCAATTTTGGAACCATTTCCCACGCGTATCGTCACATCGTCCTTAGCCAATCTCCGTTTAATCCGTAGCCCCTGTTTTGAGTTGCAAATATGAGCAACAGAACCAGTATCAAATACCCAGACGCTACTACGAGCATTAGTAAGGTACACATCAATAACATGTATATCAAATATATCTTTCACTTTGCCATCCTTCTTATCCGCCAAATACTTGGGGCAGTTCCGCTTCTAGTGACTCGTCCCTTTGGAGTAGAAGCACTCAGTCTCAGGCTTAGGTCCAGACTTGGGCTTCTTCACTTGAGCAGTAACTTGCTTGCCGTTCTTCTTGAAGTTCCCCTTCTTCCCTTTGCCCTTTTTCTTGAAACTAGTGGTCTTGTTAACCATCAACACTTGATGCTCCTTCTTGATTTCTACCTCCGCAGCCTTTACCATCGCGAAGAGCTCGAGAATTGTCTTATCCATCCCTTGCATATTATAGTTGATCACAAAGCTTTTGTAGCTTGGTGCCAGTGATTGAAGAACTCTGTCAATGACACTATCAACAAGAAGATTAACTCCCAGTTGAGTCAAGTGATTGTGGTACCCAGACATTCTGAGTATATGTTCACTGACAGAACTATTCTCCTCCATCTTGCAGTTGTAGAACTTATTGGAGACTCCATATCTCTCAATCCGGGCATTTGCTTGAAATATTAACTTCAACTCCTGGAACATCTCATATTCTCCATGACGTTCAAAACGTTGTTCAAGTCCCGGTTCTAAGTCGTAAAGCATGGCACACTGAACTATCGAGTAGTCATCAGCTTTGCTCTGCCAGACGTTCATAGCGTCCGGAGTTGCTCCTGCAGTGGATCTTGCACCTAGCGGTACTTCCAGGACGTAATTCTTCTGTGCAGCAATGAGGATAATCCTCAAGTTAGGGACCCAGTCCGTGTAGTTGCTACCATCATCTTTCAACTTAGCTTTCTCTAGGAACGCATTAAAATTCAAAGGAACGGTAGCACGGGCCATTGATCTACAACAACATAGACATGCAAAATACTATAAGGTACTAAGTTCATGATAAATTAAAGTTCAATTAATCATATTACTAAAGAACTCCCACTTAGATAGACATCCCTCTAGTCATCTAAATGATCACGTGATCCATATCAACTAAACCATGTCCGATCATCACGTGAGATGGAGTAGTTTTCAATGGTGAACATCACTATGTTGATCATCTCTACTATATGATTCACGTTCGACCTTTCGGTCTCAGTGTTCCGAGGCCATATTTGCATATGCTAGGCTCGTCAAATATAACCCAAGTATTCTGCGTGTGCAAAACTGGCTTGCACCCGTTGTATGTGAACTTAGAGCTTATCACACCCGATCATCACGTGGTGTCTCGGCACGATGAAATGTAGCAATGGTGCATACTCAGGGAGAACACTTATACCTTGAAATTTAGTGAGAGATCATCTTATAATGCTACCGCTGTACTAAGCAAAATAAGATGCATTAAGGATAAACATCACATGCAATCAAATAAGTGATATGATATGACCATCATCATCTTGTGCCTTTGATCTCCATCTCCAAAGCACCGTCATGATCACCATCGTCACCGTCTTGATACCTTGATCTCCATCGTAGCATCGTTGTCGTCTCGCCAACTATTGCTTCTACGACTATCGCTACCGCTTAGTGATAAAGTAAAGCAATTACATGGCGATAGCATTTCATACAATAAAGAGACAACCATAAGGCTCCTGCCAGTTGTCGATAACTTTTACAAAACATGATCATCTCATACAACAATTTATATCTCATCACGTCTTGACCATATCAGGTCACAGCAAGCCCTGCAAAAACAAGTTAGACGTCCTCTACTTTGTTGTTGCAACTTTTACGTGGCTGCTACGGGCTTCTAGCAAGAACCATTCTTACCTACGCATCAAAACCAGAACGATTTCCATCAAGTGTGATGTTTTAACCTTCAACAAGGAACAGGCGTAGTCAAACTCGATTCAACTAAAGTTGGAGAAACAGACACCCGCTAGCCACCTGTGTGCGAAGCACGTCGGTAGAACCAGTCTCATGAACGCGGTCATGTAATGTCGGTCCGGGCCGCTTCATCCAACAATACCGCTGAATCAAAGTACGACGTTACTGGTAAGCAGTATGACTATTATCGCCCACAACTCATTGTGCTCTACTCGTGCATATAACATCTACGCATAGACCTGGCTTGGATGCCACTGTTGGGAAACGTAGTATTTCAAAATTTTCCTATGATCACGCAAGATCTATCTAGGAGAAGCATAGCAACGAGCGGGGAGAGTGTGTGCACATACCCTCGTAGACAGAAGGCGGAAGCATTTAATAACGCGGTTGATGTAGTCGAACGTCTTCGCGATCCAACCGATCCAAGCACCGAACGTACGGCACCTCCGCTTTCAGCACACGTTCAGCTCGATGACGTCCCTCGGTCTCTTGATCCAGTTGAGGAGGGAGAGTTCCGTCAGCACGATCGTGTGGCGACGGTGATGATGATGCTATGGCGCAGGGCTTCACCTAAGCACTACAACGATATGACCGAGGTGTGTAACTGTGGAGGGGGGCACCGCACATGGCTAAGAGAAGGCTTGGTGTGTCTTTGGGGTGCCCCCTCCCATGTATATAAAGGGGGAGGAGAGGTGGCCAGCCCAATGGGAGGGCGCGCCAAGGGGGGAGTCCTACTTGGACTCCCGGTCCAAGTAGGATTCGGCCCCCTCCTTTCCTTTGCGGAGAAGGGGGGAAGGGGAAAGAGGTAGAGGAGAAGAAGGAAAGGGGGGCCGCCCCCCCAACCCTAGTCCAATTCGGTATGGGCTTGGGGGAGCGCGCCTCCACCTGGCCGCCGCTTCCTCTCTCCACTTGGGCCCATGAAGGCCCATTAACTCCCCGAGAGGGGTTCCGGTAACCCCCGATACTCCGAAAAATGTCCGAACCTTTCCGAAACCATTCCGGTGTCCAAACATAACCTTCCAATATATCAGTCATTACATCTGGACCATTTCGAGACTTCTCGTCATGTCCGTGATCTCATCCGGGACTCCGAACAAACTTTGGTTCATCAAATCACATAACTCATAATACAAATCGTCATCGAACGTTAAGCGTGCAGACCCTAAGGGTTCGAGAACTATGTAGACATGACCAAGACACATCTTTGGTCAATAACCAATAGCGGAACCTGGATGCTCATATTGGCTCCTACATATTCTACGAAGATCTTTATCGGTCAAATTGTATAACAACATACATTGTTCCCTTTGTCATCGGTATGTTACTTGCCCGAGATTCGATCATCGGTATCATCATACCTAGTTCAATCTCATTACCGGCAAGTCTCTTTACTTGTTCCGTAATGCATCATCCCGCAACTAACTCATTAGTCACATTGCTTGTAAGGCTTATAGTGATGAGCACTACCGAGAGAGCCCAGAGATACCTCTCCGATACTCGGAGTGACAAATCCTAATCTTGATCTATGCCAACTCAAAAAACACCATCGGAGACACCTGTAGAGCATCTTTATAATCACCTAGTTACATTGTGAAGTTTGATAGCACACAAAGTGCTCCTCCGGTATTCAGAAGTTACATAATCTCATAGTCAGAGGAACATGTATAAGTCATGATGAAAGCAATAGCAATAAAACTAAACGATCATTAATGCTAAGCTAACGGATGGGTCTTGTCCATCACATCATTCTCTAATGATGTGATCCCGTTCATCAAATGACAACACATGTCTATGGTTAGGAAACTTAACCATCTTTGATTAACGAGCTAGTCTAGTAGAGGCATACTAGGGACACTCTATTTGTATATGTATTCACACATGTACTAAGTTTCCGGTTAGTACAATTCTAGCATGAATAATAAACATTTGTCATCATATAAGTAAATATAAATAACAACTTTATTATTGCCTCTAGGGCATATTTCCTTCACGAATAAGAAGAACTAGAGAGTTCTTGAGGGGGACTCCGCCAATATACCTCACTCATATCATTTTGGCAAGAATAAGTGCTAAAAACTTCCACATCTTGCACTAGTTCAAGGAGTCACAAAACCTCTTGTAGGTAAGACAAGGGACAAGGTAACCTAATGCTTTCATGGACATCATCTTGTGTAAACTTCACTCTATGTCTATGAATATCCTTGTTTGTTCCTTGTGGGACTAACCTGTGTAGGTATTGAAAGTGCAACTCCCTCCAATGGATTGCTCCAAGAGATCCACATCAATATTGAGCGTCCACATCTTCAACATCTACATGAAGTCATCATCGACAAAACCCAAGGTTAGTTCATCCCTCTTGGGGGGGGGGGGTTATCACATCTAGGGGGAGCTTTACTCTAAGAATTGAGCTCAAGCAACTCTAATGGTGTGAGCACAATAATTCTTTATGTAAAAGTGGTAACCCCACTTGCGCTTAAACAATGAGTATGACCTACGATCAAATGTTCTCATTTGACTCCTAAGTCAATATACTCATATATAGATGACCTAGTCATCGACAATTGCTTGTTAGATGCTAGAGTGTTTGTGCATGCATTGCCACATATTTCATTTGCGATTTTATTGTGTGAGCATGTTGGTTGCATAGTTTACTCATTCAAGGACATCCAGTTGTTGCTTTGATTGTTTGGCTCTTTTGCCAAATGGATGGACAAGAATGCCTAAGAACTTCCTCTAGCTATCTATGCTTTTCTCGTCTCAAACTCTATTCATGCTACATCACAAAGTTTGACCAAGTCAGATTCGAACCCTCAGTGTGAGGAGCACTTGGAGTCACCGATTCGTCATAGACTTAAACTTCCAAAACCTCTCTGTGCATTTCGGTCTGACCGATTCTTCCTTTTCGGTCAAACCGAGTTCACTGAGTTGATCTAGGTTTTCAATCTCGGTGCAACCGATTATAACCATTCGGTTACACCGAGTTGCAGTAACCGCTTGCGATTCTGCATCTCGGAGCCACCGAGTTGTTCCACTCAGTCACACCGACAGGGTCAAGATATATATACCGACGGGTCAAATTTTGGAAACTTCTCCAAAACCTCTTCGCCCGTGCGTGTCCTACTCTGCCGTCTCGGGTCTCCGGATCGTCCTCTCATCGCCAGCGACCTCCCACTGCTGGTCTCTATCGCCGTCAACGGAATTCTACTCCGCCATTGCCGCCGTAGCGAGCTCATCGCCAAATTAGGGTATGAGTTCGAACCTTTGTGCAATCCTTACCTCCGATTCTTAGCATAAAGCAAATGCGATGTTTCTTACCACGTATGATATCATCCTGTCTAGCAAAAACCTCCTTTAGACTAGATTTGATTCGAAAACTTAGGGTTAGGTTTTCGCCGAACTCATCTCGGACCGACCAAGTTGTGGAAATTGGTCTCACCGATTTGGCTTAGCCCATAACACTTGTAATTTTTGGTCTGACCGAAACTTGCAAATAGGTGTGACCGAGTTCAACTCTCAGTGAAACCCTAGCGATCTCGGAGTCACCGAACTATGTCTCGGTCTGACCGATTCCACTAGTTTAGACTCCAAAGTTGCTGCGGTGTCACCAAGTTTAACAAATTGGTAGCTCCGAAATGCTTTCTGTGGAAAACTAAAACTAAGTTATTGACTCATATGTTTTGCAAAATCTCGGCACTTTGTGATGCTCATCCACTCTATCTCTTCTATAACTATTCATAGGGTCAGCTATCAGCTTGCAGTGCTAAAATGTCTGATCAGAGTGATAGCCAGAACAAGGCAGAAGAGCAGGTGAATCTGAGTGAGGGCACTAGTCCCTCTGACAGGTATGATGATGGTATCAGAAGTACTCCTAGCAACCGTCCTAAGGCTGCTACTAGGCAGAGGAGGAAGAAAAATTCTGAGTCTGAAGATGAAGACTATGTAGCTGCTGAGGAGGAGGTCAACTCCAAGAAAAAGGTTGTCAAGAAGGAATTTGGCACAACTGCATCTACAAAGCCTGGATTGAACAAGAAGGCTCCTACAAAGAGGGTGCCCATGTCAAAGGTCAGAACCTCCACTCTTGAACATTCCAAATCAACTGTTGAAGAGGATGCTGGTGAGGTCAAGAAGAGAAAGGAAAGGGTCAAGAAGACCATGGAAAGAGTAATTGGAAATCCCTCAATGATGGTCCAATCAGATGAGGAATAAGAGGAAGAGGATGCTGCACCAGCACCCAAGGCACAAAGCTGATGGGGGATGCCATCAAGTCTGGGGCTGCCCCTTCTAAGCTCAAGACAGCCCCCAAAGCTTCTGCTCTAGCTCCCAAGACTGCACCAAAGAGGAGCACCAGGAACATACCAGCTGCTAAGAAGAACAAGGCCCCAGTGCCTGAGATTGAAGAAGAAGAAGATGATGGAGCCCAAGTGCTCAGGAAGTTAAAGCCCATGATCCCTGACCATGATGACAATCATCCAGTGGCAGAAAACATGAAGATCAGGAAGGATGCGGGTCTCAGACTATGGAGACAATCTGATCCATATGCTGTGATGAGGAGAACTGCTGTAGACTACATGTTCCATACCAAAGAACAATAGGACTTCTATGAGACTATTCTCCTGGACAAGAAGCCCATAGTCAGTGACATGAAGTGGGTTGATTGGGAATATATAGATGAAAATGAAGATCACTTTCCTGGAGTTCATGAGAGCTTCAGAATGAATGGAGTTGATGCTTTTGTGGGTCAAAAGTTGACCAAGTGGAATGATGAGCTCATTATGTAGTTTAACTCCACAGCTCATTCTTATCTTGATGGAAGGATTGTTTGGATGTCTGAAGGTACAAGGTACCAATCAATAGTTGCTGAATGGGCAAAGCAAATCAATACCCTTGAAGAGCATGAGGATGATACAGATGTGTATGCAAAGCCTAGGAAAGGACACAACTCCATAGCACATATGTACAAAGAGATTCGAGATGCAGCCTTGGAACATCACAAGTTTGGCTCCGTTTATTATCTCTTGTCAGGCCTGCCCACAATCAACACTATTTTGAGGCACACATTGTTTCCCAAGCTTGGTGATGATAGGATGATAAGAGGACATTCCATCAACTTGCTGCATATGTTTGATGTGCCTGAAAAGTTCAAAGTGACGACACTGATTGTAGAGACAATTAAGAGGACAACTGCAGACCGAAAGAGATCATGTGGATATGCTCCACACATCCAGATGCTCATCAACTCCAACATGGGCTAAGGCATGTATCTCTTGGACAAAGATCACCTTCCCTTGAGGCCTAATCATGAGGACAACACAGTTGTTATGGATGCTTCAGATCCTACATCAGTAGAGGCTCAAGAGAAGAGGGAGAAAGCAAAGGCAGAAAAGGCAGCCAAGATGCCAAGTGCAGAACAGGCTTCTCAAGTGTTTCTCAAGTCAAAGCAAGATCAACTGGGATATCTAATTCAAGCCACCTTGAGGATTGAGAAGGCCACCCTGACTCAGAACCAAGAAAGCCTGGAGAGGATCATTGAAGCAAAATTCTATGATCTTGACTTGAAGGTGACAGAGATGCAGACAGCATTTGAGCAGCTCCAGGAAGAAGCTGGGGAGAGGAAAGGGAAAGCTACCACAGATGCCTTTCAGAGAGTCCCTAGGGCACATAGATCTGCAACGGTGCCTATGACTGACACAAGAGCTACTACATCAACACCTGCAGCCACAACATCAGTAGCACCTCCAGTTGCCACTCCACCAGCTCCAACAACTTCAATCGATGCATTCGTCCTTGGAGTCCTCTAAATGCCTCCTCCAGAAGATCAGGCCTAGAGAGACGCATAGCACTATGCATTTTTGAGCTTTTTGGTAACTTGTTGCCAAAGGGGGAGAAAGTGTATAGATATAGGCTTCAAGAGTGAGAGCTTGCTTATTTTTGCTATCTTTTTGCTACTTGGTTGATACTTATTTGTGTGCTTGCTTGGATGATACTTTGTGTGTGAGAGAGATACTTGTTTGATTATGTGTTTGATCATATCATACTTTAATGCTTGTCCTTGAATGATGCTATTATTTATCTCATGTATGATCATTTACTTTGTCTTGGTGATGAGTGCATATTTCATATTCTATTATTTTGAGCGCTCCACCAAGATGTGTGTGACATGCAACAGTAACCCATGATCCTAATCGATTGTGCATTTGCATTCAAAAGCAAATTTTAAATAATGCACAAATTTAGGGGGAGCTCTTCTTATCACATACTTCTCAAAGCGACGATGTATTTCAGTCTTATTATCATTTTTCAAAGCTTTCATCTATATGTTGTCATTAATTACCAAAAAGGGGGAGATTGAAAGTGCAACTATCCCTGGGTGGTTTTGGTAATTCCTAACAACATATAGCTCATTGAACTAATGCCCATTCAAGATGATCATTTTAGAAAGTTCAATGATTGGCATGGCATGGACTAGGAATGTGGACCCCTCAAAATGCTAAGGACACATAGTGGCAAAAGCTCAAGACTCTACATTTTCATTCTAGTGATCCAGGATCACATTGAGTCCATAGAAAAAGCCAATACTATTAAAAGGGGATGAGGTGTTGCTTAATGACTTGCTTGCTCAAAATGCTTAGTGATATGCTCCAAAAGCCCTCAACCACTTTCTCATATCCACATATGTCCCAAACCAAAAGTCAAACTCGGCCCCACCGATTTGACCTATCCGGCGCCACCGAGTTCATTTGACATAGCCATAGCCAGAAACCCTAATCAGTTCGGCCTCACCAATTTTGATCTCGGTCTCACCGAGATGGGATTGCAAACTCTCTATTTCCCTTCGTAACGTTTCGGTCTAACCGAGATGAGCGATCGGTCCCACCAAGTTTGCAATGCAAACTCTCTTTTTCCTTTTCGTAACATTTCGGTCTCACCGAAATGAACGATCGGTCCCACCAACTTTGCCTGACCAACTCTCTGTTTGCCTATTACAGAAATCGGTCTCACCGGGATTACATTATGCCCTAACCCTAATGAAATCGGCCCCACCGAGTTGACATGTCGGTCCCACCGAAAAGCCTAACGTTCACATTTTGAACTGCATCGGTCTGACCGAGTTTGAGTATTCGGTCTCAACGAGTTTGGTAAATTGTGTGTAACGGTTAGATTTTGTGTGGAGGCTATATATACCCCTCCACCCTTCCTCCATTCGTGGACAGAGCCATCAGAACGTGCCTACACTTCCAGCATACATTTTCTGAGAGAGAATCACCTACTCATGAGTTGAGACCAAGATATTCCAATCCAACCACAAGAATCTTGATCTCTAGCCTTCCCCAAGTTGCTTTCCACTCAAATCATCTTTCCACCAAGTCCAAATATGTGAGAGATAGTTGAGTGTTGGGGAGACTATCATTTGAAGCACAAGAGCAAGGAGTTCATCATCAACACACCATCTATTACCTTTTGGAGAGTGCTGTCTCCTAGATTGGTTAGGTGTTACTTGGGAGCCTTCGTCAAGATTTTGGAGTTGAAGCAAGTAGTTTGTAAGGGCAAGGAGATCGCCCACTTCTTGAAGATCTACCCAAGTGAGGCAAGTCCTTCGTGGGCGATGACCATGGTGGGATAGACAAGGTTGCTTCTTGGTGGACCCTTCGTGGGTGGAGCCCTACGTGGACTCGCGCAGCCGTTACCCTTCGTGGGTTGAAGTCTCCATCAACGTGGGTGAACGATAGCACCACCTATCGGAACCACACCAAAAATCTCCATGTCTACATTGCGTTGCTCCCTCTAAACTCCTCCCCTTTACCTTCATATGCAATGATTTACATTCCGCTGCTATACTCTTAGATTTGCATGTGTAGGTTGATTGCTTGACTTGTGCCAAGTTACTAAAATCTGCCAAGACTTAAAATTGGGAAAAGGCTAGATTTTTATTTTGTCAAGTAGTCTAATCATAGACATACTTCCGATCCTACACGGGTTGTTGTGGACTTGAAGTAAACTCAATTAAAATACACCAACCGCATGTGAAACCGTGACTGTCTCTTTTCGGGTGCGTTCGAGAAGAGAACATGGTGGTGTTATGTTTGAATGTAAGTAGTTTAGGATCACTTATTGATCATTACTAGTTTGCGACCGCTTGCGTAGTTTCTCATCTTACTCTTGTACTCGTAAGTTAGCCACCATAAAATGCTTAGTCGCTTGCTACAACCTCACCACTTATCCATTCCATACCCATTAAGCTTTGCTAGTCTTGATACCCATGGTAATGGGATTGTGTAGGATTGAAAGTATGTCTAGAGGAGGGGGGTGATTAGACTACTTGCAAATAAAACTCTATCCTTTTCCAAATTTTAAGTCTTGGCAGATTTTAGCAACTTAGCACAAGTCAAGCAATCAACCTACACATGCAAGTCTAAGAGTATAGCAGCGGAATGTAAAAACATTGCACATGAAGGTAAAGGCAGGAGTTTGGAGGGAGCAAACGCGATGTAGACATGGAGATTTTTGGCGTGGTTCTGATAGGTGGTGCTATAGTACATCCACGTTGATGGAGACTTCAGCCCACGAAGGGTAACGGCTGCGTGAGTCCATGGAGGGATCCACCCACGAAGGGTCCACGAAGAAGCAACATTGTCTATCCCACCATGGCAACACCCACGAAGGACTTGCCTCACTAGGGTAGATCTACACAAAGTAGGCGATCTCCTTGCCCGTACAAACTCCTTGGTTCAACTCCACAATCTTGTCGGAGGCTCCCAAGTGACACCTAACCAATCTAGGAGACACCACTCTCCAAAAGGTAATAGATGGTGTGTTGATGATGAACTCCTTGCTCTTGTGCTTCAAATGATAGTCTCCCCAACACTCAACTCTCTCTCACAGATCTGGATTTGGTGGAAAGATGATTTGAGTGGAAAGCAACTTGGGGGAAGGATAGAGATCAAGATTCTTGTGGTTGGAGTGGAATATCTTGGTCTCAACACATGTGTAGGTGGCTCTCTCTCAAAAAATGTATGTTGGAAGTGTAGGCACGTTCTGATGGCTCTCTCCATGAATGAAGAGTGGGTAGAGGGATATATATAGCCTCCACACAAAATCTAACCGTTACACACAATTTACCAAACTCGGTCAGACCGATTTAGTGCAAAAACGTCACAAAGCAACTTTTGGAGTCTAAACTAGTGAAATCGGCCAGACTGAGACACAGTTCTGTCACTCCGAGATTGCTAGGGTTTCACTAAGAGTTGAACTCGGTCACACCGATTCGCAAGTTTCGGTCAGACTGGAAAGTGCAAGTGCAATGGAATAAGCCAAATCGGTGAGACCGATTTCCACAACTCGGTCGGTCCAAGATGATTTTGGCAGAAACCTAACCCTAAATTTTCGAATCGAATCTAATCTAAAGGATGTTTTTGCTGGATAGGATGATCTCATACGTGGTAAAGAACATGGCATTTGCTTTGTGCTAAGAATCGGAGTAAGGACCAACACAAAGATTCGAACTCATACCCTAGTTCGGTGATGAGCTCGCTACGGCAGCAACGGCGGGGTTGAATTCTGTTGACGGTGATGGAGACCAGTGACGGGAGGTCGCTGGAGACGAGAGGATGATCCGGAGACCCGAGATGTTTTGGAGAAATTTCCAAAATTTGACCCGTAGGTATATATATCCTGACCCTGTCGGTGTGACCGAGTGGAACAACTCGGTGGCACCGAGATGCAAAATCGCAAGCGGTTACTACAACTTGGTGTGACCGAAAAGTTCTAATCGGTTGCACCGAGATTGAAGACCTAGATCAAATCAGTGAACTCGGTCAGACCGAAAAGGATGAATCGGCCAGACCGACATGCACAGGGAGGTTTTGGAAGTTTAAGTGTATGATGAATCGGTGACTCCGAGTGCTCCTCACATAGAGTGTTCGAATCTGACTTGATCAAACTTTGTGATGTAGCATGAATAGAGTTTGAGACGAGAAAATCAGAGATAGCTAGAGGAAGTTCTTAGGTATTCTTGTCCTTCCATTTGGCAAAATAAAAAGAGCCAAACAATCAAAGCAATAAATGGATGTCTTCTAATGAGTAAAATATGCAACCAACATGCTCACACAATAAAATGGCAAATGAAATATGTGACAGGGCATGCACAAACACTCTAGCATCTATCAAGCAATTAGCGATGACTAGGTCATCTATATATGAGTATATTGACTTAGGAGTCAAATGAGAACATTTGATCATAGGTCATACTCAACGTTTAAGAACAAGTGGGGTTACCACTTTTATATAAAGCATTGTTTTGTTCACACCATTAGAGTTGCTTTAGCTCAATATTTTGAGTAAAGCTCCCCCTAGATGTGATATCCGACCTAAGAGGGATGAACTACCCTTGGGTTTTGTCAATGATGACTTCATGTAGATGTTGAAGATCTGGATACTCAATGTTGATGTAGATCATTCGGAGCAATCCATTGGAGTGAGTTGCACTTTCAATACCTACATGGGTTAGTCCCACAAGGAACAAACAAGGATATCCATAGACATAGAGTGAAGTTCACAAAAAATGATGTCCATGAAAGCATTGGGTTACCTTGTCCCTTGTCTTACCAACAAGAGGGTTTGTGACACCTTGAACTAGTGCAAGATGTGGAAGTTGTTTGCACTTGTCCTCGCCAAGATGATATGAGTGAAGTATGGTGGTGGAGTCACCCTCAAGAACTCTCTAGTTCTTCTTCTTAAGGATCCACATCAACTTGATGGGAATCCATGGAGTTGTAGTCGTACTTGATGAAGTAGAACTTGATGTAGTCTTGGGAACCCACTTTACCAAGGCCTTGGGAGCATCTTCAAATGCATCAGTCTCTTGTTGAAGCTTGTCCTTGCCTTTTTGCTTATGGTCTTGTGGTGGAAGATCATCTTGAGCTTGTGTCCCCTTGAAAGAAGTAGGATCATACTTCTCTTGTTGAGGAACATACTTCGTCTTGGGGTATTGATCTTCTTCCCACTCAACTCCCTTGGCATTGAACTTTCGTTCAAAATCAACACCTTGATTCTTCCGGTGCCTTCCTTGCTTGCGTACAATTTCCTCAAATTTCTTACTTCCGGCAAGGCTCTTGTAAACACCTTTCCCTATAATTCCCTTAAATAAGCTATTTTCTTGCTCAAGTGTTACTTGGCTAAGAGAATCATTAGTGGAATCAAGGGAACTACTAGAAGAAACAATATTTGATTTAAGATGATTATTGTTACTACTAGAAGAAGAATCTTTCTTACTCTTGTTGCTAGACTTTACTTGTGGCATGTAAGTAGACAAGAGTAAACGCTTGGCAATGTAAGAACAAATTTTCTTGCAAAGATCATCATTGGTTGCTTTTAAGAACCCATGCTCTTGCTCAAGGTTGAGCTTTTCAAACCGTAGCTTCTCATGAGTCTTTAAAAGTTCTCGATGATCTTCCAAGCTAGTTTCATGAGCTAACTTAAGAGTGTTTAGTTCTTTAGTTAGACATTCAATCTCCTTCTTATCATCATCATTCATTTTATCTTGATTAGCATGATTAATAGCAAGTTCAACATAGTCTTCATCACTTGAGTTCTCAACAAGTAAATCATCATCACCTAGCAAATCATCTTTATCACTATTGAAATCAACATACTCGCGGTGTGATACCTTTGGGCCTTTAGCCATGAAGCATCTTACAATTCCTTCATTTGGTGAATCAAATATATCGTAGGAGTAGGTTGACATAAGTGTTAGACCGGCAACACCTTCATCTTGGGTACATTGAGAGTCGGAGTGCTAACTTCTTTCAGAGTGATGATCGGAGTCGGAACCGGATACCAATTCACCAACGTGAGCTTGATGTCTTCATTTTGTGTAGCTCCTTGATGACTTGTCCTTCCTTTCCAAATCCTTGCTTCTGCGAGAGGTTCTTCGTTCATAACGATCATCTCTACTCCTTCTCTCTCTTGGAGGTGATTCTTCTCTTCTACTTCTCCTTTTGGGTGAATCTTCTCTTCTTTTGTGGGGGGCCGTACACTCATTTGAGTAGTGTCCGGGTCTTCCACAATTGTAGCAATTACGCTCACGACTAGAAGATCTTTTGTCATTGTAGGACCTTGACTTGGAACTTCTTTCTTTGCTTATACTCTTGTAGAACTTGTTGAAATTCTTCACCATTAGGCTCAATTCCTCATTGAAGGCTTGTCTCTTACTTGATGATGTGGGAGCATCACATGAGGCTTTGTAAGCACCACGGTTTGGTTCTCTTCCATCAAGCCAAACCGTCAAGCCAACGGAAGTCATTGGAAGGATTGTTGCTCATGAGATGTCACTCAAGGATAAAGAAGAGCTTCACAGTTTGGTTCTCTTCCATCAAACAATTCACCTTGCAAGCAAATACACACAATAGCCCAAACGGCGGGGTTATGTCCAAGCATATGCATTTTCATCTTATGCTTCCAACTAGCAAAATTAGTACAATCAAAATAAGGACTCTGTAGTGGTAATTTCCCTCGTTAGACGCCATACTCTCCTAGGTTGTGAAACCAAGGCTATGATCACAAAAAGCTATGGAAATCAAGGAAAATGGAGACCAAAGCTCTAATACCACTTGTAGGATCGGAAGTATGTCTAGAGGGGGAGTGATTAGACTACTTGACCAAATAAAAATCTATCGTTTTCCCAATTTTAAGTCTTGGCAGATTTTAGCAACTTACCACAAGTCAAGCAATCAACCTACACATGCAAGTCTAAGAGTATAGCAGCGGAATGTAAAAACATTGCACATGAAGGTAAAGGCAGGAGTTTGGAGGGAGAAAACGCAATGTAGACATGGAGATTTTTGGCGTGGTTCCGAAGGTGGTGCTATCGTACATCCACGTTGATGGAGACTTCAACCCACGAAGGGTAACGGCTGCGCGAGGCCACGAAGGGTCCACAAAGAAGGAACCTTTTCTATCCCACTATGGCCGTCGCCCACGAAGGACTTGCCTCACTAGGGTAGATCTTCACGAAGTAGGCGATCTCCTTGCCCGTACAAACTCCTTGGTTCAACTCCACAATCTTGTCGGAGGCTCCCAAGTGAGACATAACCAATCTAGGAGACACCACTCTCCAAAAGGTAATAGATGGTGTGTTGATGATGAACTCCTTGCTCTTGTGCTACAAACAATAGTCTCCACAACACTCAACTCCCTCTCACAGATTTGAATTTGGTGGAAAGATGATTTGAGTGGAAAGCAACTTGGGGAAGGCTAGAGATCAAGACTCTTGTGGTTGGATGGAATATCTTGGTCTCAACACATGAGTAGGTGTCTTTCTCTCAGAAAATGTATGATAGAAGTGTAGGCATGTTCTGATGGTTCTCTCGATGAATGAAGAGTGGGTGGAGGGGTATATATAGCCTCCACACAAAACCTAACCGTTACACACAATTTACCAAACTCGGTGAGACCGAATATGAAACTCGGTCAGACCGATTTAGTTCAAAATGTGAATGTTAGGCTTTTCGGTGGGACCGACATGTCAACTCGGTGGGACCGATTTCATTAAGGTCGGGGCATAACGTAATCTCGGTGAGACCGATCACATAAACTCAGTAAGACCGATTTCTGTAATAGGCAAACATAGAGTTGGCCAGGCAAACTCGGTGGGACCGAATCGTTCATTTCAGTGAGACCGAAACGTTACGAAAGGGAAACAGAGAGTTTGCATTACGAACTCGGTGGGACCGATCTCTCATCTCGGTTAGACCGAAACATTACAAAGGGAAACAGAGAGTTTGCAATCTCATCTTGGTGAGACCGAGATCCCTATCGGTGAGACCGAACTGATTAGGGTTTCTGGCTATGGCTATGTCAAATGAACTCGATGGTGCTGGATAGATTTAATCGGTGGGGCTGAGTTTGACTTTTGGTTTGGGACATATGTGGATATGAGAAAGTGGTTGAGAGCTTTTGGAGCATATCACTA
Organism: Triticum aestivum; assembly: GCF_018294505.1. Lineage (NCBI taxonomy): Eukaryota > Viridiplantae > Streptophyta > Magnoliopsida > Poales > Poaceae > Triticum > Triticum aestivum. The sequence continues at coordinate 187,904,880 of NC_057799.1, forward strand.
AGAATTTTGAGAAAGCAAGCCATTAAGCAACACCTCATCCCCTTTTAATAGTATTGGCTTTTCCTATGGACTCAATGTGATTTTGGATCACTAAAATAAAAATGTAGAGTCTTGAGCTTGAGCCAATGTGAGTCCTTAGCATTTTGAGGGGTCCACATTCCTAGTCCATGCCATGCCAATCATTGATCTTTCTGAAATGATCATCTTGAAAGAGCATTAGTTCAATGAGCTATATGTTGCTAGGAATTACCAAAACCACCCAGGGATAGTTGCACTTTCAGATTGCTGAGTCCTTCTACAACAATAGTTGCAGTTACAGGTAATGCGGGTATCATGCCGTGAGAGCGATGTTTACTTGTTTTGGAGTTCTTCTTCTTCTTCGTCGATCTTGGGATAGGTTCCTGGTCGGCAGCCTGGGCTATCACGGTGGATGTCGTTTGAGTTTCTGTTTGTGTTTCATCCGTAGTTACTTGGACGTTGGTTTGAAGAGCAAAGTTGGCATCATAGGCGGCCTTGCTAGTTTTGTACACCAGCTTCATCCGGTCCATCATTAGACCTGCTTTGGTTATGGCTTCCGTGGCAGCGCCTACCTGGTCCTCTGGGACATGATGAGTAACAAAAAGTGGAGTTGGTGGAACAGATGAGGCAGCTGGAGGAGCTAAAGCCTAGAGTTGTACAGTCACAGCAGGAGCTTAAGCAGTCGACGCCGAAGGCCGGCCAGTCGACACAGGATCAGCAAAAGAAACCAAAGTCCGAACTGGATCACCAAGTGACTGAACGATTGGGTCTGATGCTGATGTCGAGTGAGACACTTTGCTGGCAGGCACCTTCTTGCTCAGAGTCCTGCCCCTTCCCCCTGTATCCCTTCATGGCACTTCTTCATGGTCATCGTCGTCTAGAAGTTCAATAACATTTGGTGGCGCTACAAAACACTCGACCGTAAGAATTCAATCGACCATCAGAACAGTTGGTGAAGTAAGAGCATGACTGTGGAGATGTCCCTACCCGAGAAGTAGCCGCGTCTGCAGTTTCTGCATCGTCCTACTCCTTATTGATGTCCATGGAAGTCCCGGAGGTAGCAGCACTGAAAGCTCCAAAATTCACTCGGTCAAGCAAGTGAATGAGTCGACAATAACATAGAAGACAAAGAGAAGATACATAACACTTACGCAGAAGCAACAGGAACATCGACCTTGATCTTCGGCAGGGCCTTCCGAGGCTTTGGGGGGACAACCTTGGGCTGCTTCGCAGCCTTCTTCGATGGATCTGGAGTCGAAGTCCGAGTACGCTTCGGAACCTGCGTGCTTGGTGGAACTGCTTTACCACGCCCACCCGCAGGATCGTGCGACTGCTTGGAACACCGCTCAGAGCGAGGCGGCGAGTCGACTTCTTCGCTGCTACCAGAATCCTCGCCGCCTCCCTCACTATCGTCTCCGGACTCCCAGTCGGCGCCTCCATCTTCGCTCCCCTCTCCCTCCTCGAACTATTCCCTGTTTGGCATCGAGTACATCTTGGTATAAATTTACGAAGCACAAGTCAACAAAAATCAATCGGATTCAAGAGCAATTGCCGATCAAAAGAAAAAAACACTCGGAATTTTTGAGCCTGACCTCTTCTGGCTCATGTTCGGCGTCGAATGGCCGAATCCTCCTGGACCCCCTGGGGTTATCCTTGTTTCCGGCGATGCTCCGCAGCCACTGAGCCACGGTCTCCTCGGCGACCTCCTCTGGGTGGACCTGAGCGGTTTCTCCAGGGCCCGAGTACATCCACATCGGGTGATCACGGGCTTAAAGAGGCTGGATGCATCGACTAAGGAACACCTCCAATAGATCCATGCCAGTCACACCGTCCCGGACTAAGTTAACAACCTGGTCGACTAAAAGAGACACCTCGCCTTTCTCCTCTTGGTCACAGTCAATGAAGAAGGTTGTCGGAGTCACTCCATAGTGAAAGGGGGGAGATCGGTTGACTGACCAGGAGTCAGGGCGTCTTTGCAGTAGAACCAGGTCGACTGCCATCCTCGGACTGACTCAGGAAGGGTCATGGAAGGAGAAGTGCTCCTACCCCTAGTTTGAATTCCTAAACCCCCGCACATCTGGATCACATGCGTCTTTTCATCAGTCGGATTTTCCTTCTTCACCGACTGAGAACGGCAAGTGAATGTGTGTTTGAACAGACCCCAGTGCGGTTGACAGCCCAAGAAATTTTCACACAACGAGATGAACGCAGCAAGATACATGATTGTGTTTGGGGGGAAATGATGAATCTGAGCACCGAAAACTTCAGAAAACCCCTAAAGAACAGACGCGGGGGAAGAGAAAGACCTCGGTCGACATGGGTGGTGAGGAGGACACGCTCACCCTCGTGCGGCTGGGGCTCAGATTCCCCCTCCGGCAACCTCCAAGATTTGTCAGCAATCATACCGTCCTCAGCGATCCTCTCCAGATCTTCCCGCTCGACGGTGGAGCGGATCCAGTCCCCCTGGATACAACCAGGCGGCAGACCGGACCGCGACGACGTCCCCCGAGCCGTCTTCTTGCCTTTCGCTGTCACCATCGCCTTCTTTGCATGCTCCAAGGCCGCCGTCTTGTCCTTCACCATGGCGGCGGAATGCGCACGGGCCAAGCGGGGGTGTCGAGAGAAGAGGAAGGCACGGAGGAGAAGTAGAGGAAGAAGAGAGAGAATGAGACGTACTTTGCATTGCATCGGCTTCGACGCCTTTTATGGGCCTGCTTCCGAGTGGCTGACCCATGGGCCCGAGCAATCCTGTCATATTCTGCAAAAGTCGCTCACCCGATACGTGGCGAAAAAGGCGGTGCGAGGATCAAGGCGCCCCTGTCTACCCGCTCTGATTACTACAGCACGCTCCGTCCCACACGCCTCTCCAAAATTTCCAATCTCGTGAGATCCGGGAACCGCAAAGCAACCAATCACGCCAAAGATTTCGCATCATAACAACACTCGAAGATTATCAGCATAATTCACTTGATGACCTCTGAATTGATCAAGGCAACTGAAACAAGGTTGAAGCTTCAGCATGATTTTTAGACTCCAATGAAATGCCTCCGATGCATGGAATCAAGTCGAAACCAACTTCAACCCTTTTGCACTCGGACCTCAATCCATTCGGGGGCTAATGACGATGACATGTACTTAGGGTAGGCTCATAGGCCTGACCTAGGCACCCTACCCAAGGACACTACCCTAGAGACAAGAACATTCAAAGTACTACAGAAGATACCGACTCAGATCACTTTGAATACAGTCCACTCGACATGCTATCCCACTCGGATACCCGATTCCACTCGACCCAGATAGAGTCGCTGGACCATACAAAGAATCACTCGGAGTACAGAAGGCCGAAAGTCACCCCAGGATGGCAACGGTCAGGCGTTCACTTCGTAGTCTTAAAGATCATTATAGTCATTTATTGCTAGCTTTACCAGTAACGCCCCTGCCTTAACATACACTAAACCCTTGTGTGACTGAGGGCTGGAGCGGCCTGGCGCACTCTATATAAGCTGCCCCCGTCCTCTGGCACAAGGGTTCGCACCCCCTGTAACTCCCACGCATAATCCAGTCGACCAAGCCTCCGGGCACCGAGACGTAGGGCTATTACTTCCTCCAAGAAGGGCTTGAACTCGTAAACCTTGCGTGTACAACCTCGCCGTAGCTAAGGCCTTGCCTCCTCCTACGTACCCCATATTCTCACCGTCAGACTTGCCCCCACGACAATCGTCATCACCAACAACCCTCTCATCGTGGGAGGACCAATCTTCATCAACATATTCACCAGCACCATCTCATCTCCAAACCCTAGTTCATCTCTTAAGTTCAATCTTTGTACCCAAACTCAGATTGGTAACTGTGGGTGAATAGTAGTGTTGATTACATCTTGTAGTTGATGCTAGTTGGTTTATTTGGTGGATATATGCTCAGATACACTATGCTATTCAATACTGCTCTGAACTTGAACATGGATATGTTTTGTGAGTAGTTAATTTTGTTCTTGAGGACATGGGAGAAGTCTTGTCATAAGTAATCATGTGAATTTGATATTCGTTCGATATTTTGATGATATGTATGTTGTGATTCCCTTAGTGATGTTATGTGAACGTCGACTACATGACACTTCACCATCTTTAGGCCTAAGGGAATGCATTGTGGAGTAGTTATTAGATGATTGGTTGCTAGAGTGACAGAAGCTTAAACCCTAGTTAAGCGCTATTTCGTAAGGGGCTGATTTCGATCCACATGTTTATTGCCATGGTTAGATTTTATCTTAATTCTTCTTTCGTAGTTGTGAATGCTTGCGAGTGGGGGTATTAATAAGTGGGAGGTTTGTTCAAGTAAGAACAACACCCAAGCACCGGTCCACCCACATATCAAATTATCAAAGTAGTGAATGCGAATCAAACCAACATGATGAAGTGACTAGATGAAATTCCTGTGTCCTCAAGAACACTTTACTTATTATAAGAGATTGTTCCGGCCTGTCCTTTGCCACAAAAGGATTGGGATATCTTGCTGCACCTATTGTTACTATTGCTAGTTGTCACTTGTTACAAATTATCTTGCTATCAAACAACTTGCTACCAACAATTTCAGTGCTTGCAGAAATTACCATGTCCATCTAAATCATATTGCTAAAGCCTAATTTCCTTGTCGTAATTTATTTACTTTTATTTAGTTTTGCAATTTATATATCTCCCACTGTCACAATTAAACTTGCAATTAAGGAATATAAGGGGATTGATAACCCTCTTGGCCGCGTGGGGTTCAAGTATTTGTTTGTGTGTGTGAAGGTACTGCTAAAGGTCATTTGTGTGAATCTCTTATTGGTTCGATAAACCTTGGTTAACTGAGGGAAATACTTTCTGCTACTATACTACTTCCCCCTCCCTCTTCAGGGAAATCCCAACGCCTATCACAAGTACCAGAAGAATTTCTGGCCTCGTTGCCGGGGAGACTTCATCAAACAACTCAAGGTCCCTTCACACACATTATCATTTACTTGTTCTACTTATTACTTGCTTGTATTTGCCTTCATTAGTTTCTGTTAAAAAATAAAAAATACCAAAAATTAACTTATGTCCTATCTTGCTTGAATTGCTATTATGTGTGAAGAGAGAGTTAATGTTGTTCCCGCCACTAGTGCGGAACCTTATGATCATCAAGCTATATTACTATATCTGGTAAGAGATGAAAATCCTAAAAGAAGCTTTGATTAGGTTGTTAATGACAAATTTCATAAAGAAGTATTTGATAATCTTGCCGATGATGATCCTAGTAGTAAAAAAACCACTATGCATACTAGAAGACTCTAAGTAGGTAGTGGTGACATTACTGGAAAGACTGTTATCCAAGATTTATTTATTTGTGCGGGCTCTGTACCTATGATGGGAGGATCTATTCTTGCTAGAACCACTAGCTTTGCAGATGCTATATCTTTACTAATAGTAGAATTTGAATGGAAATTTGTGGACATGCATCCGCTATACAAAAGAGTGCTACTAGAATTCTCCAACATTCATGATCCTTCTGTTAAACATTTGGCTACAATATTTCTAGTTCATGAATCTGAACACTTAACGAAAGAGGCGAGAGACATATTTGCTTACTACTAATAATTAGTGAGTGCCTGATGACCCACAAGTAGAGGGGATCTATCGTAGTCCTTTGGATAAGTAAGAGTGTAGAACCGAAATGAGATTCAGAAGGAAATGACAAGCGGTTTTCAGCAAGGTATTCTCTGCAAGCACTGAAATTATCGGTAACAGATAGTTGTGTGATCTTCGTAATGGGTAACAAGTGACAAAAGTAAACAAGGTGCAGCAAGGTGGCCCAATCCTTTTTGTAACAAATGAAAAGCCTGGACAAACTCTTATATAAAGCAAAGCGCTCCCGAGGACACATGGGAATTATTGTCAAGTTATTTTTCATCATGCTCATATGATTCGGGTTTGTTACTTTGATAATTTGATATGAGGGTAGACCGGTGCTTGGGTGTTGACCTTCCTTGGACAAGACTCCCACATATGATTAACCCCTCTCGCAAGCATCCGCAACTACGAAAGAAGAATTAAGGTAAACCTAACCATAGCATGAAACATATGGATCCAAATCAGCCCCTTACGAAGCAACACATAAACTAGGGTTTAAGCTCCTCTCACTCTAGCAACCCATCATCTACTTATTACTTCCCAATGCCTTCCCCTAGGCCCAAATCATTGTGAAGTGTCATGTAGTCGACGTTCACATAACACCACCAGAGGAAAGACAACATACATATCATTAAAATATCAAACGAATACCAAATTCACATGATTATTTATAACAAGACTTCTCCCATGTCCTCATGAACAAACGTAACTACTCACAAAGCATATTCATGTTCATAATCAGAGGGGTATTAATTATCATTAATGATCTGAACATATGATCTTCCACCGAATAAACCAACTAGCATCAACTACAAGGAGTAATCAACACTACTAGCAACCCACAGGTACCAATATGAGGTTTTGAGACAGAGATCGGATACAAGAGATGAACTAGGGTTTGAGAGGAGATGGTGTTGGTGAAGATGTTGATGGAGATTGACCCTCTCTCGATGAGAGGATCGATGGTGATGACGATGGCGATGATTCCCCCCGGAGGGATGTTTCCCCGGCAGAACAGCTCCACCGGAGCCCTATATTGGTTATGCCCAAGTTCCGCCTCGAGACGGTGGCGCTTCGTCCCAAAAGCTTCCTTCTGATTTTTTCCAGGTCAAAACACACCATATAGCAGAAGATGGGCGTCGGGGGCCTGCTAGGGGGCCCACAAGGATGGAGGGCGCGCCCAGGGTAGTAGGGCGCGCCCTCCACCCTTGTGGATGGCAGGTGGCCCCCCCTCTGGTGCTTTCTTCGCCAAATATTTTTTTATTTATTCCAAAATGATTCTCCGTGAAGTTTCAGGACTTTTGGAGTTGTGTAGAATAGGTCTCTAATATTTTCTCATTTTCCAGTCCAGAATTCTAGCTGCCGGCATTCTCCCTCTTCATGTAAACCTTATAAAATAAGAGAGAAAATGCATAAGTATTATGATATAATGTGTAATAATAGCCCATAATGCAATAAATATCGATATAAAAGCATGATGCAAAATGGAAGTATCAGTGCCCACCTGTATAAGCAATCCTTTATGATCCAGATGACATTAGAAAACTAAGATCCACGGATTATACAACTTATAGTGAGAATCTTACAAAAACGGTTCCTCGACCTATCTTGATTGAAAATCTTTCTGAACACAATGACAAATTTTCTATAGGAAACTTGGGGCTATGTCGTGTACTTAAAGAAAAGTTGCGAGAATATCTTTATAGAAACCTTTACAATGAAGAAATAACTATCACTTGTGATGGGCCAAAAGAGGAATCTCGTCCTCCCAAACTTGATCTCACGGATCTAAATTGTTGGGGATATTCCCCACGACCAAGACCCAGCTCATAAGGATAAGCTGCCCTGAGTCTTAAGTCACGTTTGGGTTTAAGTCACCCTGACATTAAGTCATCTCAGATCCTAACCAAACTGGTGAGACCTGGATGGTGAGACCCGGCACGTGAGACCCGGATGGTGAGACTCGGAAGGTGAGACTCGGATGGTGAGACCCGACAAGTGAGACCCGGCTGGTGAGACCCGGCAGACAGTCTTTAACCCGGCAGACAGTTGTAAGCCGGTAGACAATCTCTAACCCGGCACACAGTTATTGCCCGGCAGACAGTTATGACCTGGCAGACAGATTGTGACCCAACAGATGCGTGGAGTCACAGAGATGAGTCTCCGAGATGAGTCGCATGGGGTTAAGAAGCCCAAGACGTTAAAAACCCCAAGATTTTAAGAAGCCCAAGACGTTAAGGAGCCCACAGAGAGAAGCCCAAAGACGTTAAGAAGCCCACAGTGAGAAGTTAGAATAGTTTAAGTCTTAATCCGACTTGGACTCTGAATGTAAGCCGCCCCTTCAACTTATATAAGGAGGGGCGGGGCGCCCCAAGAGGGGGAGAGTTTTTTAGACGTTTCAGTAGACAGGTCTCAATAGACAAGTCTTAGACAAGATCAAAGTAGATGCTCTTGAGATAGAGGTAGCGAAACCTCACCCTTGTAACCGAGATCGTCATCATCATCAATATGAACCAAGCAGGATGTAGGCTTTTACCTCCACCGTGAGGGGCCGAACCTGGGTAAAATCTCGCGTCTCTCGTCCCGCTCAGCGCCTCTCAAGTTACTAATTAGATGCGTTGGCCTCACGACTAATTCCTCACACTAAAGACATCTGCCATGATAAAACTACGACAGTTGGCGCCCACCGTGGGGCTCACGCACGGTGCTATTGAGTTCTTGGAGGGATCTCTCACAGGGATTGAGAAGTTTGCAATTTTTGGATAAAGAAGAACCGTTTTGGAAGGATTTCAGTCCAGATTTAAGATCTGAGAGATTTAAGGTTCAAAAGATATTAGGGTTGCTATTGAGCCGCCGCCACCAGATGTGTAATCCGTCAAATTATAGTCAAACCAAAAGCAACACGGACGGCGACCACATGTCAAGTTTGCATCTGATGTAAAACTACTCCCGTTGGAGACCAAAAATAAATCGAAGAGGGTATTAAGAACCCCAATGCGGCGGAACTGCTAATTAAGAACCGCCGTCCGGATCTCGCACGTCGTCACTGTCTCTGAGCCGGTACAAGGGTGCAGCAATTGTCCCAAAAAATTTCACTGCTCCACGTCCGTGTTTCCCAGACTTCAAGTCCTAAGGGAATAATCTATTGTTGCTGCTACTTATTCCTGACGTGAAAGATACAGATAAGAATATTGTTTCATCACATGAGAGCATCAAGTTCAAGGTTTTCAAGTAGAGCGAAGTGCATATTTCAACCCTGAATTCTAACCATAATCTAGTCTACAACCCCGAACTCTAAAACCGTCTAATATTCAACCCTGAACTATCAAAACCGTCTAAGTTTCAACCCTGAGCCTGGTTTTGACCTGTTGACCATCTAGTCAGCGTGACACATCAGCGATACTATTTCATAGCACTGTTCATAAATATGGAATTTTCACAAAACTTTGAAAATTCATTTTCTGGAAAAAACATTCCCCCGAAAAATCTGGAAATAAAAAAACTGGCATTGTGAACAATGCTTTTCGGGAACTTTTTCCCCAGAAAATGGAACTTTCATTTTTTTGGGAAAATTCCAGTGTTATGAACTACCACTATTTGTTGTTCATGCTTCCTTTTTTTGGGGAATTTTTTCCCAAAAATGAAACTTTCAATTTGTTTGGGAAAATTCAGATTAGAACAGTACCGCTGTACTCTGATCATTATTCCAGTTTGTTTACTTTCGGATTTTTGGGGAAAAAATATCCAGAAAATGAAACTTTCAATTTTTTGGGAAAATTCCAGATTACGAACAGTGCTATGAACAGTATTGCTCACGTGGCACGCTGACTGGATGGTCAACGGGTCAAAACCAGGTTCAGGGTTGAATCTTAGATGGTTTTGATAGTTCAGGGTTGAGTCTTAGACGGTTTTGGAGATCGGGGTTGTGGATTAGACTAGGGCTTGAATTCAGGGTTGAAGTATGCACTTCTCTCTTTCAAGTACTAGGGCATCTTCGGCTCATACGTGAATTAAAGCCAAAATAGTTTCTTTCCGTTGGTCAACTACAATTGGTGCACGCCTCCAAGGAAACTACCAGGAGACTGAGACAAGAAATATGGAAGAAAAATTACTACGGACGTAGACTCGCGGGACTGACCACGATCCGGAGGTAGGGAAGGACTCCGCCGCCGCAGCCTTACCTCGCAGAACCGCCTCCTCGGCTTATCTCTGTTGCACTAGCCCGGAGCCGCTCCTCCGCCGTGAGCCGCCCCTCCATAGGACTTCTTTCCAGCCCTGCGGCACCGACGTTTTTCCAGCCCGCCGTCGGCTCAGCCATTAAGCCGTTATGGCCTCTCCTTGCCTCTGACCCGGTCTGCGCTTTTGCTAAGCCGTCGCGGGCTCCGCCTCCATTCTGGCCTACTCCGAGCTTCTATCTTCGTCGTGGCCTACTCAGAGCCGCCGTCCCCAAGCCGTCGGCTGCCGTCCACAAGTCGCCGCGAGCACCACCACCTGGAGCCGCCGTGGCCCGGCCTGTGAGCCGCCTCAGCTGCCACGTCGCCTCTGTTGCGAAGTCGCCGCCTTGAATCTCCAACACACACATGCGACCCGCCTGCTGGGTCGACCCCGACCGCACGTGCGCCTTGCCTCGCCTTGAGCCGCCTTATCCTGTGCTGCTCCTGTCCTCACGGCGAACCACCTCCATGCGCCTACGACACCCGGAGCTGCCCGCATTGAGCTGGCCGTGCCAGAGTGGTCCACCTCCTCTGCTCTAAGCCGCCGCCCCTGCCGCGGTCCGGCCTAGAGCCGCCGCCCTCCTCTGTTGTGCCCGCCTCGCACTAGCCTCAGAGCCGCCACGCCTTGCTCCGATTTCTGCACTGCGCTGACCCGCCTGCTCCATCAAGTGACTCGCCACCATCAAGTGACTCGCCAGCCTCGCCCCGCGGGTTGCTTCAAAGCCATCGTCGAGCCTACGCGGCCCTGCCTTCAGGGCATCTCCACGGCCTCACGCCGCCTCAGTCCGAGCCGCCGGCCGCCTTAACTGAAACGGGAGAGCCGCCGCCCGACGCGCTCAACTTGCCACCAGTCTGCCCCGCGCCGGGGAGCCTCCTCACGACGAGCAGCTGCCCGAGAGCCGCCCTCGCCGGAGCAGGTGTCGAGCCGACGCTTCTACCGCGGTCGGCCCGCTTTGCTCCGTTTCATGGCGGGCCGCCGCTGAGTCGCTGAGCTCTCCAGCCGCTGAGTGCTCCCCTCACATGCCGGCGTGCCAGACAGCATGGCCCAAGCCGCCTCCCCGACTCGTCTCCACTCTGAGCCTCCTCCGCCTCGGGATGCACCTAGCCAAGCCGCCGGCCACCGTCGTTGAGCTGCGATGTCAACTCGCCAAGCGGCCCCTCCGCCGGAGCCTGTGGCCTTCCCGAGCACTTGCTCCCTGGCGTCTCTCGCCGTGGCGAATGCGCCATGAGACGCCTAGCCGTCTTTGAGGCGCTTGCCTCGACCCGCCGTCCACGCGCCCGGACTAAGTCTCTCCCCGGCCGGCTCCGGTGTACCCTGCTCGGCCTTGCCTCTAAGCCACCGCGCCGAGCGGCTCAAGACGTCGTCTCCATCGCCTGACTCGCTGACGCACCCAGTGGGCTATCCATCACAAGCGCTTTTGCTGCTAGAACCGTTTGCCAAGTTCCATGACACAATTAGTATGTTTATTAGTGCAAGTGCAACTATCCATGGGTGGTTTTGGTAATTACTATCAACATATAGCTCATTGAACTAATGCTATTTCAAGATAAATATTTCAGGAAGTTCAATGATTGGCATGGCATGGATTAGGAATGTGGACCCCTCAAAATGCTAAGGACACATATTGGCTCAAGATCCAAAGCTCAAGACTCTACATTTTATTTTTAGTGATCCAAGATCACATTGGGTCCATAGGAAAAGCCAATACTATTAAAAGGGGATGAGGTGTTGCTTAATGGCTTGCTTGCCCAAAATTCTTAGTGATATGCTCCAAAAGTCGTCAACCACTTTCTCATATCCACATATGTCCCAAACCAAAAGTCAAACTCGGCCCCACCGAAATGTTCTATCTGGCGCCACCGAGTTCACTTGACATAGCCACTGCTAGAAACCCTAGTCACTTCGGTCTCACCGATAGGGATCTCGGTCTCACCGAGATGGGATTGCAAACTCTCTGTTTCCCTTCGTAATGTTTCGGTCTAACCGAGATGAGCGATCGGTCCCACCGATTTCGCAATGCAAACTCTTTGTTTCCCCTTCTTAACATTTTGGTCTCACCGAGATGAGCGAATTGGTCCCACCGAGTTTGCCTGATCAACTCTCTGGTTAGCTTATTACCAAAATCGGTCCCACCGAGTTTGTCTAATCGCTCTCGCCGAGATTACGTTATGCCCTAACCCTAATGAAATCGGTCGCACCGAGTTGACATGTCAGTCCCACCGAAAAGCCTAACGTTCACATTTTGAACTAAATCGGTCTGACCGAGTTTTATGATTCGGCCCCACCGAGTTTGGTGAATTGTGTGTAAAGGTTTGATTTTGTGTGGAGGCTATATATACCCCTCCACCCACTCTTCATTCATGGAGAGAGCCATCAGAATATGCCTACACTTCCAGCATACATTTTCTGAGAGAGAACCACCTACTCATGTGTTGAGGTCAAGATATTCCATTCCAATCACATAAATCTTGATCTCCAGCCTTCTCCAAGTTGCTTTCCACTCAAATCTTCTTTCCCACAAATCCAAATCTGTGAGAGAGAGTTGAGTGTCGGGGAGACTATCATTTGAAGCACAAGAGCAAGGAGTTCATCATCAACACACCATCTATTACCTTTTGGAGAGTGGTGTCTCCTAGATTGGTTAGGTGTCACTTGGGAGCCTCCGTCAAGATTGTGGAGTTGAACCAAGGAGTTTGTACGGGCAAGGAGATTGCCTACTTCGTGAAGATCTATCCTAGTGAGGCAAGTCCTTCGTGGGCGATGGCCATGGTGGGATAGACAAGGTTGCTTCTTCGTGGACCCTTCGTGGGTGGTGCCCTCCGTGGACTCGCGCAACCATTACCCTTCGTGGGTTGAAGTCTCCATCAACGTGGATGTACGATAGCACCACCTATCAGAACCATGCCAAAAATCTCCTTGTCTACATTGCGTTTGCTCCCTCCAAACTCCTCTCTTTACCTTCATATGCAACTGTTTTACATTCCGCTGCTATACTCTTAGACTTGCATGTGTAGGTTGATTGCTTGACTTGTGCTAAGTTGCTAAAATTTGTCAAGACTTAAAATTGGGAAAAGGCTAGATTTTTATTTGGTCATGTAGTCTAATCACCCCCCATCTAGACATACTTTCGATGCTACAAGTAGTATCAGAGCTTTGGTCTCCATTTGCCTTGATTTCCACAGCTTTTGTTGATCATAGCCTTGGTTTCACAACCTAGGAGCGTTTGGCGTCTAGCGAGGGAAATTACCACCGTAGAGGTCCTTACTTTGATGGTACTAATTTTGATAGTTGGAAGCATAAGATGAAAATGCATATTCTTGGACATAACCCCGCCATTTGGGCTATTGTGTGTATTGGCTTGCAAGGTGAATTCTTTGATGCGAGAGAACCGAACCGTGAAGCTACTGCGGAAGAGTTGAAGATGCTACAATACAATGCTCAAGCTTGCGATATCCTCTTCAATGGACTGTACCCCGAAGAATTCAACAAAATCAGCCATCTTGAGAATGCAAAGGAAATTTGGGATACTTTGATTGATAGGCACGAGGGTACCGACTCCGTCAAGGAATGCAAATTGGATGTGCTTCAAAGTCAACTTGACAAGTTCAAAATGAAGGATGGTGAAGGTGTCGCTGAAATGTACTCTAGGCTTGCTCTCATCACAAATGAGATTGCCGGCTTAGGAAGTGAAGAGACGACCGATAGATTCATCATCAAGAAGATCATAAGAGCCTTGGATGGAAAATATGATACCGTGTGCACATTTATCCAAATGATGCCCAATTACAAAGATCTCAAGCCAACGGAATTCATTGGAAAAATTGTTTCTCATGAGATGTCACTCAAGTATAAGGAAGAGCTTCACAACAAGTCAAGTGGTGCTTACAAAGCCTCATGTGATACTCCTACATCATCAAGTGAGTAACAAACCTTCAATGAAGAATTGAGCTTAATGGTGAAGAATTTCAACAAGTTCTACAAGAGTAGAAGCAAGGAAAGAAGTTCCAAGTCAAGGTCCTAAAATGACAAAAGATCTTCTAGTTGTGAATGTAATTGCTGCAATTGTGGAAGACCAGGACACTACTCCAATGAGTGTACGGCCCTCTACAAAAGAAGAGAAGATTCACCCAAAATAAGAAGTAGAAGAGAAGAATCACCTCCAAGGTAGAGAAGGAGTAGAGATGATCGTTATGAACGAAGAACCTCTCGCAGAAGCAAGGATTCGGAAAGGAAGGACAAATCATCAAAGAGCTACACAAAACGAAGGCATCATGCTCATGTTGGTGAATGGGTATCCGGCTCGGACTCCGACCGTCACTCCGAGAGAAGTTATCACTCCGACTCCGAATATACTCAAGATGAAGGTGTTGCCGGTCTAGCACTTGTGTCAACCAACTCCTACGACATATTTGACTCACCAAATGAAGGAATTGGAAGATGCTTCATGGCTAAAGGCCCAAAGGTATCACACCCCGAGTATGTTGATTTCAGTAGTGATGAAGATGATTTGCTAGGTGATGATGATTTACTTGTTGACAACTCTAGTGATGAAAAGTATGATGAGCTTACTATTAATCATGCTAATCAAGATAAAACGAATGACAATGATAAGGAGATTGAGCGTCTAACTAAAGAACTAAACACTCTTAAGTTAGCTCATGAAACTACCTTAGAAGATCATCGAGAACTTTTAAAGACTCATGAGAAGTTACGCTTTGAAAAGCTCAATCTTGAGCAAGAGCATGGGTTTTTAAAGTCAATCAATGATGATCTTCGTAAGAAAAGTTCTTCTCACATTGCCAAGCGTTTACTCTTGTCTACTTACATGCCACAAGTAAAATCTTGCAACAAGAGTAAGAAAGATTCTTCTAGTAGTAATAATAATCATGCTAAATCCAAGGTTGTTACTTCTATTAGTTCTCTTGATTCCACTAATGATTCTGTTAGCCAAGTTACACTTGAGCAAGAAAATAGCTTATTGAAGGGAATTATGGAGAAATGTGTTTACAAGAGCCTTGCCGGATGTAAGCAATTTGAGGAAATTGTACACAAGCAAGGAAGGCACTGGAAGAATCAAGGTGTTGGTTTTGAACGAATGTTCAATGCCAATGGAGTTGAGTGGGAAGAAGATCAATACCCCAATACGAAGTTTGTTCCTCAACAAGAGAAGTATGATCCTACTTCTTTCCAAGGGACACAAGCTCAAGATGATCTTCCACCACAAGAGCACAAGCGAAAAGGCAAGGATAAGCTTCAAGAGGAGATTGATGCATTTGAAGAAGCTCCTAAGGCCTTGGTCAAATGGGTTCCCAAGACTACATCAAGATCTACTTCATCAAGTACGACTACAACTCGAAGGATTCCCATCAACATGATGTGGATCCTGAAGAAGAAGAAGAAGAACTAGAGAGTTCTCGAGGGTGGCTCCACCAACATACATCACTCATAGCATTTTGGCAAGGACAAGTGCAAACAACTTCCACATCTTGCACTAGTTCAAGGAGTCACAAACCCTCTTGTTGGTAAGACAAGGGACAAGGTAACCTAATGCTTCCATGGACATCATCTTGTGTGAACATCACTCTATGTCTATGGATATCCTTGTTTGTTCCTTGTGGGACTAACCCATGTAGGTGTTTGTGCATGCTTTGTCACATATTTCATTTGTCATTTTATTGTGTGAGCATGTTGATTGCATATTTTACTCATTCGAGAACATCCACTTGTTGCTTTGATTGATTGGATGTTTCTATTTTGCCAAGTGGATGGACAAGAATGCCTAAGAACTCCCTCTAGCTATCTATGCTTTTCTTGTCTCAAACTCTATTCATGCTACATCACAAAGTTTGATCAAGTCAGATTTGAACCACTCTGTGTGAGGAGCACTCGGAGTCCCCGATTCGTCACAGACTTAAGCTTCCAAAACCTCTATGTGCATTTCGCTATGATCGATCCGTCCACCTCGGTCACACCGAGTTCACTAAGTTGATCTAGGTTTTCAATCTTGGTGCAACCGATTTGAACTTTTCGGTCACTCCGAGTTGTAGTACCCGCTTGCGATTCTTCATCTCGGTGCCACCGAGTTGTTCCACACGGTCACACCGACAGGGTCAGGATATATATACCCACGGGTGAGATTTTGGAAATTTCTTCAAAACCCTCCATCCCGGGCATGTCCTGCTCTGCCGCCTCGGGTCTCCGGATCGTCTCCTCATTGCCAGCGACCTCCTGCCGCTGGTTTCCGTCACCGTCAACGGGATTCTGCCCCGCTGTTGCCACCGTAGCGAACTCACCGCCGAGCTAGGGTATGAGTTCGATCTTTTGTGCTAATTCCTTACTCCGATTCCTAGCACATTGCTTTGGCATGATCTGTACCACGTATGAAATCAATCTATCCATAGAAAACTTCCTTTAGGTTAGGTTTGATTCGAAAATTTAGGGTTAGGTTTCCGCCGAACTCATCTCGGACCGACCGAGTTGTAGAAATTGGTCTCACCTATTTGGCTTAGGCCATTGCACATGCACTTTTCGGTCGAACCGAAAATTGCAAATCGGTGTGACTGAGTTCAACTCTCAGTGAAACCCTAGCAATCTCGGAGCCACCGAACTATGACTCGGTCTGAGCGAGTTCACTAGTTTAGACTCCAAAAGTTGCTTCGATATCACCGAGTTTAACAAATCGGTAGCTCTGAAATCATTTTACTGGAGAACTAAAACTAAGTTTTTGACTCACCTGTTTTGCAAAAAACTCTACACTTTGTTATGCTCATCCACTCGATCTCATCTATATCTATTCATAGGGTCTGCTGTCAGTTTGCTTTGCCAGAATGTCTGACCAGAGTGATAGCCAGAATAATTCAGAAGAGCAAGTGCAAATGAGTGAGGGCACTAGTCCCTCAAGCAGCTATGATGAGGGCAGCAGGAGCACTCCCAGTAACTTGCCCAAGGCAGCCACCAGATCAAGAAAGAAGAGAACCTTAGACTCTGAGGATGAGGACTATGTGGCTACAGAGGAGGAAGTGAGCTCCAAGAAGAAAATCCTGAAGAAGGAGTATACTGTGGCCGCTGCAAAATAACTTGGTATGCACAAGAAGGCACCTGCCAAAAGAGTTCCTATGTCTAAGGCCAGAGCCTCCACTCATGAAACTTCCAAGCCAAGGAAAGTTCCAACTGGAGAAACCATGCAGTTCACTATAGAACAATCAGATGATGATATGGCTGGTGGCAAGAAGAAGAAAAGGGCAAGAACCACAACTGCAAAAGTTCTTGGAAAATCAACCATGGTGAGAGACTCAGATGAAGAAGATGAAGAGGATGCTGCACTAGCACCCAAATCCCAGAAGCTTATGGGGGGTGCAATTAAGTCTGGGGCTGCTGCTTCAATGCCCAAGACTGCCCCCAAAGCTACTGCTCAAGCTCAGAAGAAAGCTCAAGAGAAGCACCAGGAACATCCCAGCTGAAGAGAAGAACAAGGCCCCAGTGCCTGAGGTTGAAGAAGAAGATGTTGAAGCCCAAGTGCTGAGAAAACTGAAACCAAAGATTCCAGACCACAATGACACTCATCCAGTGGCAGAGGATATGAGCATCAGGAAGGATGCGGGTCTGAGACTTTGGAGACAGTCTGATCCATATGCTTTGAGAAGGAAGACTGATGTGGACTACAGGTTCCACACCAAAGAACAACAAGATTTCTATGAGACCATACTGTTGGACAAGAAACCTATAGTCTGTGATATGAAGTGGGTTGATTGGGAATTCATTGATGAGAATGAAGATTATTTTCCAGGAGTGCATGAAAGCTTCAAAGCTTGTGGAGTTGACAAGTTTGTTGGATAGAAGCTTACCAAATGGAATGATGAGGTCATTATGTAGTTCTACTCCACTTCTCATTTCTATCCAGATGGTAGAATACTATGGATGTCTGAAGGTACAAGGTACCAGTCAACTGTTGATGAGTGGGCCAAGTTGATCAATGCCCCAGAAGAGCATGAGGATGATTTGGATGTGTATGCCAAGAAGAAGAAAGACCACAACTCTATGGCAAATATGTACAAGGAGATCCCAGACAAAACTATGGAGACACACAAATTTGGATCTGTGCATTATTTGTTGTCTGGTCTACCTACAATCAACACAATCTTGAGGCATACTATGCTACCCAAATCTGGATACCACAAGATGATCAAAGGCCATTCAATCAACTTGCTGCAGATTTTTGATGTGCCTCAGAAATTCAAGGTCATGAGTCTGATTTTTCAGACAATCAAGAGGACTGTTGCAGATCAGAAGAGATCTTGTGGGTATGCTCCACACATTCAGGTGCTCATCAAGTCCAAGATGGGCACATGCACTTACTTTTTGGACAAGGAGCATTTACCCTTGCACCCAGAATTTGAGGATAACACAGTTGTGATGAATGAGGATGATCCCACCTCAGAGCAAGCACAAGAGAAGAGAGCAAAGGCAAAGGCAGAAAAGGCTGCAAAGATGCCAAGTGTTGAGGAGGCATCTCAGGTGTTCTTAAAGAGCAAACAAGATCAGCTAGCTTATCTCACTACTAGGAAAAGGGCTATAGATGGAATTGCCACTAATGGCGCACCAGACATGTGGTGCGCCATTGCTATGTAGCAGTGGCGCACCATGTGCTGGTGCGCCATTAGTGTGAAATACACTAATGGCGCACCAGACACACGGTGCGCCATTAGTAACAAATTTTTATTTTTTTTATTTTGCCAGACATACTAATGGCGCACCAGGACATAGTGCGCCATTACTAGTTGTAACTAGTAATGGCGCACCGGCAGCATAGTGCGCCACTACAATATTTTTTTATTTTTTACTTTTTTGCAAAACTACTAATGGCGCACCAGGGGCAGTGCGCCATTACTAGTTTAAGCTAGTAATGGCGCACTGCTCCCCCGTGCGCCATTAGTGTATATTTCATGGACACTTGATCTCGATCCCCCTCCATCTCGATCGCTATCCCACCTTGCCAGATCCGGCCCCCCTCGCCGCCGAGCACCCCCCGCACCCTCTACCCCGCTCCACCGGGCGCCGCCGCCGACCCCTCCGCACCCTCCCCCGCTCCACCGCCGCCGACGACCCACCGCACCCTTCCCTGCTCCACCGCCGCCGATGACCCACCGCACCCTCCCCCGCTCCACCGCCGCCGACGACCCACTGCACCCTAGCTCCCCTGCTCCACCGCCGCCGATGACCCACCACACCCTCCCCGGCCCGCTCCACCGCCGCCGCCGACCCCCTGCACCCTCTCCGGCCTGCTCCACCGTCACAAATGAATGCTATAGCTAATTCTTCCCTCTCCCTCGCCAGTTCCCCTTCGTCCCTCTCCCCCGCGCCAGTTCCTCTCCGTCCGCTCCCAATCCGCGCCCCTGCCGCCTTCCTCTCCCCATCCTCCCCTCCGACCCCACCCCACTCTCGCCGGTGCAACGCCGCAGGGCCGACACCAACCTCGCCCTCGCCCGCGCGCGCCGCAACCTCCGCCTCGCATTCAACAGCTACACATTCTACACCGAGGACAAGGACATGAAGAGCGATGGTTATCAGAACTCCGGGGTAACGATGGAATCCTACACCGGTAACGACAAGGACAGAGCACCCCCCGCAACCCCCGACGACCCACCGCACCCTCCCCCGCTCCACCGCCGCCGAGCACCCCCCGCACCCTGTTTTTATAAAAATTATTACTGTTTTTATAAAAATTATTACTGTTATGATTTAAACAAGTTTCAACATATTTAAACACAAATAAATATCAAACAGCATTTTAAATGCATTTTTTATAAAAATTATTACTGTTTTTATAAAAAATATTACTGTTATGATTTAAACAAGTTTGTACATATTTAAACACAAATAAATATCAAACAGCATTTTAAATGCATAAAAACAAAAATTTGGGAGCTTGGGAATCGAACCCAGGACCTCCTAGTGTGTGTGCTGCATGCTGACCAGTCGGGCTAGTGGGCGTGTTCTGATGGAGATAGGGTTAGGTGGAAATATAACCTGAGCAGTCGGGCTAGTAATTAAAACAAAATTCTAATGGCGCACCAGGGGGCGGTGCGCCATTAGAATCGACGTACTTATGGCGCACTAGGGGGAGGTGCGCCATTGCTAACCCACTCCACTTGTTCCCCTCGCACTGTGCGTGGCCTCTCCCTCCCTCCCTCGCCAGATCCCCCACTCGACCCCAACCGTACGCCGCCGCCCCCTTGCTCCGCCCCCTCCGTCCGCCGCGCCTGCACGCCGTCGGCGACGCCGCCGCCGCTGTGGTCTTGCGCTGCCTCGACGCCGCCGCCCCGACCCCCGCGGGACTCCACCCCCGCCACCCCCGCGCCCCACGAATGGGATCGGCCGAGCGCGCGCCGCCCGCTCCTTTCCTCTCCTCCTCCCTCCAACGAGCGAGGGCCTCCTCCAGCCCCTGTAGCAGCCGGCGAGCGCGGCCCCGACGCGCCCATCCCGCCTGCCCCTGCCGTCCTCCGCCACCGGCCCCTGCTCTCCTTCGACCGCGGCGAGCGAGGACCCGGAAGAGCTCGGATGCTGACCGCGACCCCTTCGCCGACCCCGACCCCGACCCCGACCCCTCCGGTGACCAGGTACCTCTCCTCCTTCCTCCTTCCTCCCTCTCTCCACCATTCCCCATTCCCTCCCACCTGTCCAGCGCCGACTCCATCACCATCGACTGACTCCCTCGCAGTCGAGATCCGCCCCTTCGACGTCTAGCAGCCCAGCTCGACCTCCAGCCACTCCAGCTCCCTGGTGCGCCAAAAAGGTGGCAGCTCGTAGCCTCGTACATTGCTTTCAGTATGGGTGTAGAATCTCTAGCAGATAGTTCACTAGTATAACAACAATGGTCATTGTTTAGTATTTGGCACTTCTGTTTAGGTTAAAACAATGTTATTTTTTTGTTCTTTTGCAAAGATTAGAGTGCAGTAGCCCTGTAGATTGTGATTAATTACTATATGATTCAGTTCTAAATATTTTGTTTTATGATCCCAGTGCAAAGGAATTCATATTTTAGTTTACATCTGTCTATGTAGTGTGTTGTGAAGGCCAAGTTTGAGAAGTGGTGGTGTCGCAGAGCAATCCTCTCCCTTGACAGGTACAATGTCCACTCTTCCACATGTCTTAGTTTTTTTAATGCAATTTCTTCATTGCCATATTACATCATTAACTGTTATATATTCCAAATCGTGCAAAACTTCAATAGGGCAAACCTTATGTGATGATACAGGTTGTTAGTTGCTACTAGAAAGTGTTGAGAGATATTAAAGCGGTGTAACAATTGCTGTCGGGTTTAGCAACTTATATCTTCTTCATCTCCTTTTGCACTGCTTACATGTAAGGTATTGTAGTTTAGGTGCTTCTTTCACCAGCTGCAAAACAGTGCAGCTGGTGCTTGATGCATGTGTTAATGCATGTGTTAATGCTAGTAAGCTCCTGTTATGGGTCTCAAGCATGAATGTACCCCAAGATTTCTATTGGAACTGGACATGTGTTAATGCAATTAGGTGCTTCTTTCACTAGCTGCAAAACAATGCAATTTCATACGTTTTCACCAGCTGCAAAACATCATAAAAATACCATTAGGTACTTCCGTAAACACAAAAATAGAAACAATGCAAGACATGGCTTGTCTCTGATCCTCTGTTTTCTTTTTTCATTGGTTGCATTTTGATCCTAAATTTCAACCAATAAGTCTATTATTAGGAATCAGCAAAGTTGATTATCTATTCTACATAATTTCTAATCTGATGTTTGCATTTCCTAACTGTAGCATTTTTTTCTCAGACCAAGGCAAATGAAATCGACTAAAGAAAGAAATAGCATTTACCAATTACCACTAACCATGGCACTAATGTTTCACCTTAGATCATATGTTTGTTCTCTGATACACATGTGGGAAACCTTCTAAACAACAACCTATTAATGGTAGTTGTTCTTTGTATTGTGGAATACATCGCATGTTTTATAAATTGGGTCAGATGTATAATTAGTCGATGTATAATCCTAGTACTAATTGGTCTCTTCTGCTGCTTATCAGAGATGGGGGGAAGCAGCCACCGCCGCTCTGCCTCACCGGAGTACGAGTTGGATGCTTTCGAGTTCTTCAGTGTCATACTTGGGACTTCAGTATCAGCCACGAGGCAGGTATATAAAACGAGAGATCTCCCCTTCACCCATCTCATTATGATAACTCTGTTGTTTGCTACATCACTCCTTGTCCCAAATTGCAGAGGCTGCCTGACACTTTTATGAACATGCTGGGTGAAGATCCGTCACATAATGTGAAGCTCCGACAGGCCGGCAGCGGGGTTCGCAGGCTGTGGGACGTGGAGTTGGTGATCGAGGAGGGCCACATGTACCTGTGCCGTGGCTGGGAGAAGTTCTACAGTGCCTACGACCTACGGACCGGGTACTTTCTTCTCTTCAGGTACGACGATGACGCCACAATGCTCATCGTGAAGGTTTTCAACACGACTATGTGTCGCATGCGCTACACTGACGACGAAGATGCCAATGCGTTCTGCCTCTTCTTATTCCTCTACATTTGGCTTTGTCTCACATCGATTGTTAACGGCCATTGTTGCATTTGGACAGGCAATGGGAGCAGCAGTAGCGACACTGGCTACAGCCAAAGCAGCAGCGATTATGGTTGTAGCAAAAGCAACAGCGATTCTGGCTTTAGCGAAAGCAGCAGCGATTCTGGCAGCAGCAAAGACAACAAGAAGGATGATCCGGACTGGAGTGGGGTAGAAGAGGAGCAGAGTGCGCCGCTGCAGGATGACGATGGGCATCAGGCTGAGGATGACCTAGCGCTGGTGGTGGCTGACCAAGGGCAAGAGATGGTGGTGGCTGACCATGGGCAAGAGATGGTGGTGGCTGACCATGGGCAAGAGATGGTGGTGGCTAACCATGCGCAAGAGATGGTGGTGGCTGAGGATGACCTAGCGATGGTCGTGCCCGTCCTGCCTGAAGGTGGCCTCGCGATGGTGGTGGTGCCTGACAATGACCACGCACCGGTGGTGGCGCCGGCGATCCCACAACTGGGCGACATGACCACGCCAATTGTGGTAGAAGACTACATCCCACAGCTGCCTCCACCGCCTCGCCGCTCTTGGCGCATCAGGCTGAGGAAGGAGAAGGAGAAGAACAATGAGAACTGAACTATGTGAAACTTTTGTAATATGGTGTTGGATGGATAACGATGTTGGATGAACAATGTGAAACTTTTGTAATATGTAATGATGGAACTATGTGTTGGCTATGTATGTATATATGATGAATCTTGTGTGTTGGATATGATTGTTATATGGATGCTTGTTGTATATATATGTGTTGGATATCTCATATGTGAAATAGTGACCTGAGATTAAGAAAAAAACCATTTTTTAAAAAAAATGCTACTAATGGCGCACTTCCATCTGGTGCGCCATTAGTATACCAGTTACTAATGGCGCACCTGTGGGATACTAATGGCGCACCCGTGGTGCGCCATCAGTATACCAGATACTAATGGCGCACCTGTGGTGCGCCATTACTAAAATATTCTAGTGGCGTGGTGCTAGTGGCGCACCAGTAGTGCGCCATTAGTAGGCAAAACTGGTGCGCCACTAGTAAGCCTTTTTCTAGTAGTGTCTGATTGAGGCAACATTGAGGATTGAGAAGGGCTTGGCCACCCTGAATCAAAATCAGGAGAGCTTGGAAAGGATTAGTGAGAGCAAGTTTTATGATCTTGATCTGAAAGTAACTGAGATACAGACTGCAGTTGAGCAGCTCCAGGAGGAAGCAGAGGAGAAGAAAGGACAGGGTACCACAGATGCTTTTCGCAGAGTGCCTAGAGGTCAGAGGTCAGCTGCAGTGCCAGTGCCAGATACAAGAGCTACTTCATCTGCACTAGCAGCAACAGCTTCAGTGCCACCTCCAGCAGCCACTCCACCAGCTCCAGCAACGTCTACTGATGCCTTCATCCTTGGAGTTCTCTCTACACCACCTCCCGAAGACCAAGCCTGAGAGACGCATAGCACTATGCATTTTCAAACTTTTTGGTAACCTGTTGCCAAAGGGGGAGAAATGTATAGATCATAGGCTTCGAGAGAGAGTGTTTTGCTTCTTTTGCCTCTCTTGGTATTTGGTTGAACTTTTGTGTGTGATCGGTTGATACTTTATGTCTGTGTGTGAGGTACTTATATGATCATGTGTTTGATCATATCATACTTTAATATTTGCTTGAATGATATTATCTTTCATATCCCTATATGATCATTCACTTTGCTTGGTGATGAGTGCATGTTTTAATTCCTATCATTTTGAGCGCTCCACCAAGATGTATGTGACATGGAAGAGTGACCCATGATCCTAATCGATTATGCATTTGCATTCAAAAGCAAATTTTAAATAATGCACAAATTTAGGGGGAGCTCTTGCTTATCACATACTTCTCAAAGCGATGATGTATTTTAAATCTTATTATCCTTTGTCGAAGCTTTGATCTATATGTTGTCATCAATTACCAAAAAGGGGGAGATTGAAAGTGCAACTATCCCTGGGTGGTTTTGGTAATTACTAACAACATATAGCTCATTGAACTAATGCTATTTGAAGATAAATATTTTAGGAAGTTCGATGATTGGCATGGCATGGATTAGGAATGTGGATCCCTCAAAATGCTAAGGACACATATTGGCTCAAGCTCCAAACCTAAGACTCTAAATTTCATTTTTAGTGATCCAAGATCACATTGAGTCCATAGGAAAAGCCAATACTATTAAAAGGGGATGAGGTGTTGCTTAATGGCTTGTTTGCTGAAAATGCTTAGTCATATGCTCCAAAAAGCCCTCAACCGCTTTCTCATATCCACATATGTCCCAAACCAAAAGTCAAACTCGGCCCCACCGGAATGTTCTATCCGGCGCCACCGAGTTCACTTGACATAGCCACTGCCAGAAACCCTAGTCACTTCGGTCTCACCGATAGGGATCTCGGTCTCATCGAGATGGGATTGCAAACTCTCTGTTTCCCTTCGTAACATTTCGGTCTAACTGAGATGAGCGATCGGTCCGACCGAGTTCGCAATGCAAACTCTCTGTTTCCCCTTCGTAACATTTCGGTCTCACCGAGATGAGCGAATCGGTCCCACCGAGTTTGCGTGACCAACTTTCTGGTTAGCTTATTACCAAAATCAGTCCCACCGGGTTTGTGTAATCGGTCTCACCGAGATTATGTTATGCCCTAACCCTAATGAAATCGGTCCTACCGAGTTGACATGTCGGTCCCACAGAAAAGCCTAATGTTCACATTTTGAACTAAATCGGTCTGACCGAGTTTTATGATTCGGTCCCACCGAGTTTGGTGAATTGTCTGTAACGGTTAGATTTTTTGTGGAGGCTATATATACCCCTCCACCCACTCTTCATTCGTGGAGAGAGAGCCATCAGAACGTGCCTACACTTCCAGCATTCATTTTCTGAGAGAGAACCACCTACTCATGTGTTGAGGTCAAGATATTCCATTCCAACCACATAAATCTTGATCTCTAGCGTTCTCCAAGTTACTTTCCTCTCAAATCTTCTTTACACCAAATCCAAATCTGTGAGAGAGAGTTGAGTGTTGGGGAGACTATCATTTGAAGCATAAGAGCAAGGAGTTCATCATCAACACACCATCTATTACCTTTTTGTCGTGGTTACCTCGCGGGAGGGTTCGTGAGATGACAGATGCCACGGGGTGGCTTGAGGTGAGGGCAAGACTGCTCTTGGAGATCAAGGGACAGGATTGGGCAAACAGCACGCGGTGATTTACCCAGGTTTGGAGCTCTCCGGAGAGATAATACTCCTACTCCTCCATGTCTGAATATATATGCAGTATACATGTCTGGCGGTACAAAGCGCTCCTGGAGCCGTATCTAAGAGGAGGTAGAAGAGAGATTATGTGCTCATCTACTAGTATGTGTGTGTGTGAGCACAAGTGAGTGTGCATGGATGGATGGATGGATGGATGGATGAGCGTGGCCAAATGAGGCTGTCTGTGTGAGGCCTTCCCTGGGTCACTTTATATACTAGTGCCCAGGGACAAGGGGTGGCCCACACACCCACTACACTATTGAGATGTCATATGATGATGCAGGCTATAGTGCACCACTATTGGAGCAGTGAAGTTTCACATGATGCAGGAACAGTGTTGGCTGCTCATCTACAGTGCTCCACTGTAGAGTATGGCCGTCACGTCTACGCAGGTCCGACGGGACGTCTTAGTTGACTTGGCTAGATTCCAGCCGGATGGGCTCAACCTAGACGGGCCTCAACCCGGACGGGGCTCAACACGGACAGCTCAACCCGACCAGGGAGAACCCGGATGGGCTCAACTCGACCAGGGAGAACCCGGATGGGCTCAACCCGGCCAGCTCAACCTGGCCAGGGTCAACCCGGACAGCTCAACCCAGCCAGGGTCAACCCGGACAGGTCAACGCAGCCAAGATCAACCCAGCCAGGGTCAACCCGGACAGGTCAACCCAGCCAAAGTCAACCAGGGCATGGTCAACCCAGCCAAAGTCAACCCGACCAGGGGTCAACCCAGCCAGATTCCAGCCAGCCAAGTTCAACCCAGCCAGATTAAGCCAGCCAGGGGGCACTCCCTGGTAATGTTGAAGCGTCGTTTCACCGACTTGGGCATACCCGGGGGTCATCCCCCCAACACTTTTGGAGAGTGGTGTCTCCTAGATTGGTTAGGTGTCACTTGGGAGCCTCCGCCGAGATTGTGGAGTTGAACCAAGGAGTTTGTACGGGCAAGGAGATCGCCTACTTCGTGAAGATCTACCCTAGTGATACAAGTCCTTCGTGGGAGAT
This sequence comes from Triticum aestivum, assembly GCF_018294505.1. NCBI lineage: Eukaryota > Viridiplantae > Streptophyta > Magnoliopsida > Poales > Poaceae > Triticum > Triticum aestivum. The sequence goes on from NC_057799.1 coordinate 187,931,623, forward strand.
GGCCATGGTGGGATAGAGAAGGTTGCTTCTGCGTGGACCCTTCGTGGGTGCAGCCCTCCGTGGACTCGCGCAACCGTTACCCTTCATGGGTTGAAGTCTCCATCAACATGGATTTACGATAGCACCACCTATCGGAACCACGCCAAAAACCTCCGTGTCTACATTGTGTTTTCTTCCTCCAACCTCCTCCCTTTACCTTCATATGCAAATGTTTTACATTCCGCTGCTATACTCTTAGACTTGCATGTGTAGGTTGATTGCTTGACTTGTGCTAAGTTGCTAAAATCTGGCAAGACTTAAAATTGGGAAAATGCTAGATTTTTATTTGGTCAAGTAGTCTAATCACCCCCCTCTATACATATTTCCGATCCTACAATTAGTTTACAATTAATAATTCCAGTATTACGCAAATTCACATTTCATATCGAATAGCTGTTTGCCAATTTCATATCATGCACATAAATATATTATAACATCACAGTACGTTAGCTACATGAAAACAACACAGTACAACATATAACTAGTTCAACTTCATAAGAACAATATATTCATTTCCCTAATCGAGATCATCCAGGCTCGTCTTATCCACCTCTGCTTTCAGTTCAGTAAGAACCTGTTTTGCACTGGCCAACTGGGAAAGTGCCTCCTCCTTCGCCAACACCATCTTAGCAAAGTCTGATTTAAAAAATCTGTGCTCATTCTCCACCTTCCTCTTTTATCCCGCATCTTCAAATATTCTTCAACGTTGACAACACATTCTCTAAGCCTACGTCTGTTCTCTTCCTCATACATGCTCCAGAGCTTCGCTAGGCACATCTTCAAAGATTGTGGCCACTCTTGATCAACCCACTCCAAGTAAGAACACTTCCGTTCCTCCTATAATATTTAAAACTAGATCAGTAACAATTGTAGGGGAAATGGGTTTATAGCAACATAGAAAATCACCAATGCTTATTTTGAAAAACTGAAGAAACATGTTAATTATGACATATCTTCTCAAAAAGATAAATGTGCAAATGAATTAATTGCTACTGAGACAACAACCAAATTCTGGAACATCAGAAGCTATAATTAACTACAACAACGCTACAAGTTCTTACTCATGTACAATAAATAAAAAATTTAACATTTTATGAGGAAGGTAAATATAACTGCAACAGCATAGCGACGGTGTTTGGATGACAGCAAATAGATACTAACAGGTGTGTACATGCACAAATTCAGTAACATAGAACTAATAGCACTAAGGCCGTCCACTATGTATGACAAAACTGGTGTAAAGATAACTGTTGCTACATCTCGCACCGGTGCCCTGCACTGGCGAGCCGATGCAGCGAAAAAAATCAGGGACCCGGACTCCGGAGCACCTAGTTGCTCCGATGCCCAGTTCCTTCGTGCCATAAAGATTTAGTATTTTACTGCTTGGCTGCTCGGATGTGTGGACCAAAGTTGGCTGCACAAACTGCTAAAGCAGTGCCAAATAATTTTCCAATGGCACCGCTGATGAGATAGCAACAATTTTAGATACTAGGTACAAACCGTGACACTGTCTTAGGATGCGTTTGGTTGAAGGTGTGGTATGAATGGGTTGGGACCGTGACAGTGTCTGAATCACATGTAGCAAATGATTTGTAACAACGAAAGAGATTCTAACCTTCTCTGCACATGCCAGAAACTTCCTCCCACTGTCCACAGATTCAAACGCAACTAGCTTCACGCATGGAGATTGATGGTGACAATGAGCAGATAGATCTTCAGCCACCCCGGTCCATTCATTGCCACTGATGGTCCTAGGGAGCTACAAGTGGAAGAAATGACTCAAATCAATCGCCGGGTAAAAATCCTTCACTCCAAGTCATAGCCCGAGAGAGAGAGAGAGAGAAGAGAGGCATACCCGGGTGGTGAAGGAGTCGTCGCCGGAGGAGGAACCGCTCGAGAGGTCATTGAAGAAGACCATGGCGACCCCGGCGGTAGGATGCGAGACGGCGAGAGCGAGGAAGCGGCTATAGCTTAGGAAGGGGGAAGTGTGACTTGTGGTCGAGGAGAAAAGGGGGTTGGGAAGGGGGGAGGGGGCGGGGGTAGATATTTTGGCGGTAGGACAAAATTTTGAAAATGTGGAGGGAAACTTTGCGTGCGGTGCCACCGGACCATTCACTTTGGACGATTGTGTGCATCACAAACGGTTCTTCTGCTTTACGCGCATGGGATGAGTTTCATAATTCAAATTTTGTTGGAAATTTCCCCGGGTACGTCATTGCACAATTTAACATCGCTTGCTAATTTAGGCACACAAAAGAGCGTACAGCAGACATGCCACACTTACCGAATCGAGCAATTTTAGTAATTAAACAGAGCCAGTTGACCTAAATATTGCTCTAATAGAAGACCAACATTAAAAACAAAGCCTAAGTACGCATAATTTTAACAAATCTGATGCCGCGCCGGCCTATGCATCGCCGGTGTGAGACGAGACGTCGATGACTTGTCCTGGCGACATGCCACCGTTGGTGGACTCGGCGTTCCCCCTGCTGAAGTCGACCGCGTCCTCGTCCTCGGTGCCGCCCTCAAGGTTGTAGTACTCGTAGTAGTGGCGTCGCCAGAGCTCGCGTTCGTACTCCACTGCCGATTCCTTGATGGACAGACTCTTCTCTACCTCGAACTCGGCCACACGCAATTCCTCCTCCTGGTGCTCCTTGATCTCCGCCGCATCCTGCATCTCTAGCTCCCGCTCGGCGACCTTATGAGGAAGCAGGTGCTCCATGGCCACCACTGCCTTTTCGGACGTGGGTTGCATGCTGGAGTCCGAGGTGGCCTGGAATATCTTGGCGTGTGCATCATCGATCTTGGCGTGGATGGCCTCGACCCGGGCGAGAGCGACATCGGCGGCACGGACGGCAGCTCAAGCGCTCTTCGTGTTTGCATCCGCCGTCGCAGCAGCAGCTATAGCCGTCTCGGCTGCTGCAGCTGCCCTGTCGGCTGCCACAGACGCCCTCTCGGCGGAAGCGGCCACGCTCAATGCGGATGCCGCGGCACTCTTGGCGTAGGCGACCGCGCTCTCGGCGCAGGTAGCGGCACTCGGGGGGGGGGGGGACGTGGCCATCGTACGGGCCTTCAAGAAGCGTTTCCACGGTGTCATCTTTGCAAGAAGGGGTGCAGGAATGGGGATCGGGATTCGTGGATTTGGGGGTTGCCGGCTCTGGAGCAGACGAGCCGGCGAAGCTTAAGGAGGGAGACTTAAATAGACCCAGATATTTTCATCGCAAACGGTTCCTAGAAAAAACTATGTGTGATGTTGTAGATATTTTTTATTAGCTGTGAAAGACGAATTTGGAGTAAAGTGGCAACGGATGGTGTTTCAAATGAACGAGAAATTTTGTAGTACTAATACAACTGTCATGTCAAATTTTGGAAAATTCCAGGGGTCATTTGAACTTTTAAGACATTTAAGTTATTTTCTAGCCATTTAATGACCGTAATTGAAATTTGAACTATAGGTACATGCAACAGCTAACCATAACAGTTTGAAAAGTCATATTTTGTGTACTTGTGTGCGATTTAATTCCATGTACACAATTAAGCATGGAGTGCCATGGCATTTAAATTCCAAAAAATAAAAAAAACACATGAAAACTTGGTTGATGTAATGTCATGCCACCAAGATGATGTGGTAAAAAATTTGGCATGTGTGATGAAAGTTTGGACACACATCCCTCACAAACCGGAGCAAATCACTAGAAGGCTCGTGGTTCCGAGAGGGAACAATGCATGTTTGATGATGAATGGGAGATAGCTTCCTCTTACAGCCTTCAAATTTTTTCTACGTGTAACGTGCACTAATACAACTGTCATGTGAAAATTTGGAAAATTTCAGGGGTCATTTGACCTTTTGAAGACATTTAAGAGATTTGCTAGCCATTTAATGACTGTAATTCAAATTTGAACTACATCAACATGCAACGCCTAACCATAACGGTTTGAAAAATCATATTTGTGTACTTGTGTGCGAGTTAATTCCATGTGCAGTAAATTAGAAGGAATTTTCAAACATATTTGTCTCATGACATGGACACATGCATATGTATGCATGGAGTGTCATGGCATTTAAATTCCAAAAAATTAAAAAATATCAGAAACACATGAAAACTTGGTTGATGTAATGTCATGCCACCAAGATGATGTGGTAAAAAAATTGGCATGTCTGATGAAAGTTTGGACACACACCCATCACAAACCGGAGCAACTCACTAGAAAGCTCGTGGTTCTGAGAGGGAACAATGCATGTTTGGTGATGAACGGGAGATAGCTTCCTCTTACGGCCTTCGAATTTTTTCTACGTTTAACGTGCACTACTATAACTGTAATGTGAAAATTAGGGAAATTCTATGGGTCATTTGACCTTTTAAAGACATTTAAGTGATTTTCTAGCCAATTAATGACCATAATTCAGATTTGAACTACATGTACATGCAACGGCTAACCATAACGGGTTGGAAAATCATATTTTTGTGTACTTGTGTGCGAGTTAAAAAATCATCAGACGATGTAAATATCTGGTGTTCAAAAAAGAAAATGGAAAGATCTGGCAAGACAACCGGCCCCCATACGATTGGCACTCTATCTCTCAGCTCGAGGTTTGGTAGGTGAGTGGCGGGGATCATTAATCAGACATGGTTCTGTATTGGAAACCGTCAGCTATTATGTTCACACACGGATTTTGCTGCGGGAATCAATTGTAATTCAAACTACGGTACTCGTAAATTTCGGCGACTGATGTGTGTACTCTTCCCATCGATCTAGATTCCGGCCGCCAATAATACTACCTTGCTCACATCGTCCCTCCTGCATTCTCATCTACATCCTCCCCTCGCTCCCCCTCTCTCTCTCTCTCAAATCTCTGCCATGGCACCGCCGGTCTGCCCATGCGCTGACGAGGAGTCGTCGCCGCATGAGTACGCTCACTCGAATAGCTGCGACGAGGACCCCTACGTGCCGCCGGACGACATTGCGCCAGACCCCCCAACTTTGGATTGGTTTTGGGACCGGTACAATCTTTGTTTGTGGAAGTCGCTGCCACAGGCTAAGAAAGCTAGGCAAGTGGCATTCAAGAAGGAGATGGTGGAGGAGGAAGCCAGGTACCAGGCAGCCTGTGAAGCCCGTGATGTCGCCTGGAAAAAGGTGGCGGTGGAGCTTTGGGGGCGGGCGCGTTGTCGTGCGGAGGAGGTGTATGAAGATGGGTACTTCACAAGGAAAGTCAAAGGCGCTGGGTGCATCGTCGTTGCGTGGAGGTGGGCCGATAAGCTCCAGTGTGCCACCGACGAGGAGCTCCAGTGGGTGCCCAACGAAATGGCAAGATTGTTCGCGCTCATCCGGCAGCAAGAGGCAGAGCGGTATGTCAAGCGCTACAAGGCGGAGGAGGCAGAGTACTGCCTTCGCACTGGGAAGACGCCGCGCACCAGGGAGCTGCTGGCGAGGGGCTGCTGGAATACTGGCCCCAGGAGGGATTATTAGTTTTAGTATTGTTCATTTTCAATTTTATGCATTGTACCTAGTAGGTAAGTATCATCACGTATATGTGATGATATTATATATATATTCTATGATGAACTAATGAACAATTAATATATATATATATTATGAATTCCATTTTCTATCTGTTTTTGTATACTAATTTGAATCTAGCTGTTATCATCCACATATACAGAATAGAAAGCGAATATACACACATTGAAACAGAACATATAAGAACGGAAAACAGAGTACACACATTGAAACAAAGGAATAAACAGAGCAATACTATGATTGGTTTGAATACATAGCTATCCACGTCGAAACGCCTCAACAAAATAATACGCGTCCATGAGACCATGACCAGCAGCCCTTGCCTACGGTAGCTCTTGGCTTTGCTTGAACTCGTGCACGCGTTCGTCCAAGCGGTCGACACGCTCGTGGTACATCTGGAGCACGATCTCGAGCTCCAAGTTGGCTATTTCATCGGAGATCACCAGCTCGAGGATGTGACGACCATGTTCCTCTACTGCGCCCAGGTGGACACCTGGGCCAAGGAGGCGGTCGAGCCTACCAACCAGTGTGTTGGCATCGAGCAGGCCGCGGACAAGGCGAATGGCGCGACCCATGCGAATGGCGCGGCAGGAATCCGGTGCAAGTACGACGCAGAGGGCCTCTGCCCACTCCTGGCGAGGAATGGGGGTACTGACGGGACATGTACCCAGCTGTGATGCCGTGTCGACAGCAGGCAAGCACCGATGGATCCGCTCTTGATGTGCGGCGCGCCGCACCTCTGGCTCTGCGGTGCTCCAACGGTCTCGCCGTGCGGCGAGCCGCAGCCTATCGGCGCGGACGCGCCATCGATCATGTTGTGCGGCGAGCGGCAACCTGTCGGTGCTGACATGCCTATCTTGATCCGCGACGCTCAAGCGTCATGTGCCAAAGGTCTGCTCAACCCTGGCGATGACGCGCATCACGACATCGTCCATCGCGTTGCCGGGGAGCGCCTCAGCCTCGACGGGCCGTTGCGCCTGCTCATTTTCCTCATCGACGAGGTTGATGGCAGAGGCGGCACTTTGGTGGGTTGGCATGCTTGGAAAAGGTGGATGTGCTACAGGCTGCGCTTTTCGCCTCCGTGCGTCGCGCGCCACCTAGGTTTATGCGCAATATCGCTGGGTGGCGGGAAACATGTGAGGAAATGGCGGGAAACGGTGGCGTGTGAAGGAAATATGCCCTAGAGGCAATAATAAAGTTGTTATTTATATTTCCTTATATCATGATAAATGTTTATTATTCATGCTAGAATTTTATTAACCGGAAACTTAGTACATGTGTGAATACATAGACAAAACAGAGTGTCCCTAGTATGCCTCTACTAGACTAACTCGCTAATCAAAGATGGTTAAGTTTCCTAACCATAGACATGTGTTGTCATTTGATGAACGGAATCACATCATTAGAGAATGATGTGATGGACAAGACCCATCCGTTAGCTTAGCATTAATGATCATTTAGTTTTATTGCTATTGCTTTCATCATGAATTATACATGTTCCCCTAACTATGAGATTATGCAACTCCCGAATAATGGAGGAACACCTTGTGTGCTATCAAACGTCACAACATAACTGGGTGATTATAAAGATGCTCTACAGGTGTCTCCGATGGTGTTTGTTGAGTTGGCATAGATCGAGATTAGGATTTGTCACTCCGTGTATTGGAGAGGTATCTCTGGGCCCTCTCGGTAATGCACATCACTATAAGCCTTGCAAGCAATGTGTCTAATGAGTTAGTTGCGGGATGATGCATTACGGAACGAGTAAAGAGATTTTCCGGTAACGAGATTGAACTAGGTATGATGATACCGACGATCGAATCTCAGGCAAGTAACATACCGATGACAAAGGGAACAACGTATGTTGTTATGCCGTTTGACCGATAAAGATCTTTGTAGAATATGTAGGAGCCAATATGAGCATCCAAGTTCTACTATTGGTTATTGGCCGGAGATGTGTCTCGGTCATGTCTACATAGTTCTCGAACCCGTAGGGTTTGCACGCTTAACGTTTGTCGGATCGTGGGATCCGGCAAAACCCTCAATGTTCGAAGACTGGGGTGCGCACGAAGAACTCTCTCCTCCTATCCCCCTCTCGCAACGATCTCAAGGCCTAGCTCGCCGGTTTCAAGGGACAAGAGACATAAGAGTTTATACTGGTTCTGGCCACCATTGTGGTGTAATACCCTACTCCAGTGTGGTGTGGTGGATTGCCTTGTAGGCTGAGGATGAACAAGTACAAGGCAAGAACAGCCTCCTGAGGAGAGGTGTACTTAGGCTCGATGAGCTGATGAGGGTGAGGATGGTCTGGGTGATCTGTCCTCCTTTCCGGTCCCTCTCTACGGTGGGTGGCTAGTGCTATTTATAGAGGCCCTGGTCCTCTTCCCAAATGTAGGCGGGAAGGGATCCCACAACGGCCAATTTTGAAGGGAGACCACTAGTACAAGTTATCCTGACTAAAGGTGGTCTTCGCCTGCCAAAGGCTCGGGTGGTGATGTAGCTGTGGTCTCCGCGATGACCTTTGTCTTGCCGTCCTGCTGGTCTTGGTCTCGTTGCACCGATATGGAAACATTTGCCTGACGCCTCGGGACTCCTCGCCTGCGCTTGCCTCTTTAGCACCAAAGAGGAAACCAGTACACTGCGCCCGCTGGCGCTCGCCTGGCCTTGGTCGTCATGGCTCCCGTCACGGGAACCTCACGAGGTGTCGCCTACCTTAATGTCTCTGCTCCCTGCCAGCCAGCCTAGTGAGGCTGCCCCTGAGGGGGTCTTGTGTCATCCACCTCGCGAGGCTTCACTACAAGAAATATGTCAACTTGCGACCATCACTATTGGTCACTGAAAGGTCATTGTTTTTCATTTGCGACCTTTTTTTGACCAAAAACAGATGGTGAAAAGCCGGCGGTCGTAAACTGAAATTAACGACCTTCTTCAGGATAAGGTCGTAGACGTTTACGACCAAAACAAAAGGTCGTGGAACCCATGACCTTTTGTTTTGGTCACTGGCTGTCTGCCCAGGCCACGTCGGACCCGACGTGGCAATCTGACGTGGCAAAATTGCGACCAATTGAAAAGGTCGTTGATAAGATTCAGCCCGGTCCAATTTGCTGTTCTACATGGGCCTAGCCCAATAATTTAGCCTTTTTTATATTTTTTTCCTATCAATTTTTGGTTGACTTCACGGGCCAAGCCCAACATTTTAGGATTTTTTTCTAGGCCATGGCCTTTTACTATCTGTTTCTTTTTAGGGCCTCGGCCTCTTTTATGCATTTCTATTTAATTTTCAGCCTTAATTGCTGCCAATATGTTTTGGGCCTCTTTTCAAACCCAAATAGATTAGGTCCAATAGACATTTCAGTACTTCTTCCATTTGGACCGTGCCTCTTCTTTTGTAGAATAGACATACACAATCTGCGCAAATTCAATACAACATGTACTTTTTCAGCCACTTTCAGCCCAAGAATGCATTTCAATTAAACAATGGATAATATTGTGAGTATATGTACATAACTACCAACATCCGAGTAACATGTGCAATAGTACATCAAAATTCTCAACAAATTTAGCATTACAAGTCAATAACATATAAAGCAAGTCGCTAACTGGGGCTTCAAGCTTTCTCCGAATTTCTTCGGGTAGAATTCCTAGAAATGAGAGGAACATCCACATGTTTAGAGTGTCAAGATAGGCAATATTTGTTAGCAATAAAATAGAAAAATTAATTCAAGAACCATGCAAGAGCCTAGGTTTTACTATCATTTTGACACCTTAGAGTAACATCCAAGAATACCACGAGTTGATGCATTATTCTAGCATAACCAAATTAGAAACATCCCTTGCTGTTCTATTTTAACCTTACTACTACCTCCGTTCCTAAATATATGAGATCCTGGTTCATTTCAATAATTTAGAAAGAGGGGTGATGGGGCACAGAACCTTGAGCCATTGTTGTGGGGTTGTGGCTAATGAAGGTTACCTTTTGGGGCCCCAACGGTAGCTCCGCCAGATGCAACAGCAACACCTCCAACAACCACAGCAGCAGCACCACCAATAATGACCCGCGTGGCATTTCAGATCATCATTACAGAAGAAAAAATTAAGAAACAAGCAACCAATATAGCTTCAGCATTACATGTACAGATTTTAGCTTTTTCTACCTAAGTACCTATACACCTCTGGTGAAAAAGACAAATTTCCGCCGATTCAACAGGAAGGGGGTCAAATTTGAACTGCAGCTGCCTCATAGTTTGCTCCTTATTTTTTCCAAAAATCATTTTAGGTACATAAGTATCTATTTAATCAGAAATACATGGTTGGGTGGCGATACATTGAGGTTTGGATGGTGGCCCAGGGCCCCAACTCCAAAGCGCGTAGACTCGCATGCCCGCCGCGTGGTCACCGCGTGACCGTGGTGTTGCCACACGTTCCGGGCGGCCTAGGCATGTCTAGTGGGTTGGGCACTCCCCTGATAGGTGTCAGGAAGAAGAAGGCAATAGAAGAATCTCACGAGGAGACTAAACTAAGCTCAAACATGAATTAGCACCCAAGTGTTTGATTAGTGGTACGGGAAATGCACATGGCCAATGGGCCTGAGTTTTGGCCGAGGATGATCATCTACTAAGGACACTTATCTTGGAAAATTTGCAGCTCAAATGGAGGAGCCTAGGTGTCACTTGCTTTGCAACGTACCACACTGGACAGAAATATGACTGTTGAAGCCACACTCACATGTATTGTTAGATGGGGCTCAAATTTTGTGGAGAGCTATGATTTGGGAATATAAAAGATGTGGCAAAAATTCAGCTCATTAGTATATGCCTAGCTAGTACTTCCTTCACAACAGTTCAAGTTGAACAAAACCTTTGGAAATTTGCCGAGGAAGATTTACCAGGCAAATGGAGTTGAATATTGTCATGAGGCAATGATTTGGATAGTAAAGAATGCCAATTTTTTTGCGAATTTTGGGAATGACAGAAATATAGGTTGCTTTACAACCTAGGGCAAAAATTGACACATGGACATGACACATAGGCAAAACTGATGAGGTGGTGCCTAGTCATAGAAATCCACCACAACTTACAAGGTTATGACCACCTATATTGGTCGTGATCAGCTAGAAATATGGCAGCGGATCAGTGCTGTCTGCTTTATGACCATTTCGTGTAAGGAAATTACGACCTTTATGGCCAAAATGGTCGATATAGTTGAGGGTTTGGAGCCCCCTGAGCAGCTTTTGACCAATTGGTCTCAAATGGTCGTAGATCTATGACCAATTCTTCTAGCGTCACTCACAGAAGGTCACTAGTTGACATATTTCTTGTAGTGCTTGGCCCCTCGTGAGGGTCCTGAGTGTTTGTTGATGAATATGGGCCATACCAGGCCGCTGGTAGAGCCACGCCACGGCCCGCAGGCAGGCAAGTCTGGGGACCCCCGTTGCCAGGACGCCAAAAGTAGCCCCGGGCCCAAGGCGCGCTCGTACTTGGCTTCGAGGCGAAGCCAAGGGGCAAGTGTGGAGCACCACGGGCCCCAAATGCCTGCGGCCTTGGTTGACGCATGGCGATTGACAGGACGGGGGCGTCTCCGCTTCCCCATGCTGCCTCGGCAACTGCCTGACTGACAAATGGCTGGTGCGCACCGTGTTGCCTTCATTGCTTCCCTTCGCCTTGCTCCAGATCCCCTTCCTCGCTCCTTGCTCCCAAAGCCTCCAGAACCGCTTCAATCCCCATCCGCGCCTGCAACCGATGGCGCCCAGCAAGACGAAGGCCGCTCTTCCTCCCTCCTGGTACGAGCCGGCTCTGAACGCGCCTAGCGTGTTGGAGAAGAACCTCGCCGCCACGCTCCTGATGATGGCGGAGAGTGGCGACGAGAAGAGGAAGACCGCGCTCCGGGCCGGCTCCGCTGAACCGGAGGCCTTAGGCAGCACCTTCTATCCCTTCTTCATGAAAAGTGTTGTCGGAGGTCTGGTTCCCCCCTTCTCTGATTTCTTCTACGCCGTCCTCAGCCACTACAAGTTGCACGCCCACCATCTTCATCCCAACTCCATCCTCCTCCTGTCGATCTTCGCCTTCTACTGCGAGGCGTACGTTGGGGTGATGCCGACCGTGGCGCTGCTACGCCACTTCCTCTTCCTACGGCTCAAGGACGGCCATTGCTTGAGATGCGCCAACTTCGTTGCGGCCAACAAGACCAACGCGATCTCGAAGGCTGTGAAGAAGGCCGAGAACTTCAGGAGCAAGTGGGTCCTCATGGACGCCAAGTGCGTCTACCCTCGGCTGATGCTACCGACGGGGATGCCCATGCCTCATGATGGGTGGCTTCGTGCAAGGCTTACCGACGCCCGGGCAGAGCAGGTGCTGGAGAAGATGACCGCAGATCTGAAGCCTGACGACCCAGAGGCGGCGAAGTTGATGGGGGCCATGATCGTCAAAGAATTCCTGGTGTAGCGCGTGGCCCCGCTCCAGGCACGTTCGCGCCCCTTGTGGAAGCTCGGGGACAAGGAAGACGACCTCCGCCTACGTCCAGAGGACCTGTCTGACGAGGAGCTGGCCGTGGCTCTCTGTCTCTTGGTCGGGGACGACCAGGGGTATCCGCCGGACACCTTTGTCCCCTTGTACCGCCGCCTAGATGGGGCGAAGGTTGCTGCCGCCATGCCCACCTTCGACGGGCGCGGGCTGGTGCAGCCGGCGCCCTCCGAGGCCTCAGTGGTGGTGTCTGCCGGTGACTCCGGCAGAGAGGAGGAGGAGCTGGACACGAAGGCGATCCCTGAGGGGTCAGGGGAGACCTCCCCTCCACGCAAGGCCGACCTCCTCTGTGCCTTGCCTGACGACGATGATGCTGATGACCACCCAGTGATGGAGGTCCTACTCGCCGTTGGGATCACCACGAGGTCCAGGGTCAGCCCCCAGACGAAGCCGAGGCCGGGGTTGATCTCCCAAGGTGATGCTTCTGCTCCGACGTGGGGAGGTACTGCCACCGGCTCATCTGCTGCTCCCTCGTCCGCTCCTGGAGCCCGTACGCTTGTGCCTCAGGCTGTGAAGCCCTCAGTCTTGGTGCTCCAGAAGAGGCAGAGGAATTATGCCGCGGTGGCTCAGTAAGTGCCCTTATCCTGACTTGTTCCTTCTCCCGCTGCTGCTTCTTGATGTTTTTCTATTGTGCCATCAGGCCAACGTCTACAGTGAAGAGTGTCGGTGTCCTAGGAACGGGGGTCCCCAGACTTTCCTGCCTGCGGCCCACGGCATGGCTCCTCCAGCGGCCTTGTACGGCCCAACTTCATCAGCAAACACCCAAGACCCTAGCGAGGGGCCAAGCCTCGTGAGGCGGACGACGCAAGACCTCGTCAGGGGCAGCCTCACCAGGCTGGCTCGCGAGGGGTGGAGAGATCAAGGCGAGGGGCACCTCGCGAGGTTCCTGTGACGCAAGCCATGATGACCAAGGCCAGGTGGGCGCCAGGCGGGCGCCAGAGCGTGCAACGTACTCGCTTCCTCTTTGGTGCTAAAGGGGCAAGCGCAGACGACGAGTCACGAGGCATCAGGCAAAGGATTCCATATCGGTGCAACAAGACCAAGACCAGCAGGACGGCAGGACGGAGGTCACCGTGGAGCCCAAGACGACGTCACCACCAGAGCCTTTGGCAGGCGAAGACCACCTGTCGGGGATATACCCCGCGGCGTAAGCCGGCCGGAAGTATAACCCGGCCGGACTTGGCGCTTCATCATAACCCACCAGAAGACTGGCAATTCATGGGTCTGGCGGTTCAGTAGTTTGACGATTTATGAGCCTGGCGACTCATGAATGACCCCGACGACAGGTCAGATAAAGGACTAGGCCCATGGCCCAGAAGGCCGGTTCATGTTATGGTGGGCCGGTTTAAGAGGAAACCATAAGGAGTATTCCCTTACAAAGGAAGCAAGACTAGGACTCCACTTGTAATAGAGTAATCCTAATCCAACTAGGACTAGTGATGTAACCCGCCCCTTTAACTTATATAAGGAGGGGCAGGGCTCCCCAAAGTGGGACAGGCAAGGAGAGACAATCTTAGGGTTAGACATAACTGGGAGATCCAAACATAACTGGGAGAGCCGGTTTATGGCGAATCCCTCGTGATGAGAATAAGACCTAGCCTCAAACAGCATGTAGGGTTGTTACCGGATGATGTTTCCCGGGGCCCGAAGCTGTCTAAATCCTTGTTTTGTGTTGCGTCTCTCGATTCCTCTCAACCCCTCTCAAGCTACCACATAGATGCGTTGGCCTCACGACTAAGTCCTCACACTAGGACATCTGCCGTGACAATTCTACGACAGTTGGCGCCCACCGTGGGGCTTGCGCACAGTGGTGTTGAGTTCTTCGAGGGATCTCTCCTAGGGATCAAGGAGTTCGAAATTTTTCGGATAAAGACAATCCGGTGGGAAAAAGATCTACATAATCGACGAGCGGTGGCATAGACAAGATTCACTATTATGAGAAATTAGGGTAGCAGTCTATCCGCCACAGCCGACTTCGACGATTCATCGAATCCGACAGAAGATCAATTTTCGCTGCTACGCCGTCGCAAATAGCGAGTTCCACATGAGTTGAGAAGATTTTTCGTCATTAAGGCGGCGTGCCGTGCGCTGCACGGTCTGTCTAAATCGCAAGCTCCATGAAGAACAAATCTCTGCAGGGACGGACTAAATTGGTTTGGCTTTTCCCGATGGATCAATTGCGTTTTTTTTTCATTGTTGCTTCATGTAAGTCCCAGGTTTCAAGGATTGAGGGAAGCGACTGCTGCTACGGTACTACTTTTTCTGGCGTTAGGCCGAGTCAAATCCGGAGTACGGAGCGAAGGCTACTAGCTAGCAGATCATCTGATTGTTACAACCATACCGAGGCTACTAGAAAAGAAAGGAGGGGCAATTACTAGTTGGCATCCTGCCTCCCCTGGAACTCGGAATCAAGGCTGACCGCCGTAGCATGATGATATGGATGTCATCTTGCTCCTGGACTGGGAGGTCCTTCTCCTGGCCGACGCGCTCGGGAGGCTGCCGGGGTGGCCTGCAAGCCGCCGAAGGACCTGGATTCCATAGCGAGCCACCCTCGCTGTCCGCGCCACAAGCCGCCACCGCGGCTTCCACCTCGCGCCCCCTCGCTGTTTCCTCTGCCACGCAACACGCTAAGTCGCTGTATCCATCTATACGGCCGAGTGACCCATCGTCGACCTACTGCGCCTGCGTGCCCATCTCCAGATCCGCCCACTGGTGGTGACTGGACTCGCTCCGCCTCCGCCTTGAGCCATTGCGGCTCCGGCCTCGCCTTGCCTCGCGGGCCTTTGAGCCGCCCTTCTGAGCTGCTCCACACCCATGATGGCTGGACCGCTGGCCGGCTTGTCCCGCTCCACATGGTGCTGGGTCACTGCTGTCGTTCAGAGCAGCCTGGGCTTCAAGCTGACATCTATGCTAATCTCCACGTTGAGCCGTTCCATGTGAATCCGCTGCTAAGTTGCTGCCATCAAACCGCCTCCATCTTGCACTGCATCGGGGCCTCCATCTCCGCTGACGGGTCTTGCTACTACGGCCGTGTGGCCACAGCCTCTGCCGAGTCACTACGGGCTGGAGGAAAATCCGGACGACCCCACAGCAACTTGCCGGCCTGCCACCTCCACATGGGGGCACCTGCTTGGTGGGAGGACAGGCGGATTAATCCTGCACTGTTAAGAAAAACAGAGGTTATCTATGGACATTGCGTACGGATCATCTGTCGTACCAATGCACCAGGTGATATCCATCCAGATTTGTTTTATTAGCTCATATCATTTTTTGTCAAAGAACAATCACTTTGTTCTGTAATATTTTTTATGCAGGACGACTATTAAAAGAAAAAGGGTGGTGTTATACCGCGGATGCATGTTCGGCGGTGCTGCATGGCTTCACGGGCATGCGTGTCGCGGTCCAGTTTACATCAAACGCGCCAGCTGACTCGCCCGTCCACATCGCCTTACAACGCCACGGACGACTCGCCCGTCCGCCCTCGCGGCCGGTTCACGTGTCCGCGCCAGCTTACAACGCCGTGGCCGACTCGCTGTCCGCGCCGGCGTCCAATGGTCCGGCCTGACTATAAGTCACTAGTGTTATATAATGACCCGATTTTCATGATCATATTTACATGATCATATTTATAAAGTCCCTGCTCATTATTGCATAATGACCCGGCCCTTGGGGGCTACACTGGTTGAAGTTTTTGAGGATCAGGCAATTACAAGTCCCAGGTTGCTGCAAGTATGATAACCCGACACTTGGGGGCTACATAATATGGAATATTCAGTTTTTACTAGTGACTGGGATGAACAACATGGAGTTCTTCAAAAGTGGCAGTATTTATACCAAAGCAAGTCTTAAGCCATCACTTTGTTCTGCTCAAGACTTGGGGGCTACAGGTATTATATTATTATCGAGGAAATATTTTCAAATTCTCTGTTTTGAGCAACCCAGATTGACCCGGCGTCACCAATCATTATGACCCTGTGTCTGCAACCCGGCGTCATCAATAATCATGAACCGGCGTTGGCAACAATCATGAACTGGCGTTGGCAACAATCATGAACCGGCGTTAGCAACAATCATGACCCGGAATTATCAGCTTTTATAAGCCGACGATGGTGGTAATCATAAACAGGCAAGTTTTACATCTTCAAGCCGGCTGGATATTAGTTGAATATTTCAGAGACTAATATTTTTGTCAAGTCAGAGCATTGAAGGCCAATTCAAATGGATTCTTTATTTACAAAATATCTTCTACAAGCAAATTGATTATGAAGCTGGTCTATTGACCCGGATTTTCTAGAAGGAGGAAATGACAAGGATTTAAGGATGATCAAGTGCCGGTTTATAAAATCGGAGCACAACCTGCCAAATTTGTTCTTGTGTTTATGTTGCAGATCAGTTTAACATGGATAAATCAAAATTAAACTGGGGGCTAATGTCGGGGATATACCCCGCGGCGTAACCCGGCCGGAACTATAACCCGGCCGGACATGGCGCTTCATCATAACCCGCCAGAAGACTGGCGATTCATGGGTCTGGCGGTTCACTAGTCTGACGATTTACGAGCCCGACAACTCACGAATGACCCTGACGACGGGTCAGATAAAGGACTAGGCCCAAGGCCCAGAAGGCCGGTTCATGTTATGGTGGTCCGGTTTAAGAGGAAAGCATAAGGAGTATTCCCTTACAAAGGAAGCAAGACTAGGACTCCACTTGTAATAGAGTAATCCTAAGGCAACTAGGACTAGTGATGTAACCCACCCCTTCAACTTATATAAGGAGGTGCAGGGCTCCCCAAAGAGGGACAGGCAAGGAGAGATAATCTTAGGGTTAGACATAACTGGGAGATACAAACATAACCGGGAGAGCCGGTTTACGGCGAATCCCTCATGATGAGAATAAGACCTAGCCTCAAACAGCATGTAGGGTTGTTACCGGATGATGTTTCCCGGGGCCCGAAGCTGTCTAAATCCTTGTTTTGTGTTGCGTCTCTCGATTCCGCTCAACCCCTCTCAAGCTACCACATAGATGCGTTGGCCTCATGACTAAGTCCTCACACTAGGACATTTGCCGTGACAATTCTACGACACCGCCTTTAGTCAGGATAACTTGTACTAGTTGTCTCCCTTCAAATTTGGCCGTTGTTGGATCCCTTCCCGCCTACATTTGGGAAGAGGACCAGGGCCTCTATAAATAGGACTAGCCACCACAGTAGGAGGCAACTGATCTTGGGCCATTCGGATCATCCTCAACCACACAAGCTCACCAAGCAGAAGAACACCTCTCCTCAGGAGACTATTCTTCCCTTGTAACCGTTCATCCTCAGCCCAAGAGGCAATCCACCACACCACACTGGAGTAGGGTATTACACCACATCGGTGGCCCGAACCAGTATAAACCTTGTGTCTTTCGTTCCGCGAGTTCGGCGCGCTGAGCTTTGAGATCACGGTGAGGGCGTGAGTTAGAGGGGGAGAGATCTTCGTGCGCACCCCAGTGTTCGAACCTCAAGTGTTTTGCCAGAACCCGAAATCCGACATTCGGCGCACCAGGTAGGGGCCCGCTGAAACATTCCCTCCGTTGATCCACGCTCCGCCACCACTGCGCTTCGCCCTCATGGCCGGCGTTGCTCCTCCAGCTGGGACGACGGACGCCCACGGTGGGGCCAGGGGGCTCAGAGCCTTTACCCCCTCCTTGCAGCGGGCGCAGTGGCCGCCCAAGTTCAAGCCGGAGATGCTGCCGCGTTACGACGGTGCGGAGGACCCGTTGGCCTTCCTGCTGGCGTATGAAGGGGCCGTAATGAAGGCTGGGGGCGACGACAAGGTCATGGCCGGCTGGCTTCCCATGGCCCTCACTGGTGCGCCACGCGCCGGCTGCTCGCTCTCCCAAGATCCTCAGTGACGTCTTGGGAGGAGCTGCGCGGCCTCTTCGTCGCACGCTTCACGACAACAGCGCCCCTCGTCATCGCGGCCCTCCTCGGTGGCTCGCAAGCACCGCCCTCGAACCGCCAGACCAAGCCGTTCTTCCGCCAAATTGGCGCCGCTTCTGTGCGGCAAGGAGCCCCTCCGGGCTGGGCAGCGCCCAGGGTCGACCTCGCCTTCGACACGGGGGATCACCCCGTCACCACCGTCAGCTCTAGCGTGCTTCCGATGCTTTGCACGCCCACCAACTGTAGCGTAGCTATGACCAAGACCCTTATCGACAGAGGTGTCGGTCTCAACGTGCTCTCTGTGGAGGCCTTTAGCCTTCTTCACGCACCACTCGAATGGCTCCGCCCCAGCAAGCCCTTGTCCGGGGTCGGCGGCGGCTCCACCAGCCCCTTGGGGCAGATCCGCCTTCCTGTGACCTTCGGCACTCGCGACAACTACCGCACCGAGTTGATCGACTTCGACATCGCCCGCATTGGCCTCCCATACAACGCCATCCTCGTATACCCGGCTCTGGCTCAGTTCATGGCGGCAACTCATCCGACCTATAACCTCATGAAGATGCCCGGGAGCAAGGACGTCCTCACTGTAGTTGGGGACATCAAGGAGGCTCTGGCGGCGCTCAAGTCTGCCTTCAAAACTGGCGCGACAGTGCGGTTGGCCACCGAAGCCACCCCTGGGGTAAGGAGGCCGCACCAGCAAAGAAGAAGCAGTTGTTCACCCAAGATCGGGCCGAAACCAAGCAAGTGCCAGTCGAGGAAGATTGGTCCTCAGGAGCCACCTTCACCATAGGCGCCAACCTCGACCCGGACCAAGAGGAGGCATTAGTAAAGTTCTTGCGCTCAAACAAGGAGGTATTCGCCTGGGAGCCCAAGCAGCTGGTAGGGGTCCCAAGAGGGGTGATCGAGCATCACTTGAGGGTGTGCCCTAATGTGCGCCCTGTGAAGCAGAAGGCACGGCAAGAGTCCACGGAGAAGCAATCCTTTATCGTCCAAGAAACCCGCATGCTGGAGGCAGCAGGTGTCATTCACGAGGTTCGGTACCCCGAGTGGCTGGCAAACCCCGTCGTCGTACCGAAGAAAGGCAAAAAGGAGCGCATGTGCATCGACCAGATCATCGACTCCACCGCCGAGTGTGACTTGTTGTGCTTCCTGGACGCGTTCTCGGGCTACCACTAGATCAAGATGGCAGTGGAGGATGTGGAGAAGACAACCTTCTTAACCCCGTGCGGCGTGTAATACTACACTTGCATGCTGTTCGGGCTGCGCAACGTAGGCGCGACCTTCCAGCGGCTTATGCACATCGCCCTAGGTCGGCAGCTCGGGAGGAACACTGAAGCCTACGTCGACGACATTGTGGTGAAGTCTCGGGAGGTGAGAACTGTAATTCAAGACCTGGAGGAGACTTTCGCAAGCCTACGTCAACTCAACCCAGAGAAGTGCGTGTTCGGTGTCCCCTCTGGCAAGCTGCTAGGCTTCCTCGTGTCCCACAGGGGGATGGAGGCTAACCCGAAGAAGGTCAAGGCAATAGAAGACATGAGCCCGCCACAAACTCTCAAGGAGATGCAGAAGCTCGCGGGCTGCATGACCTCGCTGGGGCGGTTCATCTCCAAGCTGGGAGAGCGCGCCCTGCCATTCTTCAAGCTGATGAAGAAGAAGGGCCCGTTCAAGCTGATGACCAAGCATTTGAAGACCTCAAAAGATACCTGACTAGCCCTCCGGTCATGGTAGTGCCTCTCCCTCTCGAGCCCCTGGTGCTTTACCTGGCCACCACTACCTACTCCGCCAGCGCAACTTTAGTGGCGGTTCGGGAAGAGCGCCAGGACAAGGGTCTGTCGCGCCGTGTTGCGCCTCTAGTTGGGGCGGTGCAGGACCTGGAGGGCACCGCAAAGGCTGCTGCAGCGCCAGCAAGTGACCAGGCCCAGCAAGACGGCGGTCGCGGACCAGCGGAGGCCCCAGAGGGCGACCAGGCCGTTGAAATCCCATCATCTCAGGAGATGCCCCAACCTTCGGCGGAAGCAGGCTCCGTCGATGCTCCCGCCCTCGTCGAACACCCAGTGTACTTCGTCAGCACAGTACTGCGGGATGCAAGGGCACCGTACCCCATGACTCAGAAGGTGTGGCACTAGTTCCAAGGTCACCCGATCAAGGTCGTCCCGGCCTAACCACTGGAGAGGGTACTCAGGAGCCCTAACGCTGTGGGAAGAGTTGCTGAATGGAACATCGAGCTGCAAGCATTCCAGTTGGAGTTCAGCACAACCAGGGTCATCAAGGGGGCCGCGCTCGCCGACTTCATAGCGGAATGGACTGACGCCCCGGGGTTTGAAGCAGGCGAGGACCGATCCCTCTCGCTAGGAAGCAAAGCACCAGATGGCTGGGTCATGTATTTCGATGGCGCGTTCGCACGCCAGGGTGCGGGAGCCAGAGCAGTGCTCATCTCGCCCACTCAGGACAAGCTCTACTACGCTGTACAGCTCTGCTTCCAGCAAGGCAAGAAGGTCTCCAACAACATCGTGGAGTACAAAGGCCTCATCGCTGGCCTTAAGGCTGCGGTGGCCCTGGGGGTGAAGTGCCTCACCATCAGGGGCAACTCACAGCTCCTTGTCAACTTTTCAAACAAGGTATACGAGCCACGGGACGAACACATGGAGGCATACCTCGCGGAGGCACGCAAAATGGAAAAGCATTTCTTGGGTCTAGAGTTGTAGCACGTGCCCCGTGGCACCAAGAAGGAGGTGGACGACATCGCCAAAAGGGCGTCCAAGCGACAACCCCAAGAGCCTGGCGTCTTTGATGAGTGGCTCTTCAAGCCTTCTGCAGCACCTCCGCATCCAGGACCGGCGCCGCCTCGGGAGGAACTCCCCTAGCCACCTGCCTCGGGAGCCCCGGCCTGCGTCCCGACCTCGGGAGCACGCCTACTCTGGGCGCTCGAGCCTCAGGAGGGGTGCTAGATCCAAGGAGTTCAAGGAATAACTGACGCATGGGACGCTGCCGGAGAAAGAGGAGGACACGGAGCGCGTGGCCCGACTGGCCACGGTGTACTGCGTCCAGGACGGTGAGTTATACAGGAAGCAGCCAAATGATGTTTCCTTGCATTGTATCTCCAGGGAACCGGGGAACGAGTTGCTAGCTGACATACATGGCGGAGACTCCGGGCACCACTCGTCGTCGTGAACCCTCATCGGCAAGGCGTTCCGCAGCAGGTTCTACTGGCCTATGGGGCTCGACGACGCGACTGAGCTGGTCAAGTCCTGTGAGGCCTGTCAATTCCACGCCAAGCAGATCCATCAGCCGGCTCAGGGCCTTTAGACCATCCCGCTCTCGGGGCCATTCGCGGTCTGGGGGCTGGATATCTTAGGCCCGTTCCATCGAGCTCCTGGGGGCTACCGCTACCTCTACGTCGCCATCGACAAGTTCACCAAATGGGCGGAGGTAGAAGCCGTCCGCACCATCCCGTCCGGGTCTGCAGTCAAGTTCATCGAGGGTCTCGTGAGCCGGTTTGGGGTCCCCAATCGCATCATCACCGACAACGGCTCGCAGTTCACTAGCAATCTCTTCAAGACATACTATGCTAACCTTGGAACGCAGATCTGCTATGCTTCGGTGGCACACCCCGAGAGCAACAGTCAAGCCGAACGCGCCAATGCAGAGGTCCTGAGGGGCCTCAAGACCAGGACCTTCAAGAAGAAGCTCGAGGCCTGCAGCAGGGGCTGGCACGACGAGCTCCAGTCTGTGTTGTGGTCCATCCGCACCACCCCCACCAAGTCAACGGGCGAGACCCCGTTCTTCCTCGTCTAAGGAGCAGAAGCGGTTCTCCCACACGAGGTCAAGCATCGCTCCGCGCGGGTCCTGGCGTTTGATGAGACGCAACAGGACGCCATGTGGGGAATGGACCTTGTGCTGGGGGAGGAACGCCGCCGCAAAGCCATGCTTCGTGCGCAAGATAAGCAGGCGCTGCGGCGGTATCACTGCCGCAGCATCTGCTCCAGGGCGCTCGAGGTGGGCGACCTCGTCCTAAGGCGGGTGCTCTCTAGGGAAGGGCTGCATAAGCTCTTGGCCATGTGGGAGGGCCCGTTTAGGGTCGCCCACGTCTCCAGGCCTGGCGCCGTGCGCCTAGAGACGCAGGACGGGGTCCCCATCCAGAACGCCTGGAACATCCAGCACCTCCGGAAGTTCTACCCATGAAGCAAGGCCCAGTGCCTGTGAAAGCAAGGCCCCTCACCTGTGAAGGTCTCTGCTCTGGACACTCTCACGTAATAGTGAGTGGGGCTGTACACGCCCCGGAGTCTCAGGAGCGCCGCCCTCGGGCCTCGGGGGCTCCCTCCCACGTCCTAGTGGCAGCATTTAGCTCCACGCTGGTGAGAAGACTAGACTAGGTGCCGGACGCGGCTTTTCATTTGCTTTCCGTAGTTGGCTTGCCTCTTTTTAATGGAAGTTCTCATTCTAGTGTTTCTGTCGTCTTGGTTCGATCACCTTTTCCTCTGTTCTTCCCCTCGGTCCTCTGTTTTGACCCGTGCTCTCCCTCACGTGCCTCGCGAGGGGCTGGACAGGTGCACTCGTGAGCGTTTTTCCTGTTCTTCGCGAGGCGCCCTCGCTCAAGCTCGCCAGCTAGCGCTCCTCCTTTAACCCGTGCCCCTCGGGCACCGTGATGAGGAGCTCTGGGTCATGGTCGGCCGCACCTATGACCGGGGCATGGAAGGATAAGAGTTTCCTAACAAATGTTTGCAGTTCCTAGATGCCTCTCAGGACAAGGAGGTCTCGCCGGGTACTGGGAAATGCACGCCTCATGAGGCAGAAACTACTTCAGACACGTCAAGCTAAGTTATCTCCACACGCTTACACAAAACATGAATGCTGCAACACGACACAGGAATGACAAACATAACATAGCGACTTGGGAAACCACGGTTCGTTGCATGCCCTCGCAGGGCCCCATACTCGTTTCTTTTGTAATGCAGGAAGAAAAGAAAGGATAAAACAAAAGCCGCGCGTGCCACGCAGCGGTCCGTGAGGGTAGGCCTTGGCGCCGTCCCGGACTCAGCTAGACCCCTCCTCGCGCATCACTGGGGCACGGCAACGAGATGACCGGCGGCCGCCCTTGAAGCGGGCACGGCGGCGTGGCGGCTGGTCATAGCCGCCGCTGCTGGAGCTGTCGTCGAAGGAAGAGTCGCTATAGCTGGGCGAGCCGCGGCCCGAGCCGAGGGCAGGCCTGCCTTCACCCTCGCCGCGACCGTCGCCAAGGCTGAGCACTTCACCACCGTCGTTGTCCACGGGGCAGCACACGACGTGGCGACCATCTTCCCCGAACACCCTCATGTAGAGGGTCGCGTTGCTGTCGTATTTGAAGTGGAGGGTGCACCGCCTGCCCAGGCCACGCGCGCTGGCAAACGTCTTCCAGCCGCGGTCCAAGGCTGCGTTGCCTGCGACGGAGACCTCCACCACGACCCACGAAGCCTTCCTGCAGCAGCCGTCAGCCTGCAGCCAGAGACCACCTAGACCCGTGGCCGGCAGCTCGCCGGCGAAGAAGCGTGGGAGCTGAAGCCAGGTGCCGGTCGGGTTCTCTGACCACACGATGAACTCCGGCAGCACCTCCGCCGAGTGGAAGCACGGCCGGGGAGGCTGCGCAACCACGGGGTGCCTCCCTTCATCGACGGGGCTGCCATGACCTGGGCGACTCACACCACGCGAAGAGGCGCCGCCGTGGCCGCGAGGGGCCACGGCAGGGGTCGCGGCGTGCTTGCAGGGGCAGTCGCGCCCCCTCTTGGGTGGCGGCGAGCCAAGCCCCTCCTGGCGTGCCTTCCCCTTCTCCGCGGCTGATAACCTTTTCACAGGTGCCATGGGTATCGCTGCTAGCAAGGAAGCAAGGGAGAGAAAGCAAGCGGAGCAGGAAGAGATGAGCAACGGGGGCTCCGCCCCCTCCTCATTTATAGCAGGAGAAGGCCAACCGGCGACCCCCACGATCAGAGGTAATGATGGTTTTTCTCTGCATGCAGCAGGGACTCGTCAAGTCAGGCGGTTGCCGAGGCAGCGTGGGGAAGCACAGACGCCCACGTCCCATCAATCGCCACGCGTCAACCAAGGTCGTAGGCTGTTGGGGCCCGCGGCGCTCCGTACTTGCCCCTTGGCTTCGCCTCGAAGCCAAGTCCAAGCGCGCCTTGGTCCCGGGGGCTACTGTCGGCGTCCTGGGAACAGGGGTCCCCAGACTTGCCTACGTGCGGCCCATGGCATGGCTCCTCCAGCGGCCCTGTACGGCCCATCTTCATGAGCAAACACTCAAGACCCTCGCGAGGGGCCAAGCCTCGCGAGGTGGACGATGCAAGACCTCCTCGGGGGCAGCCTCACCAGGTTGGCTCATGAGGGGCGGAGAGATCAAGGCGAGGGGCACCTCGTGAGGTTCCTATGACGCAAGCCATGACGACCAAGGCCAGGCGGGCGCCAGGCGATCGCCAGAGCGCACAGCGTACTCGCTTCCTCTTTGGTGCTAAAGGGGCAAGCTTAGGCGAGGAGTCCCGAGGCATCAGACAAAGGTTTCCATATCGGTGCAACAAGACCAAGACCAGCAGGACGGCATGACGGAGGTCACCGTGGAGCCCAAGACGGCATCACCACCAGAGCCTTTGGCAGGCGAAGACCACCTTTAGTCAGGATAACTTGTACTAGTTGTCTCGCTTCAAATTTGGCCATTGTTGGATCCCTTCCCGCCTACATTTGGGAAGAGGACCAAGGCCTCTATAAATAGGACTAGTCACCACAGTAGGAGGCAACTGATCTTGGGCCATTCAGATCATCCTCAACCAGACAAGCTCACCAAGCACAAGAACACCTCTCCTAAGGAGGTTGTTCTTCCATTGTAACTGTTCATCCTCAGCCCAAGAGGCAATCCACCACACCACACTAGAGTAGGGTATTACACCACATTGGTGGCTCTAACTAGTATAAACCTTGTGTCTTTCATTGCGCGAGTTCGGCGCGCTGAGCTTTGAGATCGCAGTGAGGGCGCGGGTTAGAGGGGGAGAGATCTTCGTGCGCACCCCAGTGTTCGAACCTCAAGGGTTTTGCCGGAACCCGAAATCCGACAAAGAGGAAGAGGGAAGGGGAGGCTGCGTCCTCCGGAATCAAGCAGCCTGCCGCAGCCGCACCTCCCCTTGCGGGGAATGGCGGTGGCGCTCATGGTTCTCCGGCCCTGTCTTCTTCGCGAGGCTCGGGGGGACCGACCTCAGGAGGAGGCGATCTCTATAGCCTAGTCAGCTCCGGGGGCACCTACGCCCAGCTCGCTCGCCGAGATCTCCAAGGCCCAGGAGCCCCTAGTTTCTTCTTCTGCCGCCACCAGCTCGCAGGCCATGGTGATTACGCTGCCCCCTCCTCCCCCAATCGTGCCGCTGGTCCATGAACCTTCCGCTTCGTCTGATGCTCTGGGGGAGGCTCTTTCTGCGCTGACCCGACTCCGGAACGACCTCCAAAGCCCTGACCGCCGCCTAGCGTCAGGGCGCCTAGAGCTGGTCTCAGGATGGCTTCGCTCCGACGCATTGGTCTAGGCAGCATGGAGCCAGGCCATGGCAGCATCCGAGGAGGGAGAGCGGGCCGCCAACCTGGCCGCTGCTGCTCGTGACACGGCGGTGAAGTATGCCGAAGCCGCCAGGGAGCGCTGCCGGTCGTTGGAGGCTGAGCTGGAGGCGATGCGCAGGAAGCGCGCGACCGAGGCCCGCGATCGCAAAGCAGAGGAGGAGGGGATGAAGGCTTGGGAAGACGCAGTTGGTGGCCGCGACGCTGAGCTGGAGCAGTCGGCGAGGGCGCAGGCCGCAAAGCACACTCACGTGGAGAAGCTGGAGAAGAAGGTGGAGGCGGAGAAGACCCGGCTGGAAGCCAAGGCAAGGGTTCTTGCTGAGGACCGCGTGGCCTTTAAGTCTCTTGAGGAGAGGTCCCGTGCAGCGCTACAGGGGCTCTACGAGAAGGGTCTGGAAAATCCGCTGGCGACAGACGACAAGGGCCCCGCCCCAACTGCTCCCTCATCTTGTTGCGGCGCTCGAGGACGTCGCCGACGGGATCGGCCCCATGGTGGAGGGGGAAGCTCGCGCGCTCTCTTCATCAGCCTTGACGCGCGTCCTTAGCCACCTCCATCTTTGCGACCCTGACGCCGACCTTGACAAGCTGCTCGAGCCCGTGGATGAGGGGTGCTGCGTAGCCGCTACCGAAGCTGTGAAGGGCCAGGTGGAGGCCTTGCTGAAGAAGTTCCACGCCGTCGACCCCGCGCCTTTGACTAGTGGTGCTGCTGATCCTGCGACTCCGGTAGTCGGCACAGGCGAGGGCAACGTCGTCGTCGAAGGGGCACTCCTTGCGAGTGATGGCGGCGCCCAAGGCTGATGAGGGGCTTGCTGGCGGCTCCTTTTCCTGCATTATCTCTGCAACATGCACCATGCCTCGTGGAGGCGTTTAAACTTGTGTTTGGTATTCAGAGAACAGTATGTTTTGTAATATTTGTTTGAGATTCCGCGATTTCCTTTCCATTCGCATGATGTTCTACGTCGACGAGGCCCAACCCCGCGCATACCTCAGCCACTGTTGGGTCATCCGGATCACCAGGACGAGACCAAGAGGTGAGGGGCTACGTGGCCAGTTAGGCTCCTGAGTCGCGATGCTCAGGAGTCCCCCGTGACGTGCAAACGGCTTATAGGAGGGAGATGCGAGAGTAGGCCTTAGTGTTCTATGTCAGCGGGGCCCGACCCCGCGCATACCGCAGCCGCCGTTGGGTCGTCCGGATCACCAGGACGAGGCCAAGAGGTGAGGGCTACATGGCCAGTTAGGCTCGTGAGATGCGATCCGCAGGAGTCCCCCTTGACGTCCAAATGACCTTCATACCTTGGCTCCGCTCGGGAGGGGCGTGTGACGACCAGGTCCGAGGGACCTGGCAGGGTGGCATACGCTTGGGCGTGACCCGAGCACGACCCCCGTGCCCAGCCCCCTCACGCGACTCTCCCGAGGGGGAGTTTTGCGACGGGGCTGGACACTGAGCCCGGAGGCTCCCTGAGGTTGGTACGGCCAGGGGGCCACCCTCAGTTGTTTATCACCAGCACGGAGCATAGCGCTTCCGCACTTGCACGGGCATAGCCGCTCCTCGACCGTGTCGACTGCCAGTGTGGAGCATGGTGCTTCCACTGGTGCGTGGGTGAGGGATCCCTCTGAGTGGAGCCCCCGGGCGTGTATAGCCCCGCCCTGACACTTGGCTTGCACGGCAGGGCTAGGCGGGGTGTGTTTGGGCACCCATGAGCCAGCACGGGACTCACGAGGCCCTACCTCAAGGCGGGTTGCGCCTGGTCTTGACTCTTGATGGCTGTGGTGGTCCTGCAAGATGGTTAGGCAACCTGCGCCGGACGAAGCTCCTGAGGCGATCACATGAGAAGGCCAGACACCAACGACCCCAGGAGGTGACGTGAATGGGGCCGGCCTGCCAGACAGAGCTCAGCCGTTGGATTTATCGACGCTGCAGGGATAGACCCGAGCACAGACGCCGTGCCCAGTCTTCTCATGTGAAGAATCCTGAAGAAAGACGATCGGCGCGCGGCTTCCGTGGTGGTGAGGCACCGGGTCGCGCGCCTGGCCTGTCCATCCACGATTAGCTCATGCGAGAACAAGGCACCAGGGCCATGGGAGGTGACGTACACGGGGGCGGGCCCGCGAGCTAGAGCTCAGCCTCTTGGGTTTGGCGACGCTGCAGGGACGGACCCGAGCACAGACGCCGTGCCAGCCCTGAATCATCAGGCGATCGTGGGCGGGCTTGCAAGGGCGTACGATGTTCATGGTATCGAAGTACCGGACAGGCACATGATAATCACTGGGTACTCATGCAAGGAGACAAGCTAGTTCAATTAGATGCAAGGAACGATACACGCCACTGGGACGGACCCGAGCGGCCTAGGGATGATGCAGCCCGAGGAGCGCCCCCAACAGAGTAAGCTAAAGATGCGAAAGGATACATGCCGCAGGGACATGCCCGTGCGACCTAGGAATGATGCAGCCCGAGTGGCGCTCCTTGCTAAATGAATCGAAAGATGTCACCTGGTACCGTTGTCGAAGGGGTGTTGAAGTAGCTGAAGGTGTGTGCTCAAGGCGTCGCTCCTCACGAGCCACCAGGGTCCTAAGCCTCGGGAGGCTCCAGGGGCTCCGGTGGTTCTTGGAGAACCGTCTCCATCTCTGCCAGGACTGCGTTGTGCCTGGCCTCCTGAGCTGCCAGGACGCTCCGCATGCAGCGCTGGAAGGTGACAACTGCGTTCGTCAAGCCAAAGGGCATGCGAACGTAGCTGTGAGGTGGACCCTCGCACCGACCAACTTGCGAAGGCTAGAAACGCTCCTCAGATGCAGCCCTGTTGAGCCCTGGGATGTCGACGCAGACGCGCAACCCATCGTCCTCGCCAGGACGCGGAGCTGCGCTGGGAGGTGGGCGCCGGTCGTCAGGCATGGCCCTCTCCTCTTGAAGCTCCTGAGTGGTCTTGGTGATGAACTCCTGAGCACCAGGCGCTCCTTGCCTAGTGCCCGCTTGGGGGAAGCGTGTAGTGAAGCATGCCTCCACATGGTGCCCGAGCGCCTCCCTCGTGATGTTCGCTAGGTCTGAGGCCCTCTAGTAGAGTGCCCCCGAGCCCAGCCCGAGGAGGGCACCGGGCGCGCCTTCCTATGCGAGGGAGGGAGGCGCCCCATTCGCGGGCACAGGTCTTTAGGTGGTGCTGCTGGAGATGCCGCTCTGGTTCGGCCATTGGCGGAATGGCTGCTTTTTCTTGGGGGTGGCCTCAGGAGGGTAGATGGCGCCTTTGTTGTCTGTGTCTTTGGCTGCTGCAGCTTGGTAAGCACGCTCGAGGGAGCACTGCATCCTTCTCTTCACAGGCGACCGCAATGATACCGCTGGTCCCTGGCATCTTGTGGACGTTGTATCCTTGATGGGTCGCTGCCATGAACTTGGCCAGAGCTGGATACCCAAGGATGGCATTGTACGGCAGGCGAATGTGGGCGACGTCGAAGTCGATAAGCTCGGTGTGGTAGTTATCGCGCCCGCCGAAGGTGACAGGGAGGCGGATCTACCCTATCGGGGTGGTGGAGCCATCGGTCACTCCTGAGAAGGGCTGGGTTGGCTGTAGCTGATCATATGGCACCTGGAGGCGATCGAATGTCTCGACGGACAGGACATTGAGCCCTGCGCTGCCGTCGATGAGGGTCTTGGTGACTTGGACGTTGCTGATGACGGGCGAGCAGAGCATAGGTGGAGCGCCAGCCGTCGCTGCGCACTTGAGCTGGTCAGACGAGCTGAAAGTAATGGCGTACTTGGACCACCTGAACGGGCGTGTGGCTTCGAGCCTGGGGAGATCCGCGTTCACCTCACATGTGAACTACTTGAAGATGCGCTGGGAAGCTGGGGCCTGAGCACCACCCAAGATGCAGGCGATGGCGCGCGGTTCCTGGAAGCCCCCAGCCCCCTCGTCCTGATGGTGGTCGTCGTTCCTCCTCGGTGGTGGCAGTAGCGGAGGGAGGCCAGCATTGCCCTAAGGACGGTCCTCACGAGGCTGGTCCCTCTAGGCGCCCTCGCGAGGCTTGTCCTGCCAGCGATCCTCCCGAGGCCGGTCGTGCCACTCCTGGCGGGGGCCGCGGTCGTCCCAGCATCCTCTGTTTCGTCCTCCTCCTTGGCCATAGTCGCGATCGTTGCGCTTGGGGCACCGACCGAAGCATCCGTCACGGATGGCCCTGAGCTCTTGACAGTCGTTGGTGTTGTAGCTATGCATGTTGTGGAAGACGCAGAACGGATAGCTGCCCTTAGACGACTCGGGTTGGTCCCGGCCGCGCTTCATCTCTGGCTCGATCATGAGCACGGCTACTCCCTTGCGCTTCTTGTCCTTGGCCTTGGCTTCCTAATCTTCCGGGTCGGCAGCGGGGAGCTCAAGGAGGGAGAGGCGCCCCTCCTCAGATCTGGCGTACTTGGTCGCCATGTTGAACATCTCTAGGACTGTGCATATATAGGTCTTCGTGGATGGCGAGCTCCTCCGTCATCTTGATGTCACAGACTCCATTAGAAAACGCCGAGATGATGGCCTCGTCCGTCACCTTGGGAATCTTGAGGCGCATGTTGTTGAAGCGCTGGATGTACTTCTGCAGGGTCTCTCCTGGATACTGCTTGATGCGGCGCAGGTCACCCGCGGCCGGCGGGCGCTCGCGAGTGCCCTGGAAGTTGGCGACGAAGCGGTCACGCATCTCGCCCCAGGAGGAGATCGACCCGGGGGACAAGTTCACGAGCCAAGAGCGAGCACAATCCTTGAGAGCCATGGGGAACCAGTTCGCCATGACTTTCTCGTTGCTGTTGGCTGCCTCGATGCTGTCGGCGTTCTGGGAATGGGGGTCCCCAGACTTGCCTGCCTGCGGCCCACGGCATGGCTCCACCAGCGGCCCCGTACAGCCCATCTTCACCAGCAAACACTCAAGACCATCACGAGGCGAACGACACAAGACCTCCTCGATGGCGGCCTCACCAGGCTGGCTCGTGAGAGGCGGAGAGATCAAGGCAGGGGACACCTCGTGAGGTTCCCGTCATAAGCCATGACGACCAGTGCCAGGCGGGCACCAGGTGGGCGCCAGCGTGCAGTGTCCTCGTTTCCTCTTTGGTGCTAAAGAGGCAAGCGCAGGCGAAGAGTCCTGAGGCATCAGGCAAAGGTTTCCATATCGTTGCAACGAGACCAAGACTAGTAGGACGATAGGACGGAGGTCACCGTGGAGCCCAAGACAGCGTCACCACCAGAGCCTTTGGTAGGCGAAGACCACCTTTAGTCAGGATAACTTGTACTAGTTGTCTCCCTTCGAATTTGTCCGTTGTGGCATCCCTTCCCGCTCAATATTTGGGGAGAGGACCAGGACCTCTATAAATAGGACTAGCCACCACCATACAGGGGACAGATCATTTAGATCATCCTCGACCTCACAAGCTCACCAAGCACAAGAGAACCTCTCCTCAGGAGGTTGTTCTTCCCTTGTAACTTTTCATCCTCGGCCCAAGAGGTAATCCACCACACCACACTGGAGGAGGGTATTACACCACATCGGTGGCCCGAACCAGTATAAACTCTTGTGTCTCTCTTTCTGTGGGTTCGACGCGCTAAGCTTTGAGATCGCGGTGAGGGTGAGGGCGTGATTAGGTAGGGAGATATCTTCGTGCGCACCACAGTGTTCGAACCTCAAGGGTTTTGCCGGAACCCGAAATCCGAAATTTGGCGCGCCAGGTAGGGGGTGCGCCAATGCTTTCTTTCCGCTGATCCGCGTCCCATCACTTTGTCACATCCATGGGCGGACGCTCGTCGAGCTGCACTGAGCGCCGGGCCGCCCTTTCCGCCAGCGGGCTCAGACAGCTCCCGTCGATGGGCCTCCCCGTCGTTCCCCGTTCCCCGTCGCCCGCTACCAACGCCACCATTGGCCCGGTGGGAAATGAGCAGCAAGCGTCCTCGCTGCACCCCTCGGTGCGGCGGGACGGCCGCACCGCCACTCCGTCGCTGACCCCGGCCGGCTCGTCGTCTTCACGCTCGCCGCGCTCCCACCGACGCGCAGGCTACACTGCTCATGGGACGCGAGCTCCTGCGCTACTGCCCGGTCGACGACCTCTACGAGGACTGGCTGGACCACATTGCCGAGCTCGTCAGCGCCGCCGGGTGCTCACATGTCCCGTCTCTCTCGCTGCCTCGCCCTCCTCCAGCCGTGGGTCATGTAGCCCACGGAGCGCCTCCGCCACCTCCGCACCAAGAAGGCGCCCTGGCACCATGACGCGCGGCCCCTCGCTGCAACCCACCGCGCCAGGGACCCGTGCGCGAAGAAGGAAGCTACCAAGAAGTTGCCCGGCCACAAGAGAACGCTCCAGCGCTCCCAGCGCCACCGCGACAAGACCGTGGGCCGCCTGCGGCGGCGGTGCACGGACATCAAGGTCAGGCACTGCATCAGCAGAGGGTCCCAGTGGCCAGTGCGGGCTGCCGTGCCTTCACCCCTGAGCTACGTAGCATCACCTAGCTGGGCAAGTTTAAGCCGGATCTGCCCCCTCGTTATGACGGCACCCCCAACCCCGCGGAGTGCTTGCCGCTCTACGAGCTGAGCATCGAGGCGGCCAACGGCGACGAAAAAGTCATGGCGAACTAGTTCCCCATGGATCTCAAGGATGCTGCTCGCTCGTGGCTCTTGAACCTGCCCCCGAGCTCGATCTCCTCCTGGGACGAGATGCGCGACCGCTTCGTCGCCAACTTCTAGGGCACTCGCGACCGCCCTCCTGCCGCGGGTGACCTACGGCGCATCAAGCAGCAGCCAGGAGAGACCCTGCTGAAGTACATCCAGTGCTTCAATAGCGTTCGCCGCAAGATCCCCAAGGTGACGGACGAGGCCATCATTTCAGCGCTTTCATATGGAGTCCGCGATGTCAAGATGAAGGAGGAGCTCTCCATCCACGAGGAGCTATGCACGGCTTTGTAGCTGTTCAACCTGGCGACCAAGTGCACAAGAGCTGAGGAGGGGCGCCTTT
Organism: Triticum aestivum; assembly: GCF_018294505.1. Taxonomy (NCBI): domain Eukaryota; kingdom Viridiplantae; phylum Streptophyta; class Magnoliopsida; order Poales; family Poaceae; genus Triticum; species Triticum aestivum. The sequence continues at coordinate 187,964,141 of NC_057799.1, forward strand.
CCCTCCTCGAGCTCCCAGCTACCGATCCAGAGGAGAAGATAACCAAGGCCAAGGACATGAAGCACAAGGGAGTAGTCGTGATCGCAGCGGAGCCAGATACGAAGCGCGGCCGGGACCATCCCGAGTCGTCCAAAAGCAGCCGACCGTTCTGCACCTTCCGCAACATACACAGCCACAACACTAACGACTGCCAGGAGCTCAGGGCCATTCGAGATGGACGCTTCGGTGCCCTGAGCGCAACGACCGGGGCTACGGCCGAGGAGGAGGACGTGGAGGAGGACGATGGGACGATCGCGGCCCTCGCCAGGAGTGGCGTGCCTGGCCTCGCGAGGACTGCTGGCAGGACCAGCCTCGTGAGGGCGCCTGGAGGGATCAGCCTCGTGAGGACCGCCCTCAGGGCAATGTTGGTCTTCCTCCACTGCTACCACCACCAAGAAGGAACGACGACCACCATCAAGACGAGGGGGCTGGGGGCTTCCAGGAACCGCGCGCCATCGCCCTCATCTTGGGCGGAGCTCAGGCCCCAGCTTCTCAACGTATCTTCAAGAAGTTTGCTCGCGAGCTGAACGCCACCCTTCCCAGGCTCGAGCCAACGAGCCCGCTCAGGTGGTCCAAATGCACCATCACTTTCAGCTTGGCGGACCAGCTCAAGTGCGCGGCCACTGCTGGCAACCTCCCGATGCTCTGCTCACCCGTCATCAGCAACGTACAAGTCACCAAGACCTCATCGACTGTGGCGCAGGGCTTAACGTCATGTCCGTCGAGACATTCAACAGTCTTCAAGTGCCATACGATCAGCTTCAGCCTACCAAGCCCTTCTCACGAGTGACTGACGGCTCTGCCACCCCGATAGGGCAGGTCCGCCTCCCTGTCACCTTTGTACAGCGTGACAACTACCGCACCGAGCTCATCGACTTCGACGTTGCTCATATCCGTCTGCCATACAATGCCATCCTCGGGTATCCGTCCCTGGCCAAGTTCATGGCAGTGACACACCACGGCTAAAACGTCCACAAGATGCCAGGAAGCGGCGGGATCATCACAGTCCCCTGCGAAGAAAGAGATGCGGTTTGCTCCCTCGAGCGTGCCTTCCAAGCCGCAACCGTCGAAGACCCTGACAACCAAGGCACCATATACCCTCCTGAGCCCATCCCCAAGAAGAAGCAGCTACTCCGCTCAGGGACTCAGGGGAGCGGCGCCTCTAGTGGTGCCACACCAGGCTCGGCGCCCGCGCCTGGGGTGCCTTCCTCCCTCGCATAGGAAGGTGCACCCGGCACCCTCCTCGGGCAGGGCTCGGGGGCTCTCTTCTCGAAGGCCTCAGACCTGGCCAACATCATGAGGGAGGTGCTCGGGCACCACATGGAGGCATGCTTTGCGGCATGTTTCCCTCAAGAGGACACTGGGCGAGGAGCGCCTGGTGCTCACCAGTTCATCACCAAGACCACCCAAGAGATTCAAGAAGCGAGAACCATGCGCAGCGACCGCCGCCCACCTGGTGCAGCTCCCCATCCAGGTGAGGATGGTGGGCTACGCGTCTGCATCGACATCCCAGGGCCCAACAGGGCCGCATCTCAGGAGCTCTTCTGGCCATCGCACGTGGGACGTTGCGATGGCCCGCCTCACAACTATGTTCGCATGCCATTCGGCCTGCCGAGCATGGCAGCCGCCTTCCAGCGTAACCTGCGGAGCGTCCTGGCGGCTCACGAGGCCAGGCATCACGCAGTCCTGACGGAGATGGAGACGGTCCTCAAGGAACCGCCAGGACCCCCAGAGCCTCCCGAGGCTCAGGGCCCCGGTGGCTCGTGAGGAGCAACCCCTTCGCCACGCATCTTCAGCTGCCCCAACATCCCTTCGAAAACGGAACCAGGTGACATTTTCCAAGTTTATTTAGCTGGGAGCGCCCCTGGGCTGCATCATTCCCAGGCCGCGTCGGTCTGTCCCTGCGGCATGCATCCTTTTACGTCTTTAGCTTGCTCTGCCGGGGGCGCCCCTCGGGCTGCATCATCCCCAGGCCGCTCGGGTCCGACCCAGTGGCATGTATCATTCTTGCATTTACCCAAGCTAGTTCGCTTTCCATGCATGATCTATCTATGGTTATCACCTGCTTGATTGCCACCCAGCACGAGAGCTACGTACGCTGGCACGGCGCTTGTGCTCGGGTCCGTCCCTGCAACGTTGACAAATCTGAGCGGTCGAGCTCTAACTCGCGGCACGCCCCGCACACGTCACCTCACCAGGCCCTCAGTGCCTTCATATTCTTGCAGAGCGACCTGCGGCAAACCGGCGATCATCGTGGAAATCTGTGTCCCTCCTCGCACGAACCTGCAGGAACCTCCCGAGGACGACAGCAGGCGGTACCGCGAGCTCCCTCTTCTCCCCCGCTGTTGGTGTCAAAATCGGCGGATCTCGGGTAGGGGGTTCCGAACTGTGCGTCTAAGGTTAATGGTAATAGGAGGCGGGGGACACAATGTTTACCTAGGTTTGGGCCCTCTCGATGGAGGTAATACCTTACTTCCTGCTTGATTGATCTTGATGATATGAGTATTACAAGAGATGATCTACCACGAGATCGGAGAGGCTAAACCCTAGAAGCTAGCCTATGGTATGATTGTTGTTGATGTTGGTCCTACGGACTAAACCCTCCAGTTTATATAGACAACGGAGGGGGCTAGGGTTACACAAAGTCGGTTACAAAGGAGGAGATCTACATATCCGAATTGCCAAGCTTGCCTTCCACGCAAAGGAGAGTCCCATCTGGACACGTGACGAAGTCTTCAATCTTGTATCTTCATAGTCCAATAGTCCGGCCATAGTATATAGTCCGGCTGTCCGGATACCCCCTAATCCAGGACTCCCTCAGTAGCCCCCGAACCAGGCTTCAATGACGATGAGTCCGGCGCGCAGATTGTCTTCGGCATTGCAAGGCGGGTTCTTCTCCAAATCCAGAGTACCTGTTGTAACGAGTAGTGTACGGCTTCCCATTAATGTTGCACTCCTCGGCTTCTGTACCTTAATAATGGCAATCTCCACGTGTCGAGCGAATGCGAGAAGTCGGGGCCTTTTTTGCATTTGCCATGCTGACCATGTTAGTAAATCATCTATTAAAGAGACGGGGATCCTCAGATCCAAATCACACCTTCTTCCCCAAGTGAGGAATCACCAGAGTGCACCTGAAAAACCATCCCATCATGGCCGGCCACCGCAGCTCCTCCTCTCGCTCCCACGGCAATAAGCCAGGCGATTGGGTGAAGTGTACCATACCCCACGGTCGATTAGTGGAGTTGCAGACCCAGGGGTTCCTCCCGCCCGCATACATGGTCCCCGTCCGAGCCGGACTAGCCACCTACAATGGCGGGGAGCAAGCGGAGAGTTTTCCCAACCCATCCAAGGGGGAGCAGGTATGCCTTGTCCCTTACTTGCTGAGGGGGCTCGGATTTTCGATCCATCCATTCCTCCGCGGGCTCCTGGAGTACTACGGCCTCCAGCTGCATAATTTTACCCCCGCCTCCATACTGCATATCGCAGGTTATGTCGCCCTATGTGAGCTATTTCTAGGCTGCGAAGCTTATTTCGAGCTATGGAAGAGGCTATTCTGCCTCGTCCCTCGCAATCAGGAGGGATCTATATATCAAGTGGGCGGAGCCGAAATATGGCGCATCGCCGGAACTGGATACTTGTCTGGCACTCCGAAGAAGACGTCCGAGGACTGGCCTTCAGAGTGGTTTTATATGGAGGACGTTCCCCTTCCGGAACCTATTCGGATGGGCCTGCCTGAGTTTGCTGACGCCCCGTTGAAGAAACGCCACAACTGGCTCCCCCGGAGCCCCCAGGAGGAAGATCAGAGAAGTCCTTTACCTGATGGGCAGGATAAAAACGCTGGCCCAATCAGGACTGACAATAATCGAGGTTATGTCAATATGTATAATGCGGGGAGTGCAGCCACTTTAGTATCGCGGAAAACCCATGTGGCACTTCAATGGGGAAGACGATGCCACCCGCTGCGGTCGTAAAGGTCCAGACTCCGCCACCGCTCTGGCAAAAATACTGCCCGATTTATACAAACGAGAGGAAGAGGAGTTTATCCGTATTAAGCCATGGGATGGATTTTCCATGTACAACCCCCAAGCTGGGTGAGTCGTTATCTTTTACTCAACTCCACTCATTCCCGCATTCTTCATCACAAATATTTACCTTGCTAATTCATAGCAGGAACTGCGAAAAGCTGTGAGGGAGATCAATAGCCCGCCTCCACAGCCAGAGGACCCTGAGCGGGCCCTCGACCCCGGACTCGAAGAAGATCCGGAAATATTTGTAGAGCTCGTCGACAAGACGTTTTACCAGGCAAGCTGTGACGGTGCTCTAGTGGCTATCATAGCCGATTATCCCGGCCTACCCCCTGCATCGCATGTAAGTAAAACCGGAGTCCTAACTTCCAAGAAGGATCCCTTCTTTGCACTTTTACCCACAACCCATGCATTGCGTTTCACAGGTAAGGCAATCGGGGCGCCGTGCCGAACCCGCGGTGACTTGACAACCAGGGGCACTGAAGCCGGGTAGGCTTAAAAGGAAGGCGGTCAGGACCAAGACGCCGTCGCAAAGGTATGATTTAAAACCTGCTCCATGATCGTTGTCTTTAAAATATAACAGTGTCCCTTGTCCCATGGTAGAAAAAGTGCTCGCCGGACTGTAGCCGGAGACCCTGCCAGCCACGCCTCCACCAGCTGGACTCAAGAGCCGGACTCAAGGGCGGAGGCCAACGTGGGGACAACACCAGACGGTCCTCCTACAGAGGATGCGGATAGAATATCCGCTACAAATTCCGAGGTGGAGAGCGCCATGAATCACAGGCGTCGTCGGGCCGTACTTCGCGACCCAAATTTCTCCGAAGAGGCATTTAATGCCTTCAACTAGGGAGAAGTGTACATCCAAGCTGCTCAAGGTGGACTTGCTAGAGCCATATATCAGTATTTAAAGGATATACAAGTAAGGAAAATCTTACGATTATGTATATCAGTAGCCCCTGAGACTTGAAACAGTTGACACAACTGATTTAAGGATCATTGTATGCCCAGGTTCTTACAGAGAAGAATACCCATTTGTCTCAAGAGCTGGAGGAGTGCAAAGCCCAACTAAAGGTCGCAGTTGCCGAAATCGAGGAATCCAAGAAGACCTCTTCTGGTAATACTTGTCTTTGAGGAACAAGAATGTAATAACGTGTACCAGTTAGTCTTTGGCATGTTCGCAAATCTAACAAGAGATTCTGCAGGCAATCCCGGAGTGAATCCGGATATAGTACCAGGGGATGGGCAACATGCTCAACGATAGCTAGAGGCTGGCGAGCGCGTGCTTGCACAGGTTATTCAAGAGAAAAATAATCTCCAGGATGCCCATACCCAGTTGGGCGTTGAACTAAAAGATGTTCGGGCCCAGCTTGCCGACTCCGTGAAGGAGAATAAGAGGCTTCAACGCGGCATTTTTAGTAAGTGCTCAAACGAACCTCTATACAGTTCGGCGAAGAAGCGGGTTTAACAGAGTTATGTGTGTACGTATGCTAACACGTCGCCCTGAGGAGGAGATGCCCGGATCCGCAGGCAATTTGCTACAAGAGCTTTCACAACTGCACGAACGACTTCGGCAACTGATGCAGGGTATTGCCCAAGCCTTGTGGCCATCCGCCTCCCTTCTAGGAGGCATGGAAGAGCTTGTAGAGATGCTCAAGGGATCGCGGTGGCGCTTCTGGTTATGGAAGATATCGGCCTGCCGACAAGGTGCGAGGGAAGCCTGGGCTATGGTGAAGACAAGATACACCAAGGTTGACCCGAATCAGATGGCGCAGGTCGGAATTATAGGGTCAGATGGGAAGGAAATTCCCGTAAGTCCGGTATATGACCAGGTAGGATTAGCCGCAAAGTATTCCCAATAGGATTGTAGGCTAGACAGCCTGCTGGATGGTATAGAAGAAGAATTTAGCCAGTCTAAATGACTGTGTACTTCAATGGACATATTTTGTCCCTAGCCGGATTGTAAATCATTTGTCACGGCGGACCTTTTCGCTTCAGCCTCCGGACCCGATAGTCCGAAGTGTATCCGAATACCCGCTCGGTTATGTAAAACTGGGGTACGCGTGGAAACCATGCGTAGGGGTCATAAGTGCTTGAACAGACAAGTACCCAACTAGTTATGTTATATTACATGGATAGTAAGAAACATCTTCCAGGGAGAATAGTTCTGTTAAGGGTTTCTTTCCCTGGGTATGCATGTGTGAATAAGCATGTCCGAACTGCGAACAGAGACGCAGGACAAAAAACATCTGGGGGCTTATGTTATAATAGGCAAGAAAACATCTTTTGTTCACCGACCGAATATGCCCTTAAGAACGCTAGCTTTTGGCTTCACCCAGTCTGAGGTACACATCCCGCTGACCCGGAAGTAACAATCGCAGAGGTGCTCCCCTTATGCCCTAGCCGAATTAACGGGAACGTAGGGCATAAATACAAGAGCCAGGCAACCCAGCTTGGCCAAAACTTAAGTCATATCGATGCATATAATGGCGAAGAAAAGGTACATATGGAAAAATCACACATATGTAGTGGGCATGAAGCCCGGAAGATAATTATATTAAGCTTCAGTATAAGAAGCCCCCAGGTATATTAAGCACGCATAGCGCGGCGAGAGTGTGCGGTCGAGGCACACCTGCATCCTATAAGGCCATAAAAAGAAAGGAAAAAAGAACGAAAGAAAGAGTATATATAAAAAAAGGGCGAAGGTAAGGAGACAAACATGGAGTTCCGCACTAGGCGTAGAATCTTCGGAGTCTGGCTGCGTTCCATGGGTTCGGCTCGAGTCAATTTGATGCATCGCGCAGACGGTACGCTCCTTCGGTGAGAACTTGTTCAATGATGAAGGGACCCTCCCATTTGGGCTTGAGCTTGTCCTTTTTCTTCTCCGGTAGGCATAGAATGAGTTCACCAACGTTATAAGTTTTGGCCCGTACTTCCCTGCTTTGATACCTTCGAGCCTGTTGCTGATAGAATGCGGAACGGGCTTTTGCAACGTCGCGCTCCTCCTCCAGGGCATCTAAACTGTCCTGCCGATCCAGCTCGGCTTCTCTTTCTTCGTACATGCGCACACGAGGTGAGTCATGGATGATGTAGCAGGGCAATACCGCCTCTGCGCCGTACACCATAAAAAATGGTGTGTATCTGGTAGTGCGGTTCGGCTTGGTCCGCAACCCCCATAGTACGGAGTCGAGCTCCTCGACCGAGTGCGTATCTGTTTCCTTTAAGGAATGCACTAGTCTGGGTTTAATGCCGCTCATAATAAGACCATTTGCTCATTCGACTTGACCATTTGTTTGGGGGTGATAGACGGAGGCATAATCGAGCTTAATGCCCATGTTGTCGCACCAAGTTTTCACCTCGTTGGCTGTGAAGTTAGAGCCGTTATCGGTGATGATGCTGTGGGGGATGCCGTAATGGTGTACGACCCCGGATATAAAGTCTATCGTTGGTCCAGATTCGGCCGTTTTAACCAGTTTGGCTTCTATTCATTTGGTGAATTTATCCACCATGACCAACAAGTATTTCTTCTTATGGCTTCCTCTTTTAAGGGGTCCGACCATATCGATCCCCCAGACCGCAAAGGGCCAAGTTATGGGGATTGTTTGGAGAGCGGTAGGTGGCATATGGCTTTGATTTGCGAAAAGCTGGCAACCGACGCAACATTGGATGAGTTCCTGTGCGTCTGGTCGGGCTGTCGGCCAGTAGAAACCTGTACGGAAGGCCTTGCTTACAAGTGCCCGAGCTGCGGCATGATGGCCGCCGAGTCCAGCGTGAATTTCAGCCAAGAGCTGTCGCCCTTCCTCTTCGGAGATGCATCTTTGGAGCACTCCGGTCGCGCTTTTCTTGTAAAGCTCTCCCTCATGAACCTTGTAGGCTTTCGAGCGCCGCACAATGCGGCGTGCCTCATTTTGGTCCTCGGGGAGTTCGTGCCTATTTATGTAGGCTAAGAAGGGTTCTGTCCACGGGGCGATGACAGCCATGATCACGTGGGCCGAGGGTGTTATTTCGGTGGCGGTGCCTCCGATTACGTCAGAGTGTTCGAGATCAGGGGTTGTGTAACGCCCACGATGCGGCTATATCTCCCACGTGTCGAGGCACGACTTAGAGGCATAACCGCATTGTGGTATTGTCGCAAGAAGGGTTATCTTCACACAATCCCATGTAATGAAAAAGAATGGGATAACGAGAGTTGGCTTACAATCGCCACTTCACACAATACATAAATTAATTCATACAACATCCAAAATCCACACATAGACCGACTACGGTCAAATCCAAAAGAAAATAAGATAACCCAAAATGCTAGATCCCCGATCGACCCAACTGGGCTCCACTACTAATCATCAGGAAACGAAACATAGTAACGACCACGTTCCTCGTCGAACTCCCACTTGAGCTCGGTTGCGTCACCTGCACTGGTATCGTCGGCACCTGCAACTGTTTTGGTAGAATCCATGAGTCACGAGGACCCAGCAATCTCACACCCGCGAGATCAAGACTATTTAAGCTAATAGGAAAGGAGGGTGTAATGAGGTGGAGCTGCAGCAAGCACTAAGCATATATGGTGGCTAACATACGTGAATGAGAGCGAGAAGAGGAGGAACGCAACGGTCGTGAAGCTAGAAATGATCAAGAAGTGATCCTGAAAACTACTTACGTTCATGCATAACTCAAACCGTGTTCACTTCCCGGACTCCGCCGAAAAGAGACCATCACGGCTACACACACGGTTGATGTATTTTAATTAAGTCAAGTGTCAAGTTCTCTACAACCGGACATTAACAAATTCTCATCTGCCTCATAACCGCGAGCACGACTTTCGAAAGATAATACCCTGCAGGGGTGTCCCAACTTAGCCCATTATAAGCTCTCACGGTCAACGAAGGATAAACCTTCTCTCGGGAAGATCCAATCAGTCTCGGAAACCCGGTTTACAAGATATTTCGACAATGGTAAAACAAGACCAGCAAAGCCGCCCGATGTGCCGACAAATCCCGATAGGAGCTGCACATATCTCGTTCTCAGGGCACAATGGATGAGACATCCTACGAGTAAAACCAGGCCTCAAGTTTCCACGAGGTGGCCCCGCAGTCTACTCGGTTCGGACCAACACTCGAAGGAGCACTGGCCCAGGGGGGTTAAAATAAAGATGACCCTCGGGCTCGCAAAAACCCAAGGGAAAAAGGCTTAGGTGGCAAATGGTAAAACCAAGGTTGGGCCTTGCTGGAGGAGTTTTATTCAAGGAGAACTGTCAAGGGGGTCCCATAAATCACCCAACCGCGTTGGGAACGCAAACTCAAGGAACATAACACCGGTATGACGAAAACTAGGGCGGCAAGAGTGGAACAAAACACCAGGCATAAGGCTGAGCCTTCCACCCTTTACCAAATATATAGATGCATTAATTAAATAAGAGATATTGTGATATGCCAAAATGTCCATGTTCCAACATGGAACCAACTTCAACTTCACCTGCAACTAGCAACGCTATAAGAAGGGCTGAGCAAAAGCGGTAACTTAGCCAAACAACGGTTGCTAGGAAAGAATGGTTAGAGGCTTGACATGGCAATATGGGAGGCATGATATAGCAAGTGGTAGGTAGCACAGCATGGCAATAGAACGAACAACTAGCAAAGCAAAGATAGAAGTGATTTCGAGGGTATGGTCATCTTGCCTGCAAGGTTCTTAGAGTTTTCGAAAGCTTGATCCTCGTAAGCGTACTCAACAGGTTCCTCGTTCACGAACTCGTCTCCCGGCTCTACCCACAGCAAGAACACAAGCAATGGAACCACAATCAACCACGAGAAATGCACAAGCAACATGATGCAATACATGCATGATATGCGAGATGTGATATGCGATGCATATGCGTGCTCCGGAAGAAAAGGATGAACAAGGCAGTAACTTGGCAAAACAAGTATGCCACTGGAAAGATGAGATGATTTCGGTCGAAATCGATATAAAGATCCCCGGAAACGGATGCACGGTTTGCAAATGGCAAGCAAAATAAGAATGACACGATTCTGCGATTAACAGCATGATGGCAACTGGAATACATCAAGTAACTATGCTACAGCACCCCTACATAGCAACAAAGCATATGACAGTAATCTACAGGAGATGCTTGACAAAAGATGAACACTGAGCTATGGCTAGATCACATAATAATAGGTTCAAACAAGCATGGAAAATATTGGACATGGCTGAAACAGCATCAGGTAGCAATGTTCAGAGCAAGCAATCAACATGCTACAGGAACTTAACATAGAAAAGCAAGGGATGGCATGAATCTACTAAATGCATAGAACAAAAGTCCCTTGCTAGCCATGAGCCAAAAAGGATCAGAAGATATTATGGAACTCACGTAAATATGGCAAGTTTCGTTAACAGGTTTCAGACTTGGCAGAAAACAGAGCATGGCAGTAAACAGAATTATGAAGGCATCTTGATGAGCTTGATTCACTCATCACAAAGCAATGCATGACAAAACAAGCAAACCTACAGCAAGATGGCATGTTTATGAAGCTATCCATGGCAAGAGAAAGTTCATAGCATGTATGGATCAACTACAACAACCTTGGCAAAATTGAATATCATGTTAACAATCTGCCAGGAACATTTTATAGCAAAAGTAGAGCAAGATTAAGACATTCTATGGCACTCCATAATTGCAAAAAGTGGCATGGATGGATAGAGCACAATTATACCTACAAAACATCCTTACTGAACGTGCCCAAAAGAAGCATGGATCTCTCTCGAGACACATGGATAAATGGCAACAAAATTCTAAGTCCCTGAAAACAGAAACATCACGAAGCCTAGTTTGCATGCTTGTGCTAGTCACCACATAGATCACAAAAATACATGGCACACACCTCTGTATAGAAGACATGGCATAGATCAAAACCCCTGTAGAGCTCATGCCCATAAGATGCACACGTCAGTTGCAACAAAAATAACAATTCACCAAGTTCTGTTAAGTAACAGCAGTAACATCACATAGCACTCTTGCATCAGAGATTTGGGCATCAAGATGGACTCAAACAGGCATGGCACAATGGAACAAAATGAAGAGCATCTCGAGACGAACATTTCCTTATATCATGCACGCAAAACGGAGTAGTATGCAATGAGATATGATGCGAAGAACATGAGCACATTATGCAATAATCCTCGTGACTTAGAAAATCGGAGGGAGGGGAGAGGTCAACCTCGTCCAGATCTGGATCGGGCCGGCTCGAGGCTCACCGGGGATCGCCGGAGAAGGAGGGGAAGAGGGAGACGGCGGCGACCGGCGCGGGGCTCGGGGAAGGCGGCGGAGCACGGGGTCGGGGAGGAGGAGCACGGGGCCGTGGGGGCCGGCGACGTCCTCGGCGACGGGGAGGAGAGGCGGCGACCGGAGCGGCGGCGGACGGCGGCGCCGGCGTGGTGGCGCGGGCGGCCGGGCGCGGGAGGCGGCGACCGGGCGCGGGCGGCACTGGAGACGGGCGGCGGGGGAGGCGCACGGGCTCGGGGGCCGGCCGTGGGCCTCGCGGGCCTGCGGTCGGCGGGCGGCGGTGCTGCCACGTGGCGGCTCCCGGTTGGGCGAGGGCGGTGGCGGGATTTTTGTCTGGCGTGAACCGGACGTGTCCGGCGGCGCACGGAGGACGAAGGCTAGGGTTAGGGTGGAATTGATCTGAAATTTTCGGGGGAGGGGTGTTTATATAGGTAGTGGGAGCTAGGAGAATCCAAATGGAGTGCGGTTTTCGCCCACACGATCGTGTTCCGACGTCGGAGAGCATGGAAGTGACTTAGATGGGTTTTTGGGCTGTTTCGGAGGGGTGTTGGGCTGCAACACACAAGAGGCCTTCGCGGTTACCCGGTTAACCGTTGGAGCATCAAACGGTCTCCAAATGGAACGAAACTTGACAGGTGGTCTACCGGTGGTGTACCAAGGCCACTTGGCAAACCTCGGTCCATTTCGAGAACGTTTAACACCCGCTCACGAGAAGAGACAAGAGGGGTGCGCCGGTGCATGTGGGAGTGCCGGATTGCAAAACGGACAACGGGGAAAAAGCTCGGATGCATGAGACGAAAACGTATGCAAATGAGATGCGCATGATGACATGATATGAGATGCATGACATGAATAAAATGCAAAACGAAGACGAAACCCAACCACGGAGGGAATATCATAACACATAGCCGAAAATGGCAAGAGTTGGAGTTACAAATATGGAAAGTTACTTCCGGGGTGTTACAGGTTGTGTTCGGATCCGGACTGGTATTGCCGGTCTCTCCTTCCCACGCCACGGATGGCTTGAATAGCCTTTCCAAAAAGATATTAGGTGGGACGGGGTCACGCTTAGCGCCAATGCGGGCGAGGATATATGCCGCTTGATTGTTGTCTCGAACCACATGGTGGAATTCGAGCCCCTCGAACCGAGCTGACATTTTGAGGACGGCATTGCGATAAGCCGCCATTTTTGGGTCCTTGGTGTCAAAGTCCCCATTTATTTGAGATATTGCGATGTTCGAGTCCCCGCACACTTCTAGGCGTTGAATGCCCATGGAGACTGCTATCCGAAGACCATGCAACAGAGCATCGTATTCGGCTGCGTTGTTGGAGTCTGTGTATAATATTTGTAGTACGTATTGAACTGTATCTCCGGTGGGAGATATCAGGACAACGCCTGCTCCCAGATCTGCCAGCATCTTAGAGCCGTCGAAGTGCATGATCCAATTGGAGTACGCGCCGTACTCTTTAGGGAGTTCGGCTTCTGTCCATTCGGCGACGAAGTCAGCCAGTACTTGCGACTTAATGGCTCGCCATGGTTTGTATATGCTATCGAACGGGAGGAGCTCGATGGCCCACTTAGCAATCCGGCCCATGGCATCACTGTTATTTATTATATCGTTGAGTGGTACTTCAGAGGCCACTGTGATCGAACACTCTTGAAAGTAGTGTCATAGTTTTTGGGATGCCATGAAGGCCGCGTATGCTATCTTTTGATAATGTGGGTACCATGATTTGCATGGTGTGAGGATGGTGGATACGTAGTATACCGGCTTTTGAAGCAGGAACTTATGTCCGCCCTCCTCTCGTTTTACGACAAGCACTGCGCTAATGACTTGATGTGTTGCCGCTATATATAACAGCATGGGTTCGCCAATCTTTGGCGCGGCCAGGATTGGGTTGCTGGTCAAGAGGGCCTTTATTTCTTCCAGTCCGGCCATGGCCGCATCCATCCACTCGAAGTGTTCGGCGCGGCGAAGAAGGCGATAGAGAGGTAATGCCTTTTCTCCTAATTGGGAGATAAAGCGGCTTAAGGCAGCCACACATCCAGTTAACTTCTGGATTTGCTTGAGGTCTGTTGGGATAGCCAACTGTGACAAGGCTCGAATTTTAGCCGGGTTTGCTTCAATTCCTCTATTGGAAACTATGAAACCCAGGAGCTTTCCGGCAGGAACACTGAAAACGCATTTTTCAGGATTGAGCTTGATGTCATATGTTCGGAGATTGTCGAACGTAAGCCTCAGGTCATCTATTAAAGACTCGACGTGTCTGGTTTTGATGACTATGTCGTCTACATATGCCTCCACTGTTTTGCCGATTTGTGTTTCCAGGCATGTCTGAATCATGCGTTGATAGGTTGCACCGGCATTTTTGAGCCCGAAGGGCATGGTGTTAAAACAGAAGGGACCGTATGGAGTTATGAATGCCGTTGCGGCTTGATCGGACTCCGCCATCTTGATTTGATGGTATCCGGAGTATGCATCGAGGAAGCACAATGAGTCGTGTCCTGCGGTGGCATCGATTATCTGGTCGATGCGAGGAAGAGGGAAGGGATCCTTTGGGCAAGCCTTATTGAGGTCCTTGAAGTCGATGCATAGGCGCCACGATTTGTCCTTCTTTGGTACCATCACCAGGTTTGCTAGCCAGTCCGGGTGTTTTATTTCTCTGATGAATCCGGCTTCGAGTAACTTGGCTAGCTCCTTTCCCATGGCTTGTCATTTAGGTTCTGAAAAGCGCTGTAGTATCTTCTTGACCGGCTTGTATCCTTTTTGTATATTAAGGCTATGCTCGGCCAGCCTACGTGGGATCCCTGGCATGTCTGATGGATGCCAGGCAAAAATGTCCCAATTCTCGCGCAAGAACGCCCGCAGTGCGGCATCGATTGTGGGGTCCAGTTGTGCCCCAATGGTTGCTGTTTTTGTACAGTCCGTTGGGTGGACTTGGAATTTGACAATTTCGTCCGCTGGCTTGAAAGAGGTGGATTGGGGTCGCTTGTCGAGTATAACGTCGTCCCAGTCCACTGTGGAGCGCAGTGCCGTTAGTTCTTCGGCTGTGGGGGCTTCGGATAGTGCCTCAAGGGCCAGTGCGGCTGTTTTGTTCTCGGCGCGGAGTGCTACGTCCGGATCACTAGCTAAAGTGATGATTTCATTGGGCCCGGGCATCTTGAGCATCATGTACCCATAATGGGGTATGGCTTGGAAGCTCGCGAATGCGTCCCACCCTAGAAGGGCGTGGTGTCCACTATTGAACGGTGGTTGTGGACAAGACAAAAAAGGAGGAGATAGTCTCACATCAACTAGGCATATCAACGGGCTATGGAGATGCACATCAATAGATATCAATGTGAGTGAGTAGGGATTGCCATGCAACGGATGCACTAGAGCTATAAGTATATGAAACCTCAACAAAAGAAACTAAGTGGGTGTGCATCCAACTCGCTTGCTCATGAAGACCTTGGGCATTTTGAGGAAGCCCATCATTGGAATATACAAGCCAAGTTCTATAATGAAAAATTCCCACTAGTATATGAAAGTGATATCATAGGAGACTCTCTATCATGAAGATCATGGTGCTACTTTGAAGCACACGTGTGGAAAAAGGATAGTAGCATTGTCCCTTCTCTCTTTTTCTCTCATTTTTTTGGGCCTTCTCTTTTTTTATGGCCTTTCTTTTTTTTCGTCCGGAGTCTCATCCCGACTTGTGGGGGAATCATAGTCTCCATCATCCTTTCCTCACTTGGGACAATGCTCTAATAATGATGATCATCACACTTTTATTTACTTACAACTCAAGAATTTCAACTCAATACTTAGAACAAAATATGACTCTATGTGAATGCCTCCGGCGGTGTACCGGGATATGCAATGAATCAAGAGTGACATGTATGAAAGAATCATGAACGGTGGCTTTGCCACAAATACGATGTCAACTACATGATCACGCAAAGCAATTATGACAATGATGAACCGTGTCATAGTAAACGAAACGATGGTAAGTTGCATGACAATATATCTCGGAATGGCTATGGAAATGCCATGGTAGGTAGGTATGGTGGCTGTTTTGAGGAAGGTATATGGTGGGTGTATGATACCGGTGAAAAGTGTGCGGTATTAGAGAGGCTAGCAATGGTGGAAGGATGAGAGTGCGTATAATCCATGGACTCAACATAAGTCATAAAGAACTCATATACTTGTTGCAAAAATCTACAAGTTATCAAAGCAAAGTATTACGCGCATGCTCCTAGGGGGATAGATTGGTAGGCAAAGACCATCGTTCGTCCCCCACCGCCACTCATAAGGAAGACAATCAATAAATAAATCATGCTCCAACTTCATCACATAACGGTTCACCATACGTGCATGCTACGGAATCACAAACTTTAACACAAGTATTTCTCAAATTCATAACCACTCAACTATCATGACTCTAATATCACCATCTTCATATCTCGAAACAATTATCAAGCATCAAACTTCTCATAGTATTCAACACACTCATAAGAAACAAAAATATTACTAATCTTGGATGCCTATCACTTTAGGACTAATTTTTATGATTGAAGCAAATTACCATGCTGTTTTGTAGAACTCTCAAAATAATATAAGTGAAGTATGAGAGAACAATAGTTTCTATTAAACAAATCCACCACCGTGCTCTAAAAGATATAAGTGAAGCACTAGAGACAAAACTATATAGCTCAAAAGATATAAGTGAAGCACATAAGAGTATTCTAATAAATTCCGAATCATGTGTGTCTCTCTCAAAAGGTGTGTACAGAAAGGATGATTGTGGTAAACTAAAAAGCAAATACTCAAATCATACAAGACGCTCCAAGCAAAACGCATATCATGTGGTGAATAAAAATATAGCTCCAAGTAAAGTTACCGATGGACGAAGACAAAACAGGGGATGCCTTCCGGGGCATCCCCAAGCTTTGGCTTTTTGGTGTCCTTAGATTACCTTGGGGTGCCATGGGAATCCCCAAGATTAGGCTCTTGCCACTCCTTGTTCCATAATCCCTCAAATCTTTACCCAAAACTTGAAAACTTCACAACACAAAACTCAATAGAAAATCTCGTGAGCTCCTGTTAGTGAAAGAAAACAAAACACCACTTCAAGGTACTGTATTGAACTCATTCTTCATTTATATTTGTGTTAAACCTAATGTATTCCAAGTTCTCTACGGTTTATAAACTCTTTTACTAGCCATAGATTCATCAAAATAAGAAAACAACACACGAAAAACAGAATCTGTCAAAAACAGAACAGTCAGTAGTAATCTGTAACAAACGCAAACTTCTGGAACTCAAACAATTCTACCAAAATAGGACTACCTAGAAAATTTGTTTATTTATCTACTGCAATTGGAATGAGTATTTTATCACGTTCTGGTGATTTTAAACAATTGTTTTCGTGAACTGAAAGTTTCTGGAATTTTCAGCAAGATCAAATAACTATCATCCAAGAAGATCCTATAGGTTTCACTTGGCACAAACACTAATTAAAACACAAAAACAAATCTAACCAGAGGCTAGATCAAATATTTATTCCTAAACAGAAGCAAAAAGTAAAAAACTAAAATAAAATTGGGTTGCCTCCCAACAAGCGCTATCGTTTAACGCCCTTAGCTAGGCATAAAAGCAAGGATATATCTAGGTATTGCCATCTTTGGTAGGAAATTCTTCAATAGAACACCTATAACCATTAGGGTTTTCTTTCCTTTTATTAATGATCAAACTCTTAGGCAAGAAATCAAGAAATTCATTTGTAACAAACGGTTCCTTAATGATAGCAAAAAAGTTGGGATGAACACTTATTGATTTGAGATCCGCAATTTCCTTAGAAGATTCACCCTTATTTTTAGGAACGTACATTAGCTTGGCAATTTTGGTAGGAGGAATTGGAGTATTTTTCACGGAAGAAAATGCGGACCCTAAGTTGGTAATAATACCCTCAAACTTATCGATTCTAGTGGAATCTTGGTCTATTCTTTCATTAACCACATGTTCCTTTTCTTTAAAAAAATTCAAAATAACTCCTACCTTAGATCCATATTGGGTAATTTGATTGTGGATCTTTTTATCCAAATTCTCAAGCAACTCTATAGTAGCAACTTTATTTCCAATAATTTCAAGCCTTTGCATCACATGTTCCAAAGTTAACATAGTTCCATTAACCAAAAGAGGTGGTGAACCAAACAAATCTGTCATGGCATTATAAGAATCAAAAGTATGGCTACCCAAGAAATTCCCTCCGGTAATGGTATCAAGAATATATCTATTCCAAGGAGTGATGCCTGCATAAAAGTTACGAAGAAGAACGGAAGTAGATTGCTTCCTAGCAGATTTATTTTGAGCGTTGCAAATTCTATACGAAGCATCTTTTAAATTTTCTCCCTCCCTTTGTTTAAAATTGATAACTTCATTCTCAGGAGACAAAGGAGTGGATAAAGGACCAGCCATAACGATGAAGCAAGGAAAAAAAACAGGCGAATGGAAAAGAGGGGGTGAATAAAACGGCAATGGTGAAGTGGGGGAGAGGAAAACGAGAGGCAAATGGCAAATAATCTAATGTGAGGGATAAGAGTTTGTGATGGGTACTTGGTATGTCTTGACGTGTGCGTAGACTCCCCGGCAACGGCACCAGAAATCCTTCTTGCTACCTCTTGAGCACTGCGTTGGTTTTCCCTTGAAGAGGAAAGGATTATGCAGTAAAGTAGCGTAAGTATTTCCCTCAATTTTTGAGAACCAAGGTATCAATCCAGTAGGAGACCACGCGTGAGTCCCACGCACCTACACAAACAAATAAGAACCTCGCAACCAATGCGATAAAGGGGTTGTCAATCTGTTCACGGTCACTTACGAGACTGAGATATGATAGATATGATAAGATAATATTTTTGGTATTTTTATGATAAAGACTAAAAGTAAAGAGAGCAAAATAAACGGCGCTAGAAATAGCTTGTTGATGGGAGATTAATATGATGGAAGATAGACCCGGGGGCCATACGTTTCTCTAGTGGCTTCTCTCAAGATAGCATAAGTATTACGATGGGTAAATGAATTACTGTCGAGCAATTGATAGAATTGAGCATAGTTATGAGAATATCTAGGTATGATCATGTATATAGGCATCACATCCGTGACAAGTAAAGCGAAATGATTCTGCATCTACTACTATTACTCCACACATCGACCGCTATCCAGCATGCATCTAGAGTATTAAGTTCATAAGAACAGAGTAATGCTTTAAGTAAGATGACATGATGTAGAGGGATAAACTCATGCAATATGATATAAAACCCATCTTTTTATCCTCGTTGGCAATAATACAATACGTGTCGTTTCCCTTTCTGTCACTTGGATCGAGCACCGCAAGATTGAAACCAAAGCTAAGCACTTCTCCCATTGCAAGAAAGATCAATTTAGTAGGCCAAACGAAACTGATAATTCGAAGAGACTTGCAAAGATAACCAATCATACATAAAAGAATTCAGAGGAGATTCAAATATTGTTCATAGATAATCTTGATCATAAACCCACAATTCATCGGATCTCGACAAACACACTACAAAAGAAGATTACATCGAACAGATCTCCAAGAAGATCGAGGAGAACTTTGTATTGAGATCCAAAGAGAGAGAAGAAGCCATCTAGCTAATAACTATGGACCCGAAGGTCTGAGGTAAACTACTCACACATCATCGGAGAGGCTATGGTGTTGATGTAGAAGCCCTCCGTTATCAATGCCCCCTCCAGCGGAGCACCGGAGAAGGCCCCAAGATGGGATCTCACGAGTACAGAAGGTTGCGGCGGTGGAAATAGGGTTTTGGCTCGGTATATGATGTTTCCAGGGTATATGGGTATATATAGGAGGAAGAAGTACGTCGGTGGAGCAACGAGGGGCCCACGAGGGTGGAGGGCGCGCCCAGGGGGTAGGCGCGCCCCCTGCCTCGTGCCTTCCTCGTTTGTTGCTTTATGTAGACTCGAAGTCCTCTGGATCACGTTTGTTCTGAAAATCACGTTCCTGAAGGTTTCATTCCGTTTGGACTCTGTTTGATATTCCTTTTCTACGAAACACTAAAATAGGCAAAAAAACATCAATTTGGCATGGGCCTCCGGTTAATACGTTAGTCCCAAAAATAATATAAAAGTCTATAAATAAGCCCATTAAACATCCAAAACAGAATATAATATATCATGGAACAATCAAAAATTATAGATATGTTGGAGACATATCAGGCGCCAACCACATCCAGATCAGCAACGGCGGCGCCCGGACGCTACGGCCTTGCTCCGAGCCCGGCAAGAGCTCGGGGGCACGTAGCTGACGTCGCTCGTCTCCGGAGTCTCGTAGAGCTCGGAAGAGTCGCTAGACTCCCAAGCGCCGCTGCTACTGCCAGAGGAGTTGTCGGCAAAGCAAGCGGCAAGCTCGGCGATGGCCGTTGCGCTGTCCCGACGACCCCCTTCGGGACAACACTCTAGGTAGCGGCCCTCCTTGTCGAAGACCTTGAAGAACATGGTGGAGGCGCCATCGTACTCAAAGTGGATCTCGAGGGCGCCTTCCGCGCGGCAGACCCGAGTTACCTCACCCCATCCTCGGGTCATGAAGATCTTGCCTTGGGAGACAGCTTCGACTTCCACTCCAGTCGTTGGGGCGTTGCAGTCGGCGTGCTGCAGCCAGAGCTTGAGGGGGCCCCTCGGCGGCATCTCGGCGGAGAAGAATTGCGGGAACCGAATCCAAGTGCGCGGAGGCATCGCCGCCCACATCACGAGGTCACGCGAGGAGTCCGCGGCGTGGACTCCTGGGACGACGGCATGCGTCACCGCGGCGTGGCGGCCGCGGCCGTGACGCGGGCGGCGGTGCTCATCGCCTCTCCCTCCGGATCCCTCAGCTTGGGCGTACAGGGGCAGCGGGTACCCGGGAGGAGGCCGCTCGCACCAAGGCCTCGACACCTCCGGCCTCAAAACTACGTCGCGGCGGTGGCTCGGCCTCTTTTTCGGCGGAAGTGGCCCGGGCTCGTCGCGGGGGGTCTTTCCCTTCTCTACGGCCGAGAACTTCCGTATCGGCGCCATGGGTGTCGCTAATAGCAATAGAGCAAGGGAGAAGAAGCGAGCGGAGCGGGAAGAGATGAGCGACAGGGGATCCGCCCCCTCCACATTTATAGCAGGAGAAGGCCAACCGGCGACCCCCACGATCGCAGGTAATGATGGTTTTTCCTTGTATGCAGCAGGGACTCGTCAAGTCAAGCAGTTGCCGAGGCAGTGTGGGGAAGCGGAGACGCCCACGTCCAATCAATCGCCACGCGTCAACCAAGGACGCAGGCTGTTAGGGCCCACGGTGCTCCGCACTTTCCCATTGGCTTTGCCTTGAAGACAAGTCCGAGCGCGCCTTGGGCCCGGGGGTTACTATCGGCGTTCTGGGAACGGGGGTCCCCAGACTTGCCTGCCAGCGGCCCACGGCGTGGCTCCACCAGCGGCCCCGTATGGCTCATCTTCACCAGCAAACACTCAAGACCCACACAAGGGGCTAAGCCTCATGACGCGGACGACACAAGACCTCCTCGATGGCGGCCTCGCCAGGCTGGCTCGCGAGGGGTGGAGAGATCAAGGCAGGGGACACCTCGTGAGGTTCCCATGATGTACCATGACGACCGGCGCCAGCGCGCGCAGTGTCCTCGTTTCCTCTTTGGTGCTAAAGAGGCAAGCGCAGGCGAGGAGTCCCGAGGCATCAGGCAAAGGTTTCCATATCGTTGCAACGAGACCAAGACCAGCAGGACGACAGGACGGAGGTCGCCGTGGAGCCCTAGACGGTGTCACCACCAGAGCCTTTGGCAGGTGAAGAGCACCTTTAGTCAGGATAATTTGTACTAGTTGTCTCCCTTCGAATTTGGCCGTTGTGGCATCCCTTCCTGCTCAATATTTGGGGAGAGGACCAGGGCCTCTATAAATAGGACTAGCCACCACCACAGAGGGGATGGATCATTCAGATCATCCTCGATCTCACAAGCTCACCAAGAACAAGAGCACCTCTTCTCAGGAGGCTGTTCTTCCCTTGTAACTGTACATCCTCAGCCCAAGAGGAAATCCACCACACCACACTGGAGTAGGGTATTACACCACATCGGTGGCACGATCCAGTATAAACTCTCGTGTCTCTCTTTCTGTGGATTCGACGCGCTAAGCTTTGAGATCGCGGTGAGGGTGAGGGCGTGATTAGGTAGCGAGAGATCTTCGTGTGCACCCAAGTGCTCGAACCTCAAGGGTTTTGCCGGAACCCGAAATCTGACAGATGCTCACCCCGTAGAGCTGCCAGAACTCTGTAGGGTCAGGGGTGCCATCGTAGCGCAGAGGCAGGTCTGGCATGAACTTGCCCGGCCAGACGACGCTACACAGCTCAAGAGTGGAGGCGCGGCAGCTTGCTGTGGCCACCGGGGCCCGTCACGGGGGCGGAGCTTGATCTTGGTATCTTGGTGCTTCCATCGCAGGTGGCGCGCGGTCCTGGCGTGGTGGCACTGGGAGTGGAGGAGTGTTTTCTTGCAGCCAAGGGACTTCTTGGCAGCTTCCTTCTTTGTGCGCGGGCGCCCGGCGTGGCAGATCGCGCCACGGGGCCGCGCGCCTTGGTGCTAGGGCGCTGTCTTGATGCGGAGGTGGTGGAGGCGCTCCATGAGCCACGTCGCCCGCAAGAGGAGGTGGGCGAGGCAACGAAAGAGACGGTGTTGGGGAGCCCCCAGCGGCGCTGACGAGCTCGGTGATGCGGTCCAGCGAGTCCTCGTAGAGGTCGTCGACCGGCAGTAGCGCAGGAGTTCGCGCGCCATGAGCAGCGCGGCGTGCGCGTCCGTGGGTCCGCGACGAGCGTGGGATGACGAGCCGGCCGGAGTCAGCGATGGAGTGGCTGTGCGGCTGTCCCGCCGCACCGAGGGGTGCAGTGATGAAGACTGCTGCTTGTTTCCCGCCGGGCCCACCGACAGGGGCCGTCTGAGAGGCATGGGCCACAAGGGCGGCCCGGCGCTCGGCCATGGACGCAGTGAAGCAGTGGAACGTGGATCGGCGAGGGAAAGCCTCGACGCACCCCTACCTGGCGCGGCAAATGTCGAATCGTGGGTTCCAGCAAAACCCTCAAGGTTCGAACACTGGGGTGTGCACGAAGTACTCTCTCCTCCTATCACACTCTCGCAACGATCTCAAGGCCTAGCTCACCGGATTCAAGGGACAAGGGACACAAGAGTTTATACTAGTTCGGGCCACCCTACTCCAGTGTGGTGTGGAGATTGCCTTGTAGGCTGAGGATGAACAAGTACAAGGCAAGAACAGCCTCCTGAGGAGAGGTATTCTTGGGCTCGGTGAGATGATGAGGGTGAGGATGGTCTGGGTGATCTGTCCTCCTTTCCAGACCTCTCTATGGTGGGTGGCTAGTGCTATTTATAGAGGCCCTGGTCCTCTTCCCAAATGTAGGCGGGAAGGGATCCCACAATGGCCAATTTTGAAGGGAGACAACTAGTACAAGTTATCCTGACTAAAGGTGGTATTCAACTGCCAAAGGCTCTAGTCGTGATGTAGCTGTGGGCTCCGCGATGACCTCCATCTTGCCGTCCCGCTGGTCTTAGTCTCGTTGCACCGATATGGAAATCTTTGCCTAACGCCTCGGGACTCCTCGCCTGCGCCTGCATCTTGAGCACCAAAGAGGAAACCAGTACACTACGCCTGCCTCTTTAGCATGAAAAAGGAAACCAATACACTACACGCACTGGCGCCCGCCTGGCCTTGGTCGTCATGGCTCATGTCACGGTAACCTCACGCGGTGCCCCCTACCTTGATGTCTCCGCTCCTCGCGAGCCAGCCTAGTGAGGCTGCCACTGAGGGGGTCTTGTGTCGTCCGCCGCATGAGGCTTGGCCCCTCACGAGGGTCTTGACTGTTTGTCGATGAAGATGGGTTGTACCAGGCCGCTGGCAGAGCCACGCCGCAGGCCGCAGGCAGGCAAGTCTGGGGACCCCCGTTCCCAGGACACCGACAACGTTCGATGATGATTTGTATTATGAGTTATGTGATTTGATGACTGAAGTTTGTTTGGAGTCCCGGATGAGATCACGAACATAACGAGGAGTCTCGAAATGGTCGAGAGGAAAAGATTCTTATATTGGAAGGTTGCATTCGGACATCGGAATGGTTCCGAGTAATTCGGGCATTTTTTTTGGAGTACCGGGAGGTTATGGGAGAGAAGAGGGGACAGCCTACAAGGGGGAGGCACGCACCCCCCCAAGTGGAGTCCAAATAGTAAGGGGAGGGGGCGCGGCCCCCCTTTCCCTCTTCCCATCCTCTCCTTCCCCCTTTTCCCCCTCCATAGAAAGGAACGAGGGGGGCCGAATCCTACTTGGACCGGGAGTCCAAGTAGGACTCCCCCCCTTGGCGCGCCCCCTCTAGGGCCGGCCTCCTCCTCCCCCTCCTTTATATATGTGGGAGGGGGCACCCCAAAGGCACACCAACTCTTCTCTTAGCCGTGTGCGGTGCCCCCTCCACAGTTACACACCTCGGTCATATTGTCGTACTGCTTAGGCGAAGCCCTGCGCTGGTAACTTCATCATCACCGTCGCCACGATGTCGTGATGATGGAACTCTCCCTCGTCCTCAACTGGATCAAGAGCTCGAGGGACATCATCGTGCTGAACGTGTGATGAACACGGAGGTGTCGTACGTTTGGTGCTTGGATTGGTTGGATCGCGAAGACGTTCGACTACATCAACCTCGTTACCAAACGCTTCCGCTTTTAGTCTACGAGGGTACGTGGGCACACTCTCCCCGCTTGTTGCTATGCTTCTCCTAGATAGATCTTGCGTGATCATAGGATTTTTTCGAAATACTACATTCCCCAACAGTGGCATCCTAGGCAGGTCTATGCGTAGATGTTATATGCACGAGTGGAACACAAGGAGTTGTGGGCGATAATAGTCATACTGCTTACCAGCAACATCTTACTTTGATTCGGCGGTATTGTTGGATGAAGCGGCCCGGACTGACATTACATGACCGCGTTCATGAGACTAGTTCTATCAACGTGCTTCGCACATAGGTGGCTGGCGGGTGTCTGTTTCTAGAACTTTAGTTGAATCGAGTTTGACTACGCCCGGTCCTTGTTGAAGGTTGAAACAGCACACTGGACGAAAAATCGTTGTGGTTTTGATGCGTAGGTAAGAACGGTTCTTTCTAGAAGCCCGTAGCAGCCACGTAAAACTTGCAACAACAAAGTAGAGGACGTCTAACTTGTTTTTGCAGGGCAAGTTCTGATGTGATATGGTCAAGACGTGATGACATATAAATTGTTGTATGAGATGATCATGTTATGTAACCGTTATCGGCAACTGGCAAGAGCCTTATGGTTGTTGCTTTATTGTATGAAATGCAATTGCCATGTAATTGCTTTACTTTATCACCAAGAGGTAGCGATCACTACGAAAAGAAGACACATCTGTGACATTTTGGGCCAAACGAATTTTTTTCTGTCATGCTTATGACACTTCTATGACGATAATTGTGACAAAACCCTGTATCATCATAGATGTGGTGGGGTCCTACTTCTATGACAAAAAATCATGATAGAAAATGGGCTTTTCATCCTGGGCAGCTCGGAGACGCAGCTGCATGACATTCTTTGGGCCGTCCATGACAGAGAAAACCGTGGTAGAACCGAGGGCGAGGAAAATATCGGGGGAGTTCCTGGTTATGGTGGGTGGTCGGGGGTCGAGCAATGCACGTTTCTCTCGTACGTGTGTGTTATTGGGGGGAGGTTTGGACTGAACAGTGAGCGTTGCCGCTGGGTGTGTGATGGGGGGTTTGGATGAACAGTTCCTGGTGGGGGGTTGGATGAACAGGACCCCGTGGTAGTAGAGGCCGTTGCCGCTGGGTGAACAGGACCCCGATCGATCGAGCTGGTGGATGAACAGGACCCCGTGGAGGGCTGGATGAACAGGACCCCGTGGAGGGCTGGTTGAACAGTAGCCGGTGGAGGGCTGGTTGAACAGTAGCCGGTGGAGGGCTGGATGAACAGTAGCCCGTGGAGGGGTGGTTGAACAGGACCCCGTGGAGAGGGCTGGTTGAACAATAGCCGGTGGAGGAGAGCGCGGTGGAGGCTGGATGAACAGGAGCCCGTGGATGAACAGTCGCAGGTGGAGGCTGGAGGAGGTCGACGGTGGATGAACAGTAGCCCATGGAGGCAGTCGACGGTGGAGATGAACAGTATCCCATGGAGTCCCATTTTGCGGTACGCCACACCCCTCCCGATGAGCAGGACCCCCGTTTCGACCGTAGCGCTCCAACACAAGTCCGTTTCCTCCGTTTTGCGGTACGCCACACCCCTCCCGATCAACAGGACCCCGTTTCGACTATAGGAGGTCCGTTTCTTCCGTTTTGCGGTATGCCAGACCCCTCCCGATGAACAGGATCCCGTTTCGATCATGGAAGGTCGAACACAAGGCCGTTTCCCCCGTTCTGCGGTACACCAGGCCTCGTTTCCATCGGATGTTGCGTCCAAGCCTGTTGGCTCCCGATGAACAGCACGCATTCCGTTGCCTCCCGATGAACACGACGCATTCCATTGCCTCCCCATGAACACGACGACGACGCAGTTTCTCCGTTCTGACCCAGCCACGTACACGAGCCCTGGCCGTACGTATGCGCGAGTAGGCGTTCGAGACCCCGCCCATATGTACGTATGTGTCCATATTTACTTTCTTGCACCCTGGCCACTGTACGTACGTGTATATGCTACGTGCGTGCCTCTACTACGACATGTGCCCTTCCATACACGGCCACGGTTCATCGCTGCAGCCTGCAGACAGATAGATCGTATGTACATACACGTTCGTGACCAGAATGACAATGCTACGTATGCTTCGACCAGGTGGGTCCCGACTGCCAGGCACTTCCTTGTGTGTGAAGATGTAGCTGGTGGGTCCCAACAGTCAGGGGGGCGAATCATTTTTTTTGCCCGTAATATGGACGCACTTCCTTGCGTGCGAAGATGTAGGTGGTGGGTCCCAGCAGTTAGGGGGAAAAGTTTTTTTCATGAAATACGGTGGCCCGTCCGGTGGGTCCCCGCTGTCAGGTGGAGGAATAATTATTTTGCGCATCATAAGGAGGCACTTCCTTGCTGTGGCCGTGGACCCAGCTGTCAGCCTCTCCATGTACAATACTCTTCCTATGGAAGTCGTTCGTTGACCACATTGACCACACCGCACCGAGAGCACTAGGGCGGTGGACGGCGGTGAGGCCTAGGAAGGGGACGACACGGAGACGGGGAAGACGCGCCAGTGGATGCCCACGCGGAGGGGAGTATGTGGGTTGACTGATTCGGCTGCGGTGTGAGGCTGCTGTCACCGGAGAATAACAGGAGGTGTGGTTGAGTATAGAGGGATGGCATGGTCAGCGGTGGCAGCACAGCCGGACACGGGAGGCAGGAGCCGGCGGCACGGCCGACGCTTGTTTGGGCGGCTGGAGCAAGAAGACCAAAGGTTGAAGAAGCACTACGACCGTTGGATGGACATCGTACGGTCACTGGAGCTAGAATCGTTCATATTGACTAAGTTAACAAAGCCCTCCGTCCCCGCCACCTTAGTAGGCCCAAGTCAGCCTCCCACTATGCTGGGTCCCAGCTAGCAGGGGGAGTATTCATTTTTTGTGCGTAATAAGGAGGCACTTCCTTGCGTGCGAAGATATAGCTGGTGGGTCCAACCTGTCAGCGGGGGAACGTTTTTTCTGAAATACAGAGGCCCTTCCAGTGGGTCCCAGCTGTCAGGTGGAGGAATCATTATTTTCGCGTAATAAGGAGGCATTTCCTTGTGTGTGACCGTGGATCCAGCTGTCAGCCTCTCCACGTACAGTCCACTTCCGGTGCATGTCGGTCGTTGACCATGCCGTGCCGAGAGCACCAGGGCGGTGGACGACGGCGAGGCCTAGGAAGGGAATGACACGGAGCCAGGGAAGACTCGGCAGTTGTTTCCCACGCGGAGGGGAGTATGAGGGTTTACTGGTTCGTGTGCCGTCGCCGGAGAATAACAACAAGTGTGGGTGAGTAGAGGGATGGCTAGGCCAGCGATGGGAGTACGGTGGGGCGGTGAGGCCTGCGTAGCAGGACAGCCGGCCACGAGAGGAGGGAGCAGGCAGTCCCGCTGGCGCTTGTTTGAGCGGCTGGAGCAGGAAGAGCAGAGATTGAAGAAGCACGACGGCCGTTGGATTGACATCCAACAGTCACTACTTGTGCGTCAACCTTTTTTTAGGAAAGCCTCAAATCTGTGGAAAACAGCATACAACCCATCTGCCATTATTTCTAATAATTTACAGCCCATTTGGTAATTATTAAGGTTTTTTTGGAGCCCATATTCTTTTTGTTAGCATTACAGCCCATATTGTGGCCATGGTTAAAAAATTATACGAAATTTTGCATATTTTGGTGCGGTCTGAACTGTTTTTAATCCCGAAATTTCGAGTCACATTCAAACTGATTTTAAAAATAAATGTATATCAATATAAAATCCAGCAAATTGTCCACGCATAAAAATCAATGCAATTTAAATTCTCGAAATGAAAAAAATTGAAACTAATTGCCGGTTTCATGTGTTTTAAAAATGTACAGCCCATTTCTCATTACTGATAGGCCATTTTTTTGGCCAGCCGAATGAAGCTCTCCTCGTCTTGCAAGATTTGCAGCCCAACAGACCTAACAAAGAGACTTACTTGACAAATCACAAAAAAACCGGGCTAGCCATTTTTCAGAAAGAAAAAAAAAACCACTGGGCTGGTTTGTGGTAAACATAAAAGAAAAGCCTGTCTAGACAGGCCAGAAAGCCCCGCACAACCCAGTGGACACCCTGCTTCCGTGTCAAAAACAAATTAGATAAATGCCTCTCCAATTATGGCGATATATAACAATGCCACTGCAATTTCCAAACTTTGAAAAATGCCACTTCAATTTTTGCAAACTTTGAAAAATGCCACTGCAATTTTTGCAAACTTTGAAAAACGCCACTCTAGGCTTCAAAAAATGCCACCGGAAATGGCATGAAATAGCATTTTTCAAAGTTTGGAAATTGCAGTGGCATTTCTCGGAATCACCAGATTTGGAGTGGCATTTATCAAATTAACCCAAAAAAATATCTGGGCGAGCTGCTGGGTCCCTGGTGTCAGCCGCTCGTTGTGCAATTCTCTCGTTTATTGACTACGTTGACAATGGCATGGGACCCAGATGTCAGAAATCCATTAGGAGGAGCCATTTTTTATTGGCTTGAAATAAGGAGGCACTTGCTTGCGTACTGCCATGACCTTGGTGGGTCCCTGCTATCATCCTCTACACGTACAATCATCTCCTGATTGTGTACGCGTCAACCTGCTAGGCCCACACGTCAGCCTCTAAACCCGTGGCGGACAAATACAACCCATTTAAAAAAATAACAGTCCATTCCATACGTTCAAACGTAAAGTTCAGCATTCAGAGCAAACTAACTGGCCTGATCCAGATATAGGTTACTGAACTTCCACATTGACAACCATCATAGCCAAGTTAACTATCTACTCCCACTAATACTCTAGTAGTGTACAAGTACTAACTTACACTTAGCTAACTAGACGATGCCGGCCGCCATCTGCGGTACCCGCTAAACGCCGGCACCGGCGTCCTCCGCCTCGCCTCAGACTTGCCAGAGGTGCGATAGGGCGCGTTGCTCGCGCGCGTTCGCCCTTTCCATGCTGGCGTGGTCCACCGAAGCTTTGGCTTCTAAGCGGGAAACCCACTTGATGAGCAAGTAGTAAAATTCGGCGTCGCGAACGCGTGCATGCTCGGTAGCCTCTAGGGCTATTTGCCGGGCGCCGGCGTCCACGTAGTCGGCCTAGTTGCGGGTGCTCTGCTCGCGACTCAGAGCGTCGATGCGCTGCTGCTCCATGTCCCGCTAGCGGCGCAAATCGGTGATATGCTACTCCTCCGCAAGGCGTTCGCGCTCCAACAACTCCTCATACTCCGCATTGCCATCTAAAGACCGATAGAATGCCTCCTCCCTCCGTCCGCCTTCCGATGAAAAACCGAACACTAGTTCCGGCGGTGACCGCCTCCGGCGTCGCCTATCGCGGACGGGCGGGGGCATGGCCGATGTGGCGAGAGCGAGGATAAGTGGCGAGCGACGTCAGGACAGTGGGGGCTTATGAGGAGAGGGCGAGTTGGGTGATGGTGCCGCCGGAGAAGCCCGGGAAACAGTAATTATAGGCGGAAGGTAGGCGAACCAGCGTGTCGCGGCAAACACAATGGTCATCGCGGTCATCGGAATTCAATGCATAAGCAGGCATGGCTTAGCGCACCACCTTGCCATGGAAAACTAGAAAACCTGAAATTATGACTGTGTCGTCCCGTCCCGTCAGTGGTGTGTCCCGTCCGTGCTGGGTCGCACAACAGCATGACGGTCAAACGAGTGCACTCGAATCATCCAGATGAGGTACTCACTCCTTGTCAAAAATGATTCCACCACTCATCATCTACCTTGGTTGGTGAGATTTTTGAATTAAGCCCTGCAAACTGGAAAGGAGGTAGTACGTGCGTGATCTGCTATCTATCCGTGTAGGGTCGAGTAGGTCATTTTTTGAATTGAGCCCTGCAAACCGGAAAGGAGGCAGTACGTGCGTGATCCACTATTTATCTATGTAGGGTCGAGTAGGTCGGATAGTGTACATGTAGGATCGAGTAGGTCGGATGGTGTACGTGTAGGATCGCATTAGCTGATGAACGTTCGCTGGGAAATAAGGCATTTGCGAACATTTTTGCTGGCAGTTTCTTCAGATACGCATGGCATTTTCTTCAGAGCAACTTGTCAGTTTCTTCAGAGGTAGGCATTTTTATTCAAAAAACTGCCACTTTGGATCTTGCGTCGCAACTAAAACTGCGAGGAGCGCATTAGTAGGCTAGCTAGTGATCGATTTGTAACTTGTAAACACTGAGCCAACAGAAATAAGGAACTGTTAGTAACTTATAAACACTCAGAACACAGAAATAAGGATCATGTTGTACACAGCAGTAAGAGCTGATCCGTTCGAAATGTTCACACGAGACTCACAGGCCTGGCATTGTAATATTTCCACATTAGTAGCCCAAATTCAAAACCAACTAGTATGATTCCCATACATAAGATCAACATGTGAATGCATCTCAATGATTCATAGATCATATACAAATATGTAGCTCCAAAAGCAAAGATCTAGAAAAATCATCTCTTCTTCCTACTAACATGGATGCTTCTCTTGGCCAACATTCAGTACAGAGTGAAAGGCAAATTTGTTTGTGAAGTCTACAATTCCTCTTGCAAACATAAGTGGTTTCACCAACAGCTAGAACCATGAGAATGAACCACACATCACTACTAGAGAAAAGCTTATAGGCAGACGCTTACTAGTAGCAAGGGTTTATAACCCTCGCTACTGCTACTTACTAGTAGCGCGGGTTTTTAACCCTCGCTACTACTAAGCGGTCTCTACCGTGCCCCCCGGCACATGCCATAGTATTAGCGAGGGGTATAAACCCGCGCTACTACTAAGTTGATAGTAGTAGCGCGGTTTTATACCCCTCGCTACTACTAAGTACGAGGTAGGTGAAGTCCCCATATCCTCGGCCGAATCCCTCCTCTCTCCCTCACTCTCCATAGGCTCTCCCATGGTGTTGTACACCTCCTCCTCCATGGCATCCAACGAGTTCACCTCCTCGCCTCGCATGGCTCCTCCTCCATAGCGCCAAAAGAGGGAGGCCGCCTCGCGCCGCCGGCGTCCCGGAGCTCGCCGGTCTTCCCCGCATCTCCATGCCACCACGTCGGACCACCTCACCACCGACGACGAGCCCCGGTGCGCCCTCCATCTCATTCCTTTCTTCCTTGTTTCTCTTTTTCCCTCTCCATCTCCCTCCGATTTTACTCACCTCCCATGCCCATGCCTGTGAAGGTCGTCGACATGGCCAACGAGGAGCTCTCTGCCTTGGCCGTGAAGAGGACCCTCACACCATCGTCTTGCTCTCCTCTGCACTGGATTCGGTCCCTCTACAACAGCCGTCGCTGGATCTGGTCTCCGCTGCCCGTCCACACCTCCGGCGACCCTTGTCATCACTGGATCGAACCATTGACACCATTGACAGCACGCACGTGGTCAAGAATTTTTTTGGGTTTGAAATTAATAGTAGTAGCGCGGGTCACCGTCACGCGCTACAGATAGTTAGTAGTAGCGCGTGTCGAACCCGCACTACTACTAACACACGTACTAGTAGCGTGGGATGCACCGCGCTACTACTACTAGTTACCTGTAGTGCCGTAGTAGTAGCGCAGGCACCCGCGCTACTACTAGGCTTTTTCCTAGTAGTGCATGATGGAGGAACATCCACTGCAATATGATTTGGTCTTCTCTTGATCACATGGCGAGACTATTTTCGGAATACAAACTTTAACTTAGGCAAAATGATGCCCATTGTATAATCAGACCAAAGCAATGAAGCACCTAGTGTTGGCCAATAAATAGTACAATACT
This sequence comes from Triticum aestivum, assembly GCF_018294505.1. Lineage (NCBI taxonomy): Eukaryota > Viridiplantae > Streptophyta > Magnoliopsida > Poales > Poaceae > Triticum > Triticum aestivum. Next base: position 187,996,013 of record NC_057799.1, read on the forward strand.
ACTTTTCTGCAGTCCATGAAGTGACTATCCAATCTTTCTGTGTCTATTTTCAAATGGCACTGAATGCAGTGACTATACTATTGTCTTGTGCAGTTCAACCAAAATTGCGGTCACTTTGTTTGTTTGCCAAATAGCAAAGGGTAGACATCTCTGTCTGCACAAATATCAAGCAGCTTGTAAACATATACCCCACCTTGTATTTTCGGTTTAAACACGTCTCTTCCACTTAGCATCTGTCATGTTTTGCACTAGACAATTTGATACAGTCATGTTTGCCCTGGACAATTTCATACTGAAATGATTTGCTCGTTCAGAGCAGAAATATAGCACCTATTCTTCATTTGACCAAGGATATCCATGTTCGCAGTGATGGAAGAGGTGAAATCGATACAACCAAAATTGAGCATCCAACCATTGAATCCTGTCCTGCACCTCCAATGTAGGTCCACCCTGCCAATAAATTCACATCCAAACCACTAGTATTACTATCTAATGACAGTACAAAAAGAGTAGCAAGATAGTAGCAAACCATGTACCTTCATAATGAACAGCTCATATTGCCACCAATTGGATATAAAGGTTTGGAAGAAAAATGCTCCTAATGTCGAACTATTTGGATATTTTGTGCAGTTCCACTAAAATCGAGCATCCCTGTTTGTATAGATATTGAAAGTGTGATTACTATAAAAGTGGCACTAGTTGAAGCATAGACTCACAAATATAAGCATTCCAATTTCTTAATGGGAAAAGGTAGCAAGACTGTTTGTAACCACCTGTTTGAAGGAATAAATAAGGAAACAGCGGCTCATGTCAGGAAGGCATACATAGTTTCTTCTGAAAATTGAGCCATTCCTCACCTTTCCTCTTCTTTTAAGCATATTTTGTGAAGTTCAACTAAAATAAAATGCCATCACCGCCTTAACAATTCAGTGACACTGTACAAAAGGAAATGACTTAACATTACATCATGATGTCAGGTATGTAGTCGACAGGCATTAGAGACAAACATACAAACCTCCTCCGATAACATAATGAACATTAATTTTAACAAAGGTGTGACTAGCTTTACCGAGATAATTTGAGTGAACTCTACACCCTCTGTTCCTTCATATAAGACTTTTTCGCAATTCAATTTAAAGTACCCAAACATCTAGTATTTAGAAAAACAGGTGGTAGTTTTCTTGAGCACATATCTGGGAAAGCTTGCCACACTTTATATATGTCCATACACTAATGCAACACCATTTGAATAGTACAAATATAGACTAATCCAGTGGCTAGTGCAACAGTAGAGTAGTTATTTTATTATAGGGTACAATACAATGATTTTACTGAACAGATTTCCATAAGCTCTAGCACTGGAAGATTTCTATAAGAATTAACAATATAAAATGTAAAGGTAACAAGTTTCAGCATTGGTATACTAGTTGTGCAAGAGCATTAAACCAAATACAAAAGTCTGAAGGTAACTAGCATTATTAACTAATGACAGTATAAAAAATTGCAAACCATGTACCTTCAAGGTAAATATTATTAACTAACTCAAGGTATGTAATCTATAAGCATTAACAGTGCAAAAATCTGAAGGTAGTAACAAGATTCATCTTGGTATACTGGCTGTGCAACAACATTAGAATGCCTTAGGTGAAAAATCTCTAATACATCCACAATCAACAGCTAACCCTGAAATAATCTAGTGACATTAAATGGCATTGCTTAAATTTATCAGTGGCATTAGACTGAGTGCGGCATTAGTTAAATGTGGCATCACTTTAGTAGTAGCATTGCTTTAATTGACTGCTAGCGTTATACTAACAGCAAAAAAGTGGAAATAAGAGCATGGGAGGCCCATTCGGACAGTGGGCGCACCAGTACGATGTACCTCCATGACGCATAGAGTGGTGAGGGAGGTATGGTTGCCCAGAGCAAGAAATATCCATGCAGCATATGTGGATTACATCCCATTATTGTTCTCTTTAGCCACCTTTTTCCTATGTGAGGACAACAAACCGATCGACCTGGTCATTCTCTATTGGTTGTCATGCCTTTCTACCCTTCTTCAACCAAGAGACACGAGACTCGTTCCTTAGCTACTGATTTTCCCCTTTTCAACCTAGATGTGGGTTCGATGCCTAGTCTCTTGGACAGTATAGTCTCCCTTCCTTTCCTTATTTAACCCAGACATGGATTAGTCTGCATGAACTAGGGTTTCCTTTAATAGTGCAAGTTAAGGTTTTCGTCTGCGTGACCAATAGAGCAAAGGATAGCAAATGGGAAGATGGTGGAGTGGAAAAAGATCCACATGCAGTGACGTGGCAGATGGGGCAATAGAACAAGGGTATGGTTCGAAAAGAGGTAGCATACCTGAGGGTTGGCGGGAAGTGGCTTCGCTCATGGTCGTCGTCCTCCGCACACACTACGGCAACGAGCTTGGGGACGGAGGCCATCCCACGCGGGCGCTAGGTCCGAGAGGACGGCCTTGTCGTCAGTGCATGACCTCTCTTGCCGACGACGAGTGCGTCAACACTGCACATCCTTTTCTTCCTCGGCAGATCTGTGACCACCGGTGAGGAGGGAGAGAGAGGCCATCTTTTTTAGATCTAGAGAGAGGGTGATAGTGTGAGAAGCGAGTGGGCAGCCCTTAGCAAGAAAGCACTGAAGCTCCAGCATATATATCTTTTTTATACTACTAGTACTAGAGGTGGAGTAGTGGTAGACTAGTTTATATTTTCACTGCATACAGTACCAATTAGTCGTGCTTCAAAACTGAACGGCACACCATTAAAAAAATAAAGGTCGATAACTAATGCGGCACCTCGGGCCAGCGCGGCCAGATCGCATTTTGCACGAGGAATTACACACCATGTTTCATTGACATGTGGTCCCGTTCCAACATGTCAGTGAGATGACGGCGAGTCCTTTTGTACAATTTCCGAACGGACGTCTATGTAGGCCGGGGCGCCTCTTCGTGTACCGTGGCAACCGTCCACCGACTCTCCGCCTTTCCCCTCTCGATTTGGAACTGCTGTCGCACGCTCTTCCTCCCTCCTCCATTTGCCTTCACCCTTCCTTCTGTCATTGTTCGATCGTATTCTCCATGGAGGGAACAGGCCAGAAACGACCCCGTTATTCTTGCCCTGATCTGAAAGATGACGTGGTGGATGAACTCATTGATCGGTGCGATGTCATCACCTCGGCTAGCATGGAAGGTTCGTTCAAGACCATTCTCGACTCAACTAATAACATCATTACAAGGAACCCTAGGGTCCAGGAGCGGTTTGATCTCCCCTATCTTCTTCATCGTGGCCCTGGTCACAGGCGTGCGGAAGACACAGGCCTTGCCTTATGCAAGTTGATGTCGCTTGATAATGATATGTGTGATGCTAAGATGCCATCGCTTGAGGGTAAGGCTTGGGCAGGTGCAAATGGAGATTGGGTTGTTTATATTGGGTACAACTGCGAGTGGGAACTTGTGAATGTGTACACTCGTCACCGGGTTCCACTTCCAAGAATCTCAGACTGCCCAGAGGTTGAGCACACCGGTATTCTACGTACGTTCAACTACAATCATGGTGACTGTCTTCTATAGAAGATAGCAATTTGTCGAGTTCCGGACCGCTCTTGGGATTACACGAACTATGAAGTTGTTGCTATCTTCGACAAGCTTGTTGCCTTCCTTCGTAGTTCGACTCGATGGATATTGCTCAAAAATCAATTTCTATACACGGATGATCAGTACTGTGATGCAATTCAATACGAGGGTCTTGTGTTTGCTACCACCACTCGTGGCACTGTTTTTGCATGGAATCCTTATGCTTTCAGTACATTTGTCTTCCACTGTAATTATAATTGTTTGATCCACATGCATGCGGGTTAGCTAGTTTCCCTTCACTAATTAACCTTCTTGTGTTTCCAAGGTCCTGTAACCATTCCACCACCTATATTTGAAAATTTTTATAACCAACGGGGAGATGACGATGATGATGATCACGAGCATGAGGACCCATATACTTAGTGGCGCCTGGCAATTTATACCGATGGATCGCCTCTTCTTGTCTGTATACTGGGCACTACTGATGTTACTAAGAAAGCAGGTGTTGTCTCCCATGGTCGCACTCTCCGGAACTATTCCAACATCTGTTGCAGGGTATTCGGGATGGATACTACTTTGCTAGCGCCAACACCTTCTCCCTGGTTTAGTATTGATACTCTTGGAGGAAACTCGCTCTTCCTTGAAAAAAACTATCCAATCATGGTGAAAGGCGATCCAGCTGCGGTTCACACAATGTTACTACCATTTATGAGAAGCAATTGTATCTAAACCTCTGACATTGCTATGGTTCCCTACAGTGGCTATCATAATATGCGTCCTGACGTAGGCCGCTTCATGCATTGGTCCCGAGATTGACAG